>NW_006400097.1:223679-226599 GCF_000299155.1 Elephantulus edwardii | reverse complement strand
TTTGGTGACCGGGGTAAGCGGGATGGGTGTGTTAGTGGCGGTGCGGTTGGCGCAGGATAGAGTAGGGTTTAGTGCTGTTGTGCATAGGGTCACTATGAGTAGGAAACGACTCGATGGCACATAACAACAACAACAACATGACCTTTGTCCTCAAACTGATATCATTACTCCTTAATAATCTTGAGAAGTCCCTAACTGCAGATTTTCCTAGTGTAATGTGTCTCTTTTATTTTCCGACTGTTGGTACCAAGGGTGTTATTTGTGGATTCAAGCAAGACAAAAGAGTTGATAGTTTCAATCTTCTCTTCATCCATCATGATGTTACCCATTTGTCCATAGGTAAGAATCTTTGTTATCTTGATACTGAGATGCAATCCCTACTGAAGGCTGGATTCCTTGATCTTCTACAGAAAGTGCTTCAAGTTCTCCTCACTTTCAGCAAACAAATTTGTATAATCTGCGTAACACAGCTTATTGATGAGTCTGCCTCTAATCCTGATACCACATTCTTCTTCATAGAGTCCAGTTTTCCATATAATTTGTTCAGCATATAGATTGAATAGGTATGGAGACAGAATACAACCATGATTCACTACCTTCTCAATTTTTTCTTTTTTTTCTTTCTTTCCTTTTAACATCAGCAGCCACAACAACAACTGATGGTCCATTTATTGAGAACATACCATGCATGTTCTAAGCACTCTGCTAAAGGTTTGACTTGCATCATTTCAGTCAATCCTCATAATGGTCCAAAGGGGGTCATTACAAATTTTTTTTCTCTGTTCACACGACAGCCTCCTAATCCAGTTATAGGTTCCCTAAGAACACAATTAAGTTTTCTGTGATTCCCATTCTTCTCAATGTCAGCCACAACTTATTATGAAATGGCATAATCAATAAAACATAAAATCATATTCTCCTGGTATTATTTACTTTCAGCTAGGATTCCTCTGACATCAGCAATAATATTCCTGATATGAAGGCCTCTTTTAAATTCTGATTGAACTTCTGACTATGTACTGTTCTAGACATTTTTTAATAATCTTCAGCAGTATTTTCCTTGCATGTGATATTAATGATATTGTTCAATAATATTGTTTCAACATTCAATTAGATCACCTTACATAGGTGAATAGCAACAAATATGGACCTCTTCCAATCCATTGACCAAGCAGCTGTCCTCCAAATTTTCTGGCATAGAATGGTGAGCACATTGAGGCTGTATTTGTTAATTTAAATAAGTTAATTGTATCCCACTAATTCCTGGGGTCTTATTTTTTTCCAACACCTTCAATGCAGCTTCTACTTCTTCATTTGTTTCCATTAGCTTCTGCTCATAAAGTACTTCTTGAAATTTTTCAGTGTCAATCAGCTTTTTCCAGTACAGTGATTCTATGATTTCCTCCCTCTTCTTTTGATGCTATCTGGGTCATTCAATATACTGCTCATAACATCTTTCAGCATTGTGACATGAAGCTTAGATTTGCTTTTCAGTTGTTTCAGATAGAGTGAATTCCTCCCTTTTTTATTCTCCAATTCCAGCTCTCTGCACATTCCATTTTAATATTTTGTTTTGTCGTCCTGAGTTGCCCTTTGAAATCTTTTATTCAGATCTTTCACTTCGACATGTTTCCTTCTGTTTTGGCGTCTTAACTCTCCAGTGAAATCTTTAGAGTCTCTTTTGACATTAATTTTGATTTTTTTCTTCCTCCTCTGATTTTTTAATGACTTTTTACTTTCTTCATGGATGATATTCTTGATATCATCTCACAACTCATCTGGTCTTCGATCAATGGTGTTCAGTGCTCTGAACCTATTCTTACCATGATCTTGAAATTCATATAGAACTGATTCAATATGAAATCTTCATTCCTGTCAATTATTTTTATTTTATTTTGCCTCAATTTGAATTTGCATATGAGCAATTGATGCTCTGAACTACAGTCCTCTTTTTACTTTGTTTTGTCTACCTATATTGAGTTTCTCCAGTGATTTACTCCACAAGCGTCAATTTTATTTCTATGTAGCCCCCCACATGATATCCATGTGTAAAGTCATAATTTATGTCTTTTGAAAAAGGCATTTGCAATGAATAGATGATTGCAAATATAATTTTTAATCTATTTCCAGCCTCATTTCTTTCACAAAGTCCATATTTTCCAACTACTGCTTCTTCACTATTTCCCACTTTTGCATTTCATTCACCAGTTATCATTAATCATTATCATCAATACATCTTGATTGCATGTTTGGTCAATTTTTTACTGCAAAATTTGGTAATAATTCTCTATTTATTTCTCTTTGGTGCTTAATGTAGGAGCTTATATATGAATAAGAGTTGTGATAACAGGTCTTCCTTGTATGTGTATGGATATTATTCTATCACTCATCATATTATATTTTAGGATAGAACTTTTTTACTACAAATGCAACATATTTTTCCTTTGTTTTTCATTGCCTTCATAGTATATTATATGGTCATCAAATTCAAAGTGGCCATAGCTGGTTCATCTCATCTCACAAACACCTAAAATATCAATATTCTTATGTTTCATTCCATTTTTAACAATTTCCAGTTTTCCAAAATTCAAGATACATATAATCTATTTTTATAAACAAAATAAAGTTCAATAATCCAATTAGTACAAAATTCAAATCATGAATGAAATTGAAATATAGATTTTAAGAAGGAAACAAATACTACATATTGTTGTTGTTGTACACCGTCAAGTCAAAACCATCCCATATCTGACTCATTAGTGGGTTTTCAGAGGCAGATAATTCCTTGAGAGGAAAGTGCCCATCTTTCTTCTGCAGAGTAGTTGATGGATATGAACAGGTTGCCTTCAATATTGCAGTAGAGCTTCATACCTCTAGGCTACCAGAGCTTGCTAAATAGTATACAGAGAAATTAAAAGAA
>NW_006400097.1:222093-222749 GCF_000299155.1 Elephantulus edwardii | reverse complement strand
TCTGAAGCTTTGTCTGACATACTTTGGACATGTTGCAAGGAGGGACTGGTCCTTGGAGAGGGACATCATGTTTGGGAGAGTGAAGGGATGGCGCTGGAGAGGAAGACCCTCGATGATATGGATCGATTCTGTGAGTGGAGTGTGGGAATGAGTGTGTTTGAGATAGCGAGGTTGACACAGGATAGAATGGCATTTAGAGCTCTTGTACATAAGGTCACTATGAGTCGCAAGCGACTCTATGACACATAACAACAACAACAACAACTACCCTTCCAAGTATGACAACCCTTTCCAAGGACTGGTCCTGCATTGCCACATGTCCAAATGTGTCAGACAAAGCTTCAGAATCCTTACTTCCAAGGAGCAGTTTGGTCTCACTTTCTTTAGGATGAATTTATTTTTTCTTCTAAGAGTCTATGGTGTATTCAATACTCTTATCTAGCACCATAGCTCAAAGGCATCAATTCTCCTTCTATTAGCCCTAGTCATTTTCCAGCTTTCTGATGCAGAGCAAGGGCTACATGGTGGAGGGGACCTGGGGAAGGGTTTGTAAAACAATGAAAGAATCTTTTATTTTACTTTTCCATAATTTTCGGACTCATGTACTTATAACTTGTTAGTCAAATTTGTGTCTTCTAGGTTGCAACACCCCCATG
>NW_006400097.1:215894-220779 GCF_000299155.1 Elephantulus edwardii | reverse complement strand
AACCCCACCCCTTACCCCCAAATATAATCCACTCTGCAACCCTCATTGCATACTCCTACGATAAAAATAATGCCCTAAAATATAATACTTTTAGACTATACTCTCCCCCATAGACTTCAATGTCGAAGGCATTTTAAAAAAATTTTCAACAACATTCTGATTAATATCAACGAGATAGTCTGATTTGCATCATACTCTTTTTAAGCATTTTTAAACAGATATTTATATCTTTCAATAGGTTCCATCCCCAAGAAGGGTGACCCAACAGAGTGTGGAAACTATAGAACAATCTCATTGATTTCACATACAAGCAAGATTCTAGTGAAGATTATCCAAAAATGACTGGAACAGCACATCAAAAGAGAACTGCCAGAAGTCCAGGCTGGGTTTAGCAGGGGTCATGGTACTAGGGAAATTGTAGCTGATGTTAGATGGATCTTAGCTGAAGGCAGGAAATACCAGAGGAATATCTATCTGCATTTCTTTGACTATGCAAAGGCATTTGACTGTGTGGATCATAACAAACTGTGGCTGACTCTGAGAAAAATGGGAAACCCAGAACACTTGATCGTTCTAATGTGAAACCTATATTGGGCCAGGGGGCAGTTGTCAGAACAGAGAACGGGAACATTGCATGGTTCAAAATTGGGAAGGGCATACGCCAGGGATGAGTCCTATCTCCGTCCATATCTTTTCAACCTGTATGCAGAGCATATTATCTGAGAGGCTGGGCTCTATGAGGAGAAATGTGGGGTCAAGATTGGCCAAAGATATATCAACAATCTGCATTATGCAGATGACACAACCCTGCTTGCTGAAACTGAGGAGGACCTGAAGCAATTGCTGCAGAGGGTCAAGGACTGCAGTCTCCCATATAGATTGAGGCTCAATGTCAAGAAGTCAAAGATTCTCACCATTGGATCACTTGGCAGCATCAGGATGGTAAAGATATTGAGATATTGTTCACAGCTTTAGTTTGCTTTGCCCCACAGTCAACACCCTTGGCACCAGTAGCCAGGAAATTAAAAGGTGTACTGCAACGGGAAAGTCTGTTGTTAGGGACCTCTCCAAAGTACTGAAGCACAATGGTGTATCTCTGGAGACTAAGGTGTGTCTGATACAGGCCATGGTGTTTGCAATCACTTGTTATGCATCAGAGAGTTGGACAACGACCAAGGAGAATAGAAGGATAATTCATGCCTTTGAGCTGTGGTGCTGGAGAAGAGTATTAAGAATACCGTGGACTGTTAGGAAAACAAACAGATTGATCCTAGAAAGGGTTAAACCAGGTGGCTACTTGGAGGCAAGAATTCTGAGGCTTTGTCTAACATACCTTGGACATGTTGTAAGGAGAGACCAGTCCTTGGAGAAGGACATCATGTGGGAGGGTGGAGGGACAGTGCAGGAGGGGAAGGACCTCTGTAAGGTGGATTGATTCAGTGACTGAGGTAATCAGATGAGAGTGTCAGAGACAGTGCGATTGTCACAGGACAGAGCAGAATTTAGGGCTGTTGTACCTATGGTCGCTATGAATCAGAAGTGACTCGAAGGCACATAACAACAACAACATATTTGAAATATTCATATAATCAAGTTTTACATCATGGAACATATTGTAGTTCTGTAAAAATCTCGGGGGGGTGGTTTATGTTAAGTGGAATGCCATACTTTATCCAGTAGTCTTTGCTAACATAATGAAGAATGCCATTGATTCAAATAATCCAAAATCAATCCACTTCAGTTTAATAATTCTTAGACTATGGAAAATTAAATTCTTGAAAATTTTCGATTTTCTTAGCTTCAAAAATTCCATCTTCCAAATTTTATTGTATTTTTGGAAATATGTATCTTAATTTTAAGCTATATTGAGTCAGCACACGGATATCTGTCATTTTTTAACGTTTTACTATAAATGTTGTTAATGTAGAGTCTATTTGAAAAAAGTGGCCTTTCTCTATTCATATTTTGACTATATTTCAACTGGTGATACTCATCTTCTAAAACTATGTCAAACATTATCCTGCTGCAGAGGACTCTTAGTCCCATTATTTCAGGAATAATGATCAGACCTATTTTATACCTAATCTTTATTTGTATGTTTAGTTGAGACCTATCAACTGCTGATAACCACATCGGTATTTGAATTATTGACATTATGATAACAGTTAAATACTATATTCCAATTGAAAAGTGTCCCACATGTTTGTTAGCGTAGAACAAGATTCAATAGTGTTTTCAATAGCTGATTTTTCAAAAGTATAATGTTAGATCTTTCTTCCAACTCATATGATAGGACTGAATTTCACATCTTTTGCATACCAGCTGAACATCTTAACCATTTTTACTGTCCAGAATTCTCACTAGAAAGATACTAGTTTAGATTTGCTGTATTATCAACAAAGGCAATAAAGCTCTGAAAACCAGGAAAGGAAAGCTGTATGAAACACAAAGAAATGATGAAAAGTCCATCACTATTAAGACACAAAATACAGCAGCATTTTGTTTATCAGCTCATTGAGTTACTGCAAGTCATCAGTTCTCCTGATTTTACAGGAAGCAAAAAGAACCTTCATATTTATAGTAATATAATTTGCAAATATATAGAGCAGTTTTACAAAATAAGACATAATGTTGCTGCAATAATCCAATACTTGTTCAATCAAATAAATTGTTGTTGTTGTTATGTGCCATCGAGTCACTTGTGACTCATAGTGATCCTATGGACAACAGTCCTAAAATCTGCTCTGTCCTGTGCCAATCTCACACATCCCTATTACACCAAACACCTAATCAATCCACCTCCTAGAGGGCCTTCCCCTCCTGTGCCTGCCTTCCACACTCCCAAGCATGATGTCCTTCTCCAAGGACTGGTCCCTGCTTACAACATGACCAAAGTACGTCAGATGAAGCCTCAGAATATTTGCCTCCAAGGAGTAGCCCAGTTTAATCCTCTCAAAGGATGGCTCTGTTTGGTTTCTTAGCAGTACATGGTACCCTCAATACTTTTCTCCAACACCAAAGCTCAAAGGTATCAATTATCCTTCTATCCTCCCTAGTCATTGTCCAACTCTCTGACGCATAACAAGTCATTACAAAGACCATGGCCTGTATCAGACACACCTTAGTCTCCAGAGACACACCGTTGCTCTTCAGTACTTTAGAGAGGTCCTTAACAGCAGACTTTCCCACGGCAATACATCTTTTAATTTCCTGGATGCTGGTGCCAAGAGTATTGACTGTGGAGCCAAGCAAACTAAAGCTCTGTACAATCTCAATCTCTTCACCATCCATCCTGTTGTTGCCAATGGATCCAGTGTTGAGAATCTTTGACTTCTTGACATTGAGCCTCAATCCATATTGGAGACTGCAGTCCTTGACCCTCTGAAGCAAGTGCTTCAGGGCCTCCTTAGTTTCAGCAACCAGGGTTTTGTCATCTGCATAATGCAGATTGTTGATAGATCTTTCAATAATCCTGATAACGCATTTCTCCTCATAGAGCCCAGACATTAATACATGTGGTTGTTGTTGTTATGTACTATCTAGTTCCCTGCTACCCATAACAATACACTATGTGTATGATAGCTCTGAACTCTGCCCAATGTCAGTGTCTCTAACACACCTACCTCTAATATCCCAGTTACTGCATCAAATCATCTCATCCAGGGTCTTCCTCTCTCTTGCATTGTCCTTCTATCCTTCCAAGCATGATATCCTTGTACAAGGATTGATCTCTCCTGGAAACAGCCCCAAAGTATGTAAGATGAAGCTGCAAAATCCTTGTCTCCAAGGAGCTGTTCAGTTTTATCTTCTCTAAGACAGATATGTTTATTCTCTTAGCAGTGCTTAGAATGTTCAATATTCTTCTCCAGGACTAGTCTAAAAATCGGTATAATATACATTTTTAAAGTAGTGTATTTTCACTATTGAGAGTACACTTATAATAGGTCTTCAGAATACACTTAACAAAAAATTTAATTTTAAATAAAGTTCTCATAAAACTTCAAAATATTAGATAATTTCATATAAAAATATCTAACTATAAAGTTTAAATATTAAAAGGGAAGAACTCTAGTTAATGCATTTGAAATAATGTTAACTTTTCTACGCTCCATATATTTTAACATGTTAGAGAATATACTATGCACCAACTAAATAATGCTGAAAATCTGACATATCAGCTTTTGATATTTGTTGTTTGTGATTGCTGTCAAGCCAAGCACTACTCATGAACTACCTTATGAACAAAAAGCCTGAAAACTTTATGTAACTATCATCATTTATCAAATTCGTAGACTTTCCAGAGGCATGTTGTTGAGAACGTGGATGACACTCCTGCTTCCAAACCTTTGATATAAGTTAAAATTAAATAATCAATAAATATGTTTTGTTGTTGTTGTTACATGCATCAATAAATATATGTTGTTGTTGTTACATCCTGTTGAGTCAAGTACAACTCATAGTGACTGTGTACACAAAACAATCTGAATCCTGTTCTGTTCTGTATCATCCTCACATACCCTGACACACAAGAGCCCATTATAGAAGTAATCTTGACAATCCACCTACTTAAAAGTCTTCCTCCACCTTTCCTGCATCATGTCCTTCTCCAAGGAATAGCCCTTCCCAGAAACACAAAAAAGCTATGTGAAGTGAAACCTCATTAGTCGTGCATCTAAAGAACATTCTGGCTGCTCCCTCTTCAGGAAGTATCTGTTCTCTTGGCCATCCATGAAATGTTCAGTGCTCTTCTTCAATACCACACATAGCTCAAAGGCATAAGTTCTTCTGTCATCTTTATTAATTGTCTAGCTCTCAGATGCACAGCAAATATTCATAAATACAACAAGCTGTCAGATCATGGGTTGGACAATGGAAGATATTTTCT
>NW_006400097.1:202261-215364 GCF_000299155.1 Elephantulus edwardii | reverse complement strand
ATGAATGAGTGGAAGCCCAAAATCTCTGTAAATGTTTATGAAAATTAATAAAATATAATTAAAAAAAAAGAAAGTAATTGCAAAGACTATCAATCTCTTTAACCTCCAGACTGGCATCATTAAACTCCAGACTGACATCATTACTCTTCAGTAATTTGGTGAGGTCTCTGACAGAAGGAAAATAGAAAGTCCATATTCTATCAATAGAAAAGCATATTCTATCAAGGTTTTCAGCAAAAGTTAATTTTAAATATATATTTTCAGTGTATGTAAGTGAGTGCTAAAAATCCAGACACATAGTTCAAATTCATCAGGTGCTCCACAGGAGATGATGCTGTTGCATGCACTGGAGTGAGAATCAACTCTTAGATGGCTTTCCAACAGGTTTTCAAGGACAGTAAATTTCATGGGAAGAGATTGTCCACCCTTTTTCAAAAGAGTAACTAGTGGATCTGAACCATGTGCTTTTGAGATTACAGCATAGGTTTATATGACCAGATCACAACAGCTTGCTATGGGCAATGTATTCCTGAATGATTTATTGCTTCTGAAAACCTTCTGGAGAGGCAGCTATGAGTCAGTTGTTGACTGCAACAAACAAAAGCAACACTCAAAATAATGTCAGTATTTAAATGTGATTCAAAATTGTAAAAGTTAAAGTAAAATTTCCCTCTTTATTACAAACTAAAAGATTCTAATAAAATATCCAAAGGTTATTCTGTTCTTCATACAAGTTGAAAAGGTATGGAGATAGAACACATCCCTGGTGTATGCCCTTTCTGATCTTGAAGCAAGCAGTGTTTCTTGCTCTGTTCTCATGACTGCCTCCTGGTCCAAGTGTGGGTTTCACATAAGCACTATTAAGTGCTTATTTTCATTCTTCTCAGAATCAGCAACAGTTCATTGTGATTCACACACTCAAATGCCTTTGCATAGTCAATGAAACATAGGTAGACATTCCTTTTGTATTCCCTGCTTTCAGCCAAGATCCATCTGATATTAGCTATAATACCCCTAGGACCACAGCCTCTTCGAAACCTAGTCAGCACTTTTGGCAGTTCTCTGTTGATGTGCTGTTCCAGCCATTTTTGGATAATCTTCAGCAGAATCTTGCTGGCATATATTATTAATGATATTGGTTGATAATTTCCACAGTCTGTTGGGTCACCTTTCTTTGGAATGGGAACAAATACAGATCTCCTCCAAGCATTTGGCTAGGTGATTGTTCTCCAGATTTCTTGGCACAACTTGATTAGCACAACCAAGGTAGCATTTGTTTATTGATATGTATCAATTGGTATGCTGTCAATTCCTGGGACTTTGTTTTATTGTTCATTCTTTAAGAACAGTTTGAACTTCTTCCTTGATCACCACAGGCTCTTGCTAATACATTGTTTCATGAAATTCTGTGTCCACTGATTACTTTTGGTACAATGACTCTGGATATTCTTTCCATCTTCTTTTAATGCTTCCTTGATAATTTACTATTCTGCCCAAAGCAGAATTCTAAAGTATTGCCACTCAAGGCTTGAATTTGTTCTCCAGTTCCTTTAGCTTAAGAAATGCTGAGCGAGTCTTGTCTCTTTGATTTTCTGACTCCAGCTCTTTGCACCTTTCTTTATAATATTTTTGTCTTCCCAGGCTGCTTTTTTAAATCTTCTGTTCAGCTCCTTAATTTCTTGATTCCTTCCCTTTGCTTTGGCTTCTCAGTACTCTAGTATAATATTCAGAACTTCTTGTGACATATTTCTTGGTCTTTTCTTCCTCCTCTGTCTTTGTAATGACCTCCTGCAGTCTTCGTGGATAATATTCTTTATATCCTCCCACAGCTTATCTGGTCTTTGCTCATTAGTGTTCAAGGCCTCAAACCTGTCCCTGAGATGGTTTTGAAATTCAGGTGGCATAGAGAGTTTATCAAGGAGGCTTTGCTATATGAGGAGAAATGTGACATCAACACTGAAGGAAGACTTATTAACAATCTATTTTAGACAGATGACACAATCCTGCTTGCTGAAATTGAGGAGGACCTGAAAACTTGCTGCAGAAGGTCAAGGGATACAGCCTTCAATATAGATTGAAGCTCAGTATCAAGAAAACAAAGATTACTGGTTGGCAGCATCATTATAGATAATAAAGAAATTGATATTGTTAACGGCTTCAGTTTGCTTGGTTCTACAATCAGCATTCTTGGTACCAGCATCCAGGAAATTTAAAGGCAGATTACATTGGGAAACTCTATTGTAAGCAACCTCTCCAGAGTACTGAAGAGCAACGATGTCAGTCTGGACGCTAAAGCATGCCTCGTTCATTCCATGGTCTTTTCAATTACTTGCGATGCATCAGAAAGCTGAACCATGACTAGGGGTGATAGAAGGAGAATTAATAACTTTGAGCTGTGGTGCTGGAGAAGAGTTTTGACTATTCCGTGTATGGCTAGTAGAACAAATAGATCCGTCCTACAGATGGTGAAATCAGGCTTCTCCTTGTAGGCAAGGATTCAGAAGCTTCGTCTGACATACTTTGGACATGTCACAAGATGGGACCAGCCCTTGGAGAAGAACGTCATACTTGGAAGTGTAGAGGAACAGACAGCACAAGAGAGAAATACCCTTTATGAGGGTGGGTGGAATCGGTGTGTCAGAGACTGTAAGATTGGCACAGACTAGAGCAGGGTATAGGGCTGTTGTCCATAGAGTCACTATGAGTCACAAACAATTTGACGGCACATAACAACAACAGCAACATTCAAAGATGACAAAATACAATAATAAAACAATATATGTAAGAGAAGGATGTAATCTTCTCTCATGTGATTCACTGCCTCTTAAAACTTGCTGGAGGGTCAGCTATAGATTAGTTACAAGCTATAGGTTACAACTCAGTGGTAAAGGGCAGTTTCAGATAGAGGGAGCTCTGATGACTAGTGGTAAAAAACTATACTGCAATACCCAATACATCAGTTAGTTGCTCCATGGAAAAAAGTTGGAAAGTATCTTCCCTTGCAATTACTACTTCTGATAAACCACTTGAGGGTCAGCTATTGGCTTAGTTCTGGCTTGAAGGCACACAACAATAACTACAACTCGATATATAAAGTATTTTAAAATTGATTAAAGCAGTTCACAGTATTAACAGACTAAAAGATAGGGAAACCCCACAAACAAAAATAAAAACAATACACACACAAGACTTATAAATTCAGGGAAAGAAACTGTTAGGTATATTATTTGCAAGGTAGAAAGAAATGAAACTAACTTACCCTTTTAAATGTGTTAACTGATTGATACAATAAATATAAAATAATCTCTTAGTATTTAAATACTAAAGGACTTCATTAAAGAATATGAAAAATAAAAGAATTCTCTTAATAAAATTTAAGAATGCAATCGTTATAATGCAAGGAAAAAGTGAGAGGAAGCAATGTGTTTTAAAAGAAGAAACAAAATGAATTGCAGATCGATGATAAGAATACCAGCATAAAAACATTACTACTTTTTCTAAAGCAAACAAAACAGAAAGGCAGATCCTTAGATATATTACTAGAATTAATAGGAAAAACGTAAGAATATTGTTTGGTATAAAATCCATTTAAAATATTCATTTTGTGTCTACAGACTTGAACATACAAGGTATATTTTATATTTCAATTTGCAATCAGAACAACAATATGAAGTGCAATCTTAAAAAGATGTGCAAAGCAAGTCTTATATAAGTAAATTATACTGAATAATAGAAATACATAATAGATGATACTATTGAATTGAAAAAGTTATTATGTTTCAAGAAAGAAATATTTCATATAGTAAGTAAGTGACTTTGTAAAATATCCTAACTATAAAATCCTGGAAGGAATTTGGTAAACTTGTTCTAAAATGTATATGCAAAACCACACTAAAAGTATTCTTGAAGTAGAACAATATTAGAGTTTTATTATATCCCATTAAACATTGCAATGCAGAATATTGACTCTGAAAATTTGTACATGTATGTTCATTCCCACAGTGGGCGAATTGGTAGCACCTTGATATATGGAGTAAAAATTGAGATTGTTAACACTTGCAGATTGCCTGGTTTTGTAATCAACACTTGTGGCACCAGCAGTCAGGAAATCAAAAGAAGAAATGCATTAGGAACATCTGGTATCAGGGATTTCTTTAGAGTGCTGAAGAGCAATAATGTCAGTCTAGAGACTAAAGTGTACCTGATCCAAACTACGGTCTTATAATGACTTGCTATGCAACAGAGAGCTGGACTATGACTAAGCATGGTAGAAGATCGATCTATGCCTTTTAATTGTGGTGCTAGAGGAGTAGTATTGAACACTGGCAAGAGAATAAGCTGCTCCTTTTTAAAAAAAATTCTATTTTGTACTGGTTTACTTACAAAGTTCATATGTGTTGTTTTCATAGTGGATCTTTCCCCTTTCCTTTACCCACCTCTCCCTCCATCCACTAAATTGAGGGACCCTATGATTAAGCCCCCAACCATCTTCATCCCTCTGTTCTCCCCTCATCTACTTGGATATTTGTATTTATTCTGTAATAATGGTCTTATACATTATTTGTCTTTATGAGATTGAGTAAGTTCACTTTGCATAATGCTCTCCAGTTCCTCCCATGTTAGGTATCAATTTACAAAAACATTGCTCCTATATGCTGCATAGTATTTTATTGTATGACCATAATTTCTCAATCCATTCCATTGTGTTTGGACATTTGGTCTGTTTCCATATTGTTGCTGTGTTCTCTGTTTGTGCCTCAGTTCTCACTTTCTCAGAGTATATTCTAAGCAGTGGAATAGATGGCTCATATAGAATTCCTATGTTCCGCTTTTTGAAGAAATGACAAACTGCCTTCCAGGGTGGTTGTATCCTTTTACAATTCCACCATAAATGTATAATAGTTCCTATTACTCCACATCCTCTCCAAAACTTATTACTTGTTTCCCTGCTAAACTTTGCCATTGCTACTGGGGTAAGATGGTATCTCATTATGGTTTTGATTTGCAGTGATTGTGAGCATTTCTTCATATGTCTGTTGGCCATCCAAATGTCTTCCTCTCTGAAAAGTCTTTCTATGTCTTTTGCCCATTTTATATTGAAGTATTTTGTAATCTTACATTATGAGACTCTTGTCTGAGATGGTATTGCCAAATGTTTATTCCCTTGGTAGATTTTCTTTTCACCCTGTTGGAAAAGTTTTTGATATGTACAGAAATGTAATCTTTAGAAGATTCTTTAATCTTAATTTAATTTAATCTTTAGAAGATTCATTCACTAATTTCATCCTCTTCATATTGTACATTTCTGGCTACATTGGGCAGTCTCTTTATACCATAGACTAGGTCTTTTAAGCTTGACCCCAGTTTGTCTCTTATGAAGTTTATGGTTTTGAGCTTTATTCCCAGGTACCTGATCCACCTTGTGTTGATTTTTAGTATACTGTGAGATGTGGATCCTGTTTCAGCAGGTAGCAGTCCAGTTTTTCTGCACCATTTGTTAAAGACTGTCATTTCCACATTTGATGGGTTGTACTTCCTTTTAGAATATCAATTGACTGTATATAGATTGGTATGCTTCTGGATTCTCAATTCAGTTCCATTGGTTCATATGCCTGTCATTGTACCAGAACCATGCTATGTTGGTTACCACTGCTAGGTAGTAGGTTTTGAGATCAGGGTCTTTTTTCTCCCTAAAGAAACTTAAAAATTTCTCTCTCTAGCTCCTTGAAAAGTGAATTTGGTATTCCCAGTTAAAACAATATTGGAATCAGCAGTGGCATCAATTTTCAAAATAGTTTGCCTCTGGAAACTCTATGATCTTGGAGAAATGATGAAAGTTATACAAGTGTTCAAGTATTTCTTCCATAGGGTCACTATGAGTCCTCTAGAACTCAACTACACTTAACAACAACAATGAGAGAGCACAGTAAAGTAGTGGAAGAAACTGAATGAGATGATTTGACACAGTAACTGGGGTAATGGTAGTTGTGTCAGAGACAGTGAGATTGACTCAAGGTAGGGAAGGGTTCAGAGCTATCATATATAGGGTTACTATGACTCACAGGTGACTCGATGGCATGTAACAACAACATATTCAAAAACATTGTAAAGTCAATAATAAACAAGTAAACATCATTCTGATACTCTCTGTTTTAGCCAACATCTACATTCCTTCCATGACCTCTTTTAAGATCAGGTTGAATTTCTTCAAGAAGACATCATGCTGGGAAATGTGAAGTGTAGGTGAAAAGAAAAAAAAAAAGGACCATAAAAGAGATGACTTAACACTGTGATTAATGCAGTAGGCTGGAGAAGGAATAAAAGTGTTATTGTACAAAATAAGACAACATTAAGAACTGCTGTTCATGGGGTTATTATGTTGCTGCTGTTATGTGCCGTCAAGTCTCTTGCAACTCATAGCAACCCTATGTACAATAGCCCTAAACTCTTTTCTGTCCTGTGCCAATCACACTGTCTCTGACCCTCCCATCCTGATTATCTCAGTCACTGAATCAATCTACCTCATAGAGGGCCTTCCCCTCCTGTGCTGTCCCTCCACTCTCCCAAGCATGATGTCCTTCTCCAAGGACCGGTCTCTCCTCACAACATGTCCAAAGTATGTTAGACGGAGCCTCAGAATCCCTGACTCCAAGGAGCCACCCAGTTTAACCCTTTCCAGGATGAGTCTGTTTGCTTTCCTAGCAGTCCATGGTATTATCAATACTCTTCTCCAGCACCACAGCTCAAAGGCAAAAATTCTCCTTCTGTGCTCCTTGGTCATTGTCCAACTCTCTGATGCATAACAAGTGATTGCGAAGACCATGGCCTGTATCAGACGCACCTTAGTCTCCTGAGAGACACCATTGCTCTTCACGACTTTGGAGAGGTCCCTAACAGCAGACTCTCCCATGGCAATGTGCCTTTTAATTTCCTGGCTGCTGGTGCCGAGACTGTTGACTATGGAGCCAAGGAAACTAAAGCTGTGTACAATCTCAATCTCTTCACCATCCATCCTGATGCTGCCAATTGGTCCAGTGGTTATTATAAGTTGCATTTAACTAAATGACAATTAACAGCAAAAATGTTTAACAGAACAAAATTTTGTCCTGAGTACCTTAATTGTTGTTGTTGACCTCCTTTTATCAGCCAATGTATTAACCTATCTCACTGAATGTCTTTTTCTTTTATATATCTACTAATACATCACAGTAAATAGAAGACAAAGTTGGATAAACTCTTTAGCTATAAACTCCTTTAAAGAGAGAGTGGCTATATCTAGGGGTTTAGGATAAATGTCAGAAAATATTATGGCAGTTGACATAATGACATAATATGTTGTTAATGTTTTCTACTGTCAATTGGACTATGATTCAGTAACCCTACGAAAAATAGATCGGAACCATGCCCTATCCTAAACCATTCCCCTTATCTCTCCAGTACTCAAGTCTATTGGGGTAGCTACTATCAATGTTAGTCTATCATTTTGAGAGTTTTCCACTATTTCTCTGACCCTCTACCTTTCTAATCATGATACCTGTCTCTAAGGATTGATTTCTACTAAGAATATTCAAAAAAGCATGTGAGATCAAGTTTCAGCATCTTTGCTTCTTAGGAACACTCTGGTTGTAATTTCTTCAAGATGAATTTGTTGATTCTCTTGACGGTTCAAGGTATATTCAATAGTCTTCACCAGCATCACAAGTCAAGGGCATTGATTATTATTTCCTATTTATTCCTTGTTCAACTTTCAAATGCATAGAAAGCAATTTAAATTATTATGGCTTGCATCAGGTACACTTCACATTTTAAACTGATATTTATACTTTAGAACATTGGAAAAGCCCATGACAACAGCTTTGCCTAATTCAACAAATCTTGATTTTTTTTCACTGATACTACCATGGATGTTGATTGGGGACATAGGTAAAATGAAACTGTTGACAAGTCCAATCTTTTCTGTATCTCTCGTGATATTGCCTATTGGTTCATTGGCGAGGAATTGTGTGTGTGTGTGTGTGTGTGTGTGTTTGTGTGGATAGATAGATGTATATCGATATATGTACACACACATATATACATATACACACACACATATACACATACACATACACATATATATATATATATATATATATATATATATATATATATATATATATATATATATATATATATATATATATATATAATTCCGGTTTATTGTTGGACAACATTGTTTCACACACATATACATCAAACAGGCCTAAATAAATAAACAGAAAAATAAACAACAACTTTGTAGCTGTCCATTTATTGGCAATGAACAGGAACACCCTGGTAGGGGTTAGCACAACGGAGACACACCACCCAGGGAGCCATTCAGAAAGTTGATCCAGCTCAATTATTGGGGGCTGCAGCACACTTATATAGGAACAAGTAAACAGGGAGACCAGAAAGGTGGGTTTACAGACATGGGACATGCTGATTGGATAGGAGAACCTTCTCCTCGTGCATACTATTCACAGCTCAACAGATGCAGGAGTGATCTTCCCAAGTGGCGAACTTTCTCAAGCCGGTATGGTCAAACACAAGAGAGCTTTCTCTATCCCACTTGGCTGTTAGGAGGCTTGCACTTATCTGGAGGTAGACCATCTGTCCTGGGGAGAGGCCCTCCTTCCTCCCCAACAATCCGCAACACCACTTCATAGACAAAAATAAAGGAGACTTTTTATCTTTCATTTTTAACCATCTCATATAAATCAACTACGGATAGTACAGCTATGTACAGACACAAAAAATTATTGGAATTTTCAGAATAAGATTATAAGATTGTATTTTTGTCATTGCCTTTGCTTTTTTTTTTTTACAAGGTTTTATTTTTCTCCTTTGAAATTATAATGAACATGGTAACACCCCAAGTAAAGTCAGAATTAGGATAAAGAATGTTCTGAAGGCTGATTTGGTCATTCCAAGATTATTAAAAATGACTGCCCCTTAACAATATGTTGTTGTTATGTGCCGTCGAGTCGCTTGCAACTCATAGTGACCCTATGTACAATAGCCCTAAACTCTGCTCTATCCTGTGCCAATCGCACTGTCTCTGAGACTCCCATCCTGATTATCCCAGTCGCTGAATCCATCCACCTCATAGAGAGCTTTCCCCTACTCTGCTGTCCCTCCACCCTCACAAGCATGATGTCCCTCTCCAAGGACCTGCCCCTCCGTGCTACATGTCCAAAGTATGTCAGACGGAGCTTTAGAATCCTTGCCTCCAAGGAGCAGCGTGGTTTGACCGTTTCTAGGATGAATCTATTTGTTTTCCTAGCCATCCATGGTACCCTCAACACTCTTCTCCCCAGCACCACAGCTCAAAGGCATCAATTCTCCTTCTATCCTCCCTAGTCATTGCCCAACTCTCTGATGCATAACAAGTGATAGCAAATACCATGGCCTATATCAGGTGCACTTTAGTCTCCCAAGATACACTATTGCTCTTCAGTACTTTGGAGAGGTCCCTAATAGCAGACTTTCCCCTGGCAAAGCACCTTTTAATTTCCTGGCTGCTGGTGCTGAGAGTGTTGACTGTGGAGCCAAGCAAACTGAAGCTGTGAACAATCTCAATCTCTTCACCATCCATCCTGATTCTGCCAACTGGCCCAGTGGTGAGAATCTTTGTCTTCTTGACATTGAGCCTTGATCCATATTGGAGGCTGCAGTCCTTGACCCTCTGCAGCAAGTGCTTCTGCAGCAAGCCTCCTCAGTTTCAGCCAGGTGGGTTGTGTCATCTGCATAACGCAGATTGTTGATAGATCTTCCACCAATCTTGACCCGACTTTCCTCCTCACTCCTTCCCCTTGTTTTTGACTCTTTCCATTCCAGTGCGAGTTTATGAAACTCTTCTGACATTCATTTTGGTCCATCAGAATACAGCAAATGGACATACCAGAGTGTGAATTGAATAGCATAACATACTTCACTAAAGAATGTTCTACTCAGATAAGCAGTTATCGGATTATTGAAAGATTATCAATAAATGAATGAGTTTGAGTTATTGGCATCTCTCCTTATGGAGAAACAAAAGAAGAAAATTAAAAGCACATGGGGGAAAAATTAGGTCCAACTAAGTAATAGAACACATGTACTGATGCCTCGTAACCCTGAGACTCAAAGAGCTAGATGGTGACTGAGTACCACCTCCAAGAGTTCTTAAATGCTTCGCAATAAGAGAAAGGGAAGGGTACATTCACATAGTGGAATACCCTGCAGCAAGTAATAGCAATGCTTTTGAAAATTACAACCTAACTTGCAAGGAACTGGAGACAACTACGCTAAATGAACTAATTCAGACCCATAAGAATAAATACTGTGTAAGGCCATTATTATAGAATGAATATGAGGAACCAAGGGTAGGAGGGGAGAGCAGAGAGGCGAGGATGAGCAGGGTGGGTAATCATAAGGTCACACAATTTGATGGGTGCGGGAGTGAAGGAGTGAAGGAAATAGGAAAGGTCTGTGGGAAAAGCAATGTATTTGAACTTTGTAAAGAAACCAATATAAAACAGATTTTTTTATAAAAAGAATAACCCTTAATGTTATAGAACAAAACGTTATGAAAGATTGAATAAAAACTAATTTACTTTGCAAATCTTAACTCAAATGACAATAAAATATTATAAATAAATAATAAAAAAGACTAAAGAATACTAGGTTTACTGATTTAGAAAAGATTATTGGGACCTCTAAAACTATGGCCTTTTGGCAACTTTTAGGGCTGAAACTAGACCAGTCACAGTGTTTTAACTCTTAACTAAACAATAGATCTATTAGGTGAAAAATAACATTAGAAAGGAATGTTTTCCTTAGAACAATTAAGCGTACAAAATCAAGAAGGCAGCATTTTCTCACATATAAAGCTCAGAACTCAGAAAAGAGAGGGAAAATATATGAATGGTGATTGGGTAAAGGAAAGGGAAAAGATCTGGCGTGAAAAACAATGTCTATGAACTTTGTAAGTAAATTGGTATAAAATTTTTTTAAAAGAATGGAGCTATAAATACAGGAGAAAATGAGAATGATGTTATATTGTGAAGTTTTATAATATATGCAACAAATCAAAGTGTTCATGAATTATAAAACAGAATGTCAATTTTATCTGTGCATTTTCATTCAAATCATAATAAGTAATTTGAAAAGCCTGAGATCTGTTGAAGCATACCTTCCTAATGAAATACTTCATTTGGTTTCTTCTATGACTGCTTATTATATATTCAAGTAAAACAAAACCTTCATAAATATCAGTTTTCTCTTGCTTTTTCAGGATTGTCAAGTCCACAAACTTGGGCAAAGGCTGATAGCTTAGCTTTGGTTCTGTCGATGAAGAGATATCATTCCAAAGTAGCTCCACCTCTTGTTGGTTGTATGATTCTCTGGTTCATCCATTGATGCTACTGCTGTATGTGTAACTGGAGCAAGAATTTCTGAGCCTGAACAATGTGCTGCATTATCTTGCTGCTGCTTCTCTGCTGGAGAAGGTCTAATTCTGCTGCTAGGTGTGCTCAATTTATTGGCGATACCAGTCAATCCCCTCATGAGTTGATGAGACTATCCAATCCCCTTGTTCATTAATGATACTAGCCGGCCCACTTGTGAATTGGCTAACACATCCTATTATCACATTCTCACCCAGACATGTGGAAAAGCAAAATAATATTCAGAAAAACCACTTTGAATAAATCTTTAACTTTATATCCCCAAATTTATTTCTCTGAAGGTTGTTCTAGTGGTGTAATGCATTATGTGTTGTGCTGATTAAAAAAGAGAAAAATCCAGTGGTTTAAAAACAGCATAACTGTGGGAGATAGATGAACTTTTTCTACCCACAGGGTTTTATGACATTGGAAACCACATGAAGGGATACTCTGAGTCAGAACAACTTTGTAGCAGGAGAACTTGAATTTTTGAGGTTAGGTTTTGTCACAGTAAAAAATGTTTATAAGGTTTGTAATGTACAGTAAATTAATAACTCCTGCCTCTCCAAGCCCTTATTGTAGTAAACCGTACAGAAAATCAAACCAGGTATTCACGCTGAACATGATGTCCATCTGAATGTCTCTTCAAGACTTGAAGTTAAAGGTAACTTGTAAGTATCCTAAACTGATGGTGAACACTTGGATCCACTTGTTGCTTGGAAGTGGGAGGCTTCAGATTTACACCCAAATAATTGAAGTTAAAGAAGACAAGCAAATATGCTCAATTTGTGATGACTACCTGGAACCACTCAATGAGTCGAAACAGGAAGCATGCAGCTGTAAGAGACACCTTGAGTTTGGACATGTTCCTTTGGTACTGTGAATCAAGTGTGCCCAGAGTTGTGGATAAGTGAAAGTGAATTGATAGGTTAAGGAACAAGCTGTAGTGTGGAATCCTGGCTTGTTGTCATGGCTCTATGGTATAGCTAAGGCTGAGAGAAGGAATCAGCTAGTCTGAAACACAAAAAAAAGTGTAGAATTCTAAGTTTGTATCTGATACCTATTTGGACCTAACCATGCATTGCTGGGGATGAATAACCAGAAACCAACTAGATAAAGAAAAGATGTTCCATGCTGTGAGCTGATAGTCTGGAATGCTACAACTAGATGGCTTGCTCTGGACTGGATTTTTCTTATGGATCCAGATACTCAGCATTTCCAAACCAAGCAGAAAATTCTTCAGAAGAAAAGAGCATGCTTCCTCAGAGCTCTGGTTTAATAGGCAAATCAGAAATAGTCTATTTATACAAGAGGGTTATGGCATGAGCCATGAAGTAGCTGGATTACATAATTTTATGAATGTAGATGATTGTAAGGGGAAATTTGATCCTTCAAATGTGAGAGACAATCCCCAGAAAAGCCAGCTTGTGGGGTTATCATGTTAAGAATGATTTTGAAATGATTAAGAATGATTGGTGGCCTAGTGGCAAGAAGGTGTACTGCAATCCTAGAGGTGCACAGTTCAAATCCAACAGATGCTCTGCTGGAGGAGGAACAATCTCCTTCTGTACCAGTCAGATCTGATTTGACGGTACACACGCAAAATAATTAAAAAAAATTAAAAAAAGAATGATTTAAGAATTATTTAAAACAAAA
>NW_006400097.1:187510-202161 GCF_000299155.1 Elephantulus edwardii | reverse complement strand
AAAAAATTAAAAAAAGAATGATTTAAGAATTATTTAAAACAAAAACAAAAAAACAAAAACCAAACAAACAAACAAAAACATGTTGCTTTAGACCCGACCACATGGCCAGGTGGAAATATGTAAGTGAAACGGATCTTTGAGGATCCACTTGCAAACCTTTATTACTCTGGGGGCTTGGTCTCTAACTGCTTCAAATGCAGACACTTGGGTCACAATTCATCGGCATCTTCAACCTCATCAGTAGCTGTAAGGCCAACATAAGAGAATGAGCTAACTAGACTCTATCAAGACTGTGACAAAGTAGAGTCTGATATCTTGAGAAGGAGACAGGGAAACAGTCTCCTGAGATTGAGCCAGAGCCAGAAATTCTACTTGCTGAAAGGAAGCTATTACTTGTAGATACTATTTGCATTTGTGTTGCTGTTCTTAACTTGGACCTTCACTGTGTAATATACTGTTCTGCCCACAAAATGCCCCTCAAAAGAGATCCAATCATATGTCTGAAAATTTCAAGAGCATTTATTAATTCCACATGTGGAGACTTTCTCCCTCTGCTAGGGGGTGGTGAGGAAAAATGCCCCAAATCCCCCCTCCCAATTACTTTTACAGCTTTTTGTGGATGCCCCTGTTGGGGCAGGGTGATAGAGATCATGGTTGGTGGGTCGGGGGATCAGTCATGTGGGTCGGCTTTTGATGGGCTGGCTACTTTGCCCGCCATTACTCCTTCTGTGTCACGTAGACACTAGTTAATTCTTTACTTTGCAAGGACAGACAAGACTTTACTTGGGGCATTTGTGTTTGCCTTAAGCTAAGAATTTTTATGGCCCTCTTCTGCTTCTGGCATTAATGGGGGTTTATAAAAAAATGGGGTTTTTGCTGTCCCTTCAATACTTTGCCTGTCTCTCCCTAAAACCTGATTGCCTAATTAGTCCCACAACTATAAATAAGAAAAGGTAAAATAGGGTCCGTGTGTCCATTTATAATGAATATCACATCCAATGATTAGTAGAAGTAAGTACAGCTGACATAATACTGTGAATGTTGTTGATAAGGTCCCTTTGTGGAGCCTGCAGAGGTCACACTTGGTCATCCCCACA
The DNA here is from genome assembly GCF_000299155.1 of Elephantulus edwardii. Classification (NCBI taxonomy): domain Eukaryota; kingdom Metazoa; phylum Chordata; class Mammalia; order Macroscelidea; family Macroscelididae; genus Elephantulus; species Elephantulus edwardii. The sequence goes on along the minus strand of NW_006400097.1, from coordinate 201,064 downwards.
TTGCCATTGCTTCTTTTCAACAGGTTATTTAAGATATTGTGGTTTCAATCAGACACACCTTAATCTTTAAACCAATATTATTGATTTCTAACACTTTGTAGCAGTCTTTCACAGCAATTTTCACACTTAAATATATCTTTTAATTCCTTGACTGCTACTAGCATGTGTGTTAATTGAACATATTTTTTATCAGTGTGATATAGAATATAGAATATTTCATACACTGTCAAAAGAAACAAATCTTTTCTGGAAGTAGTTATTGTTGATACATGCCATCAAGTCAAATCAATGACTACATGAACAACAGATCTTAACCTTGCCCTATCCTGTGCATTCACATCATCGCTGATATATTTGAGACAATTGTTACAGCATTATGTCAATTCATCATATTGGAGGTTTTCTCTCTTTCATTCATGCTTCAATTTCCCCAAAATGATACACTTTTTGAAAATTGGCCCTCTTAATAGCAAGCAAAAGTATGTGTAATAAAGTTTGATCAATCTGTCTTTAAAGGGGTATCCTAACTGCACTTTCTCCAAGACATACGTGTTTGTTATTTTAGCAGTACAGGGAAGGAGGGGAAGACCCTCTATGAGGTGGATTGATTCAGTGATTGGGGTAATCGGGATGGGTGTGTCAGAGGCAATGAGATTGGCACAGGATAGAGCAGGGTTTAGGACTGTTGTACATAGGGTCACTATGAGTCGCAAACGACAAGGCGGCACATAACAACAACAATAACAACATGAACTATTATGTACTCTGATCTGTAACCACAACTCAAAACCATCGGTTATTTCTCTGTCATCTTTAGTTATTCAGATTCCTAGGAAGTAATTGAAAAGAGTGAAATACCATAGCTTGAATCTGGTGCACCTTAGTCTTTAAACTGGCATGGGAAGGCATTCCTAATAACAGACTTTCCCAATGCAACATGTCTTCTATGCTTTGACTGCTGGTACTAACACCAAGAACAGTTTCATCACTGGGCCAATTGGCAGCACCATGATGGATGGAGAAGACATTGAGGTTGTTAACAATTACATCTTCCTTGGCTCCACAATGAACACTCTTGGCACAAATGGACAGGAAATCAAAAGACGAATTACACTGAAAAAAATCTACTGTTAAGGACCTCTCCAAAGTACGGAGAAGTAACTATATCATTCTAGAGATTAAATTGCACCTGATCCACATCATGGTCTTTATAATCATTTGCTATGCAAAAGACAGCTGGACAATGACTAAGGATGACAGAAGAATTGAATGCCTTTGAGTTGTGATGCTAGAGAAGCATCTTGAAAATACCATAGAGTACCTAGAAAACAAATAAATCTATCTTAGAGTGAAGCTGTTAGGCTGTGAACTTAAAAAAGAAATCGGAGAACAATAAAGCAAGCTTAAAAGCAGCTTTATTCAAAGGGCTCCCTGGAAAGTTTCCTCATTCTGAAGATGCATGGCTGTCTTGTTTCCAAACTTTTAAATCTTTATGTAGAACAGATTATTTGGGAACCTGGGCTCTATGAGGAGAAATGTGGCGTCAGGAATGGAGGAAGAATCATCAACAATCTGTGTTTGCTGAAACTGAAGAGGACCTGAAGTACTTGCTGTGGAAGGTCAGGGACTGCAGTCTTTGGTATAGATTGAGACTCAATATCAAGAAAACAAAGATTCTCACCAGTGGGCCAATTGGCAGCATCATGATGGAGAGTGAAGAGATTGAGACTGTTCACAGTTTTGATTTTCTTGGATCCACAGTAAACACTCTCAGCACCAGGATCCAGGAAATTAAAAGATGTATTGCCATGGGAAAGTCTGCTGTTAGGTACCTTTGCAAAGTTCTGAAGAGCAATGATGTCTCTGGAGACTAAGGTGTATCTGATACAGCCCATGGTGTTTGCAATCACTTGTTATGCATCAGAGAGCGGGACGATGACTATGGATGATAGAAGGAGAATTGAAGCCTTTGAGCTGTGGTGTTGGAGAAGAGTACTGAGAGTACCACGGACTGCTAGAAAAAGAAACAGATTCATCCTAGATAGGATTAAACCAGGCTGCTCTTTGGAGGCAAGGGTTCTGAGGCTTCATCTGATATACTTTGGACATGTTGTAAGGAGGAACCAGTCCTTGGAGAGGGACATCATGCTTGGGAGGGTGGGGGGACAGCGCAGGAAAGGAACACCCTGTATGAGGTGGATTGATTCCACGACTGGGGTAATAGGGATGGGTGTATCAGAGACAGTGTGATTGGCACCGGACAGAGAAGAGTTTAGGGCTGTTGTACATAGGGTTGTTATGAGTTGCAAATGACTCAACAGGCACATAACAACAACAACAGCATGATGAGAAAGTCTGCGGTTAGAGAACTCTCTAAATTGCTGAAGTGCAAGGAGACTACGGTGTGCCTGATACATGCCATGGTCTTTTCAATCACTTGCTATGCATCAGAGAGCGGGGCGATGACTATGGATGATAGAAGGAGAATTGAAGCCTTTGAGCTGTGGTGTTGGAGAAGAGTATTGAACATACCATAGGCTGGTAGGAAAATGAACATGTTTGTCCTGGAGAGGGTGCAGCTGGGCTGCTCCTTAAAGGCAAGGATTCTGAAGCTTCATCTGACATACTGTGGACATGTTGCAAGAAGGGAGCAGTCCTTGGAGAGAGATGTCATGCTTGGGATTGTGGAGGGACCGTGCATAAAAGGAAGATCCTTGATGAAATGGATTGAATCAGTGCCTGGGGTAATAATGGGGGCAGGTGTGTCAGAGATGGTGAGATTGGCACAGGACAGGACATAGTTTAAGGCTGTTTTACATAGGGTCACTATGAGTCGCAGGTGTCTTGATGGCACATAACAGCAACATAATTACAATTGGTCTTAGAAAAGAAAGAACCCAGGCTAGAAATGGGTTCTCAAGCTAACTAGGGAAGAGGCCTATTTTTTTTTCTGATTTTTGAAAAAAATTTCTTCAGCTAATTTTTGTCAAGTTCATATAGGAAGCAAGCAAAGGGTCATCCGTAGAATGAAAATGCCTTAGGTGATATTGAGATGATGACTGCTGCATGGCCCCTCTGTTGGGATCAATCTGCTGACCCAATGAGATGTGTGGTTGGAGTAAACTGCTGAATGAAGTTTCTCTCACTTTAAATCTCCATATATAAGAACTGTTTAGGTTTTGGGAACTGAGTGAGGCAAAGTCTAGTGGGACCCACCATCTGAGAGATATAGGAAACTCACTCAGTGCCAGTAATATGTTTGACCAGAGAAAGGTAGTGCCAATGGGGGTTACCTATGAAATTAACTGTTGTGGGGTGGTCAGGATGACTATAAGGTCTGTCTTAGGATGGTTGAAGAGATTTGGGTGCACACCATTTGATGAGGACTATGTATCATGGGGCAACTACAGATGTCTGGTCTAGACATTCAGGTAAGTGTCTGGGTATGCAGTGGTCTGCATGTTCCCAGAGTAATTGTCTAAGGAGGAAGAGATAAGGAAGGTGTGATGCTAAAGGAGGGATTTCATGGGGTAGGTTATGGTTGAGCAGGAATGGTCAGCCCTATATCAGCTCAAAGGGGCTCAGAAAGGATAATGAATGAGGTGTTGCTCAGAACAGTCTAATTAAATAAGAAATAAGTTGCTGCATTCTACACTATGTTTATGGAAACTACAGCATAGGCTGCCATCAACAAGCAGAGTATGGTCTGGATTAGGGATAGTTTGATTAGATAGGGAGGGCAGTAAAGAGCCCATAGGGTATCTGGATGAATGGATGGTGACTTGAGAGAGAGAAATATCACGGTTTCAGAGGAAGAGTAGATGGAGTTAAGCTCTTTTAACTGGTAAGATTGAGGTATTACACAGAGTTTGTGGGGATAAAAAGCTTATTGGAAAATAGGCTAGTAATAATGGGTTTTAAACATCTGCAGTGTTGTGAAGAGATATGGAATGGTAGTCTAGCAGGAAAAAAGTAACAAGAATAGTTTGGTAGTAAGGGGCTACAGATGGAGTGGAAAGATCCCATGCAACAGGGTTGACAATGTCTGATGATAGAGGTAGTGTAGAATGGGGCTTAGAGGAAAGGAGTGGTAAGAAGGATAGAACTAAAGGCTAGTCAGGCAAATTAGGTTTGCTTGATTCTCAGTGAAACAAACACAGTTCCAAGTTCAGGCAGGAGGTTCCTTCCTAGCAACAGTGTTGGGTATGTAGGGATAATTAGAAAGGAATGGGTGAGTCCTTGTTTGTTGAGACTAATAAGAAGGGATTGAATGGTAAAAGGCTTAGAAGGGAGACCATCAATCCTCATTACTGAGACCAGGGAAGGGAAAACAGGACCCGAGAAGGAAGGGAGTACTGAAAATGTAGTCCCTATGTCAATCAGGTGTTCACTGGACTTCCTTGTGTGCGTGTGGATATTATCCTGTCACTGACAATATTGTATTTCAAGATGGATGTAGCAATGACTTTTTAAACTACGAAAGCAACTCATTTTTCCTCACCTTTTCATCCCCAGAGTAATATAACATATGATCATCTGACTCAAAATGCCCCATGCCAGTCCATCTCATCTCACCAATGCCTAGGATGTCAATATTTATGCGTTCCATTTCTTCCTTAACAATTTCTCATTTTCCCACATTCAATGTTCTCACATTCCATGTCCCAACCACTAGTGTCTGCTTACAACTGTTCCTCATCCTTTGTATTTCCATAATTGAAAGCTCAAACTAAGTTGCCCTTTCTGTTATCTACATGTGTTCTGTTGCACATAAGGTTTTCAGAGGCCTACTATTTCAGAAGTGGATGGCCAATCACACCAACAACCATAGCCAAGAAGAAAACATAGAAGATTTTTTACCAACTTTTACAATCGGAGATCGATCAAACATGCAATCAAGATGCATTGATAATAATGGGTGACTGGAATGCAAAAGTTGGGAACAGAGAAGAATTTTCTGTAGCTGGAAAACATAGACTCTGTGACTGAAATGGAGCTGGAGAGAGAATGATCGAATTTTGCACAATCAATGACTTATTTATAGCAAATACATTTTTAAGAGACATAAACACAGGTTATATACTTGAATTTCACCTAATGGTATGCATAGGAATCAGATCGACTACATCTGTTGAAAGAAACCCTGGAGAAGCTCAACATCAGCTGTGAAAACTAGGCCAGGAGCTGATTGTGGAACAGACCACCATCTACTCATATGCAAGTTCAGGCTAAAGTTGAGGAAATTAAACCAAATCCAAGGCAACCAAAATATGACTCTGAGACTACACCACCTGAGTTTCAGAACCATCTCAGGAAAAGGTTTGAGGCCTTGAACACTACTGAGCGAGGACCAGATGAGTTGTGGGAGGATATCAAGGGTATCATCCAGGAAGAGTGCAAACGGTCATTGCAAAGAGAGAAGAGGAAGTGAAGATCAAAATGGATGTCAGAAGAGACTCTGAAAATTGCACAGGAGCACAGAGAAGCCAAAGCACAAGGAAGAACTCAAGGTACTAAAAAGTTGAATAGAAGATTTCAAAGGACAGCACGGGATGGCAAAGCAAAATATTAAAATGAAATGTGCAAAGAGTTGGAGTCAGAAAATCAAAAAGGCCGAACTTGCTCATCATTTCTTAAACTCAAGGAACTGAAGAAAAAATTGAAACCTTGAGTTGCTATAATTAAGGATGCTTTCGGCAGAATGTTAAATGATCCAGGAAGTATTAAAAGAAGATGGAAAGAATATACTGAGTCACTGTATCGAAAGGAATTGGCAGACAGAAGAATCTCATGAAACAACATATGAGCAAGAGTCTATGGTGATGAAAGAAGTTCAGGCTGCTTTGAAGGAAATGACAAAAAATAAGGTTCCAGAAATAGATGGTATACTAATTGACATAATTCAGCTAACAGATGTTGCCCTGGATGTGCTCACCAAGTTGTGCCAAGAAATCTGGAGAACAACCACTTGGTCAACTGACTGGAAGAGATCTATATTTGTCCCAAAGAAAGGTGACTCAACAGAGTGTGGAAACTATAGAACAATCTCATTGATTTCACATGCAAGCAGATTTTACTGAAGATAATCCAAAAACAACTGGACCAGCACATAAGCAGAGAACTAACAGAAGTCTAGGCTGGGTTTGGAAGGGGTCATGGTACTAGGTATATTGTAGCTGATGTTAGATGGATCTTGGCTAAAAGCAGAGAATACCAGAGGAATGTCTATCTGTGTTTCATTGACTATGCAAAGGCATTTGACTGTGTGGATCATAACAAACTGTGGCTGCCTCTGAGAAGAATGGGAATCCCAGAACACTTGATCATTCCAATGCAAAACCCATGCTTGGAACAGGAGGCAGTCGTCAGAACAGAGCAAGTGAACACTGAATGGTTCAAAATTCGGAAGGGCATATGCCAGGGATGTATCCTATCTCCATACCTTTTCAACCTATATGCAGAACAGATTATCCGGGAGGCTGGGCTCTATGAGGAGAAATGTGGGGTCAAGATTGGGGGACGATTTATCAACAATCTGTGTTATGCAGATGACATAACCCTCCTTGCTGAAACTGAAGAGGACCTGAAGCACCGTGCTGCAGAGCGTCAAGGACTGCAGCCTCCAATATGGATTGAGGCTCAATGTCAAGAAGACAAAGATTCTCACCATTGGACCAGTTGGCAACATCAGGATGGATGATAAAGAGATTGGGATTTTATACAGCTTTAGTTTGCTTGGTTCCACAGTCAGCACTCTTGGCACCAGCAGCCAGGAAATTAAAAGGCGCATTGCCATGGGAAAGTCTGCTGTTAGGGACCTCTCCAAAGGACTGAAGAGCAATGGTGTCTCTCTGGAGACTAAGGTGTGTTTGATACAGGCCATCGTCTTCACAATCACTTGTTATGCCTCAGAGAGTTGGACAATGATCAAAGAGGGTAGAAGGAGAACTGATGCCTTTGAGCTGTGGTTCTGGAGAAGAGTATTGAGAATACCATGGACAGCTAGGAAAAGAAACAGATTCATCCTGGAAGGTTTCAACCATGTGGCTCCTTGGAGGCAAGGATTCTGAGGCTCTGTCTAACATACTTTGGACATGTTGTGAGGAGAGACCGGTCCTTAGAAAAGTACATCATGCTTGGGAGGGTGGAGGGACATTGCAGGAGGGGAAAGCCCTCTATGAGGTGGATTGATTCAGTGACTGGGATAATCAGGATCAGAGTGTCAGAGATAGTGCGATTGGCACAGGACAGAACAGAGTTTAGGGCTGTTGTGCATAGGGTCGCTATGAGTCTCAAGTGATTCAATGGCACATAACAACAACAACATATCAACCAGAAAGGAAACTATCTTAACTGCAATCTGATGTGTTACCTTGGGCTCGGCAAGGATGACGGGGATTTTTGAGCTCAGGCACCTTCTATCTTCATTGGCCAGGACTAAGAAGTTGGCTCGAATGGGGACCAGGTTTGGTGGAGGAGCTGCCTTACCATCACTAGTTGCCAAAGGGCAGTTGGCTTTCCAATGGCCCAGTATCCCACAGATAGGCTAAGATCATGTCCAACGGTGAGGGTTAATGCAGAAGCTAGCCCAATGGCCCTTTTTGCAGCATTTGAAACATGCACCAGGAGGTAACTGGCTCTTTGAATGAACAAGTTGTGTTGTTTTTTTTTTTTTTTTTATGACCCTTCACTGCTGCTGGCCACAAGGCAATTATAAAGACTTGGGCTTGCAGAGTTGCTTTCTGCCAAGCATGGGTCTCTTTATCTGGTTCTGCCTGTTCCTTTTGGACATTGAAAACTTTAAAGATCATATTTACCAGGTCTTGAATGGGTGTTTGGGGGCCATCCTCAGACTTTTAAAGTTTCTTTTTGATGTACGTATAAGGTTGATTTTATGATAACATGAGTAGCCTGGACAGTGTTCCCTGCTGAGGAGGTACTGTCTAAATGGATGGAGTTAGGGATTTAGTGAGGCATATAAGGAAAGCAGCTGGATATTTCATCCTTACTGTGGGTAATTTCTCAAAATTAACTGCTTTATGGGAGTTACTATGTAGGCTGGCCAATAGGCACTGAGTCATACTGTTGCTAGCTGTATTAACCTTCTATGTCTAATAAAAATCTCTTGGCAGTGGACAGGTTGCAGGCCAACTGTCATGGTGCTATCTGTTAAATGTATTAAGTTTGCATGCTGATGGATGGCAGTGAGAACATGATCTTTCTTGTCAGGGGTCAGAGTAGAGGACAATAAAACAAAAAGGTCATTCCAGGTGAGATGGTAGGTCTGAGTTGATATAGGTTGTAGGGTCTGGAAAATGAGCATAGACTTTTTTTTTAATTTGGGAAAGATCAGTGAGTAAGAAAGACACATGAATGTGAATGGGAACTTTAACACCTGAAACTTCCCTGAGGTGACATAGGAGGAACTTGGTATAATGGGACAGGGTGTGGTTAGCAATGGGGAAATGTAGAAGTGGGAGTGTCTGAGTCTGGTTTGGTTTGAGCAGAAGGAGGCAGAACATATGTAAGACAAAGGAGAGACTTGGTTTGTCAGGATCCTGTGTGGCTAGCAACAGGAGAGGTGGTAGTGGGAGTAGGAGTGGCTGAATCTGGGTTGATCAGCACAGAAGGAGGCAGGACAGATGGAGGACAAAGAAGAAGCTCAATTTGGCAGGAACATATGGTGGGTTCCAAAGGGAATGCTGGGTAAGGGGGAGGTAATGTCTGGTAAAAGAAGTCTACAGACTCTGAAAAGGCAGAGGTCTCCCTGTGAGGGGAGGGATGAGTCCTATGAATGAGCAGCAGAAGGAGTTGATATGATATTGGGAAACAATCAATGAATGGGTTTGGGCTAAGAGAACCTGCACAGGTCAGCTGGCTCTACACAGAGAGAGGGATGGGAGTGAAACTAAAAGAAAACTTCTCTGAGTCTGTTGGCAGAAACTGTAAAGATCTCAAAGGTTATTGAAATCAAAGGTTCTATTCTCAGGCCATCATGAATCTTTATTTAGCTGGGATTGTGGTGATCCTTGGTTACATTAAAAGATTGGCCTCTTGGGGCAGAGGTCTTCAGCCAGGCTGAGGTTTGAACAGTTCAAGAGAAGACAGCCCAAGGGACTGTCTTTTGGCCTAGACATTTGGTTATCCACCATGTTCAGGTCTATGGCTGAGACAACTGAAATTCCCGGTCATCTCCTGGACACTGTGAGTCTCAGATACAGAGTGGTTTTTGGGTATGCACATACTGGATTACAGTTTGGACAGAATGAATCCCAAGGGAGTCCAAAATGCCTAGACTGAAAGGGTGGAATGCCTGTAATGGTGGCTAGAATGCCTGGATGCTTTTATGACCAATTGTGTCTAGCTTTAGGAGCTTCCAGGATAAAAGGGCGAAAGGGGAGAGAACACAGAAATCAGAGAAACAAAAGGGGTAGAGATTATCCAGTCAGCACCAACACACAGAATACTAAAGAAGAAGAGAAGCAGGACATTACATTACTGTTTGAGCATCTCAACACTGCACTGGCTGGTAGGTTCGAGAATAAGGAGGCATGCCACACTTTCCCTGAAGGAAGGTGAGACACAGTGCATCTTAACTCACCTCCCATGTTTCAGATAAGCTGTGGAAATAAGAAAGAAATCAGAGAACAAGAAAGCAAGCTAAAAAGCAGCTTTATTAGGGGTGTTTCCAGGTGAGGTTCCTTATTCTGAAGATGCAGAAGGAGAAAGTCACACTTTGAATGTACTGGGGACAGACTTCATAACAACATCTTTAGGGAGAGAATGGAGGAACATTCCACTGTGATATTGAGGGGACAGCATAAACCCCATTAATCCCAGAGCAGAAGCAGGCCATAAAAACTCTTAGTGTGAGAAGCAGGCAGTAAAAGCAGAATAAAACCAAAGGGGTCAGGAAGTCACATGGGGCAAAAGTCTTATCAGATTAAAATTAACCAATTAACTGAAGTTACATGAAACGGAGAGGGCAGAGGTGGGCAAAACAAGCCCACCAATTAGAGGACAACCTACATGACTGATTTCCCTGCCCACCAACCATATTCCCATCTCCCCGCCCTAAACAGAAGCACCTGGGGAAGCCTTAAAAACAAAATTGCATGCGGGAACTCAGGGCTCTCTTTCTCTCACCGTCTTTCCACTGATGGAGGGATCTCTACATGTGGAGAATAAGGTGTGTTTTTTGGTTTTTACATGTTTGGGGAGCTCCTTTTGGGAAGCGTTTTTTGGGCACATTATATGGTTCATCTGTTAGTTTTGTCAGGTGGGCGAGGCCATTCACTTATTAACTTATCAATGTGTGTATTTTTTTAAAATTCTTCATTCTCCCCCCTTGACCCCTGTGCAGAAGAAACCAAGTTTCTTGTTGGAGACTAGGATTGTGAAGCTCTGTCTCACATACTTTGTGTATGTAACCAGGAGGGACTGGTCTTTGGAGAATGATATAATGCTAAAAAGACTTAAGGGACAGCATAGGAGAGGAAAACCCTGGATGAATGGATTGATATAATAAGTGTGGCAATTAGGGTAGGTGTGTTGGAGTCAGTGAGACTAACTCAGGATAAGACAGGTTTCAGAGCTCTTGTACGTAGGGTTGCTATGAATCACTGATGACTCAATGGCACATAACAATAACACCTAGTACCAAAAGTATTGATTGTGGATCTAGATAAGCAAAAATTATTTACTATTCCGTTCACCCCCTATAGTTTTTATATATAGACTATTGGGATTATCGTTATGTGCCGATGAGTTGACTAAGACTCATAGTGACCCTATGAACTCTACTCTTTCCTGAGCCTATCTCACTGTCTCTGGCACATCTTTCCCTTTTGCCACAGTCACTGTGTTAATTTGCATAGTGTTTACTTGATGTTGAGATGCTATCAATATTAAAGACTCTAGTTTTTTATTTTTTGGAGCAAATTTTTCAAGTCATTTTGACTTTTATATTAAGCAACATTATGTCTTGTGTATAATAAAAGTTGTTGATGGCTCTGTCTTCCTCCAAACTTGATGCCACAATCCTCTTAATAAAGTTCAGTTTCTTAAAAGATTTGCTCAGCATACGAATTGAACAAGTATAGAGATAGGAAGTAGGCCTGATGCAGAACTTTCTTGATTTTATACCATATAATATATTCTTTCTCTTTTCACATAACAGCCTTTTGGTCTAGATAAAGGTTTTGCATGAGCCTAACTAAATGTCCTGGGATTCTCAGTATTACTTCTCAGTATTACTAATAATTTGTTGTGATCCATATAGACAAAGTCCTTTGCACAGTCAATAAAACAAACATAGACATTCTTTTTTATTTTCTACTTTTAGCCAAAATTCATTTGAAACTAGCAATGACATCCCTAGTGCCAAGGCCTAGTCTAAATTCAGTTCAAACTTCTGATAGTCCTTTGTCCATGTACTGTGATTGTAATTTTCACATAATCTTCAGCAAGATTTTACTTGCACATGATATTCATTATATTGTTCTATTATTTTCACATTCTGTTTTACCTTCCTCCTTGGAAATGAAAACAAATAGGGATTATTTTTTTCCCCTTACCTATTAGCCTGGTAGCTATCTTTTAAATTTCTTGACAGAGAGTGATACGTATATCTAAGGCTACATCTGTTGGTTGAAATGTATCAACTGGATTAAAATAAATTCCTTGAGTCTTATTTTTTGATGTTTCCTTCAGTGAAGCTTGGACTTTCTCCTTCATTGCCATTAGTTCTTTATCTTATGCTACTTCCTGAAATGGTTGCATGTCAGCCAATTGTTTTGTTTCTGTGACTCTATATAGCCCTGGATACTTCCTGGAACATTCAAAATTTTGTCCATAGAGTCCTTAAGGATTATAACTTGAGGCTTGAATTTCTTTTTCAGTTCTTTCAGCATGAGAAATGATAAGTGAGTTGTTTCATTTTTATTTTCTACCTCTGGTTATTTATACATTTGCTTATAATATTTTGCTTAGTTTTCTTAAGCTGCTTTTTAAAACCTGTTGTTCATCTATTTTACTTCATCATTTCTTTTACTTCATCATTTCTTTCATTTGTTTGGGTTTTTCAATGGTCTCATGCAATACCAGTCTTTTCTGACATCTATTTTGGCTTTTTCTTCCCCCTTTGTATTTATAATGAACTTTGACTTGGCTTTATTTTTTTTAATATCGAAGGTATAAACTCACAACATGTTTGTCTGCTGTACTTACTGTCTAGTCTCTCAAACTAAAAATACTTTTTAGAAGAGAGGATGAGGAGATTTTGTCTTACATATTTCAAGTATACAATCACAGAAAGCTAGTTACTAGAGAAGCATCATAGTTAGTAAAATGTCAATAAAGAAAAAAAAAAGATGAAGTTATTTAAAGAGCTAGATTGACACTCTGGTTAAAACAGTGCTGTTTAAGGCTCCAGCACAGCAGTGATTGTGAAGATTGAATAGGAATAGATTTTTTATTGTACAAAAGATCATTATGAATGAGAACCATTTGAGTGGAACTCTACAATTAAAACTCACTTAAGACAGTTTAACTTATGTAGCTTTAAATGAATATGCAAGTGAATATGTGTGTTAATTTCAAATTCTAATTTCAGTGAATACCTGGAGAGATTTGTACACATTTATTTTCCCACCTAACAATCTATCTCCTCTTCATCTAACTCTAAACTATCTGCCCATCCTCATTTGCTTATCTATCTATCTATTGTTATTATGTGCCATCAAGTTGACTATGACTCATGGTGACATATATCATTTATCTTTCTGCTTATCATATTCTGTGTGACGTTTAACATGTTGTTGTGTTTAGAATGCACTCAGTATATTTTCAAGTCAAGAAGGAAATACATTTATTATTTTCCTATTTAACCTAGAGTGGAGTAAAGGACATTTAGTTCCATGCACACACATGCAAAAATTTATATTCCTTGGTAATCCTTTTTTTCACATTTACAGTATTGCAATTGTATAGCAATAGTAACAAAAATTCCATTATTTTCCTATAAATTCTTTCTCAAAAAAGCTTCACATTTGTAATCAGAATACTTCCCTTCCTCTAACCTTAACAAATAGTGCTCTAAAGTAATTTGATAACTATTCTAAACATTGGACAGCCAACAAAGAAAATATCTCCATAGTATCTTCTTACAGCCATGAAAAATTAATAAAAAAATTTAGGCTGACAAGTACATTAATCTCTAAGTAGCTTGTATATTGATACTGCAAATAATGTATTTCCTAAATATATTTTGGTGGCATTATAAAGCTAATATTCGAAAGAGTATTCTTCTTGTGTTGTCCAGCAAAGAGGAAATAAACTAATGGTTATCTGGACAGACAAGCTGATTTGGGAAATAATTGCATGAAAATAGGGTTCCTGCCACAGGGATCAAATATGTGCCATCAAAATCCCTATCATTGGTTTAAAAAAATTAAATTTAAAAACAAATATGTAATTGATTTTCAGCAACTTCTTTTTCTCTGAAAATAAAATATTCTTTAAAAGGTTCTAACATACATACAAATATTAACAATT
>NW_006400097.1:172298-182535 GCF_000299155.1 Elephantulus edwardii | reverse complement strand
TGGCGCAGGATAGAGCAGGGTTTAGGGCTGTTGTGCATAGGGTCGCTATGAGTCGGAAACGACTCGACGGCACATAACAACAACAACAACCTAGTTCTCCAACAAATTTGATCAAAGGCCATTAGCTCTGGTTCAATGTCATATCAATCCCAATGTCTGCTCTGTATCATATCAGGTCTCTGATCTTCTGCTTAGGCTCATGCTGTTGTAGGTCTCACCGCTAAAAGATTCTGTGGCCCCAAAGGGCCCATACTGAATTTCTGCTTCTTCTTTGCTAGTGGTATGATGCTTAAGTATGCCTCAAGTTTGTTCAATTTATTAGTGAGACTAGCCAATCCACTTGTGGATAGGATAACACACCCTATTCACAGACTCCCACCCATTCATATGGCAAAGCTAAATTAAATGCCTAGGAAAGCTATTTTAAACAATAAATCCATAACATCACAGTGTGATTAAATATTTTCATGTACATTGACTATGGAATTTGCTTCAAATCTTAATTATCCTTGGTTAGACCTAAAATAGTATTATATTTGCTTTATTTTTAAAATTTACTTGTTCTTAGGTATCTCTAGTAGAAGAGTGGGTGGAAAGTTACACTGCAAACATGAATGCAGGTGGTTCAAATACACCATCTTCTTCCTGTAAAATACACAGCCTCTTCTAGTGCCAGTTGACTTGCTTGAAGGGCAGCTGTGAGTCAATTTCAACTCACTAACAATAAGGTTGAGTTGACTTTTGTTTTATTCGCAAGATCAACTGGGAATTTTGACATGAACACTAGGGCAAACAGTAGGATAGACTATGTGCTTTCACATTTGATATTGTTGTTGTTTGCTTTGAGTCAGAATGGACACATAGCTGACCCTCCAGGAGTTTTCAGAGACACTTAATCTTGCAGGAAGTGATTACTCATTCATAGTGTATTTGTCTTATTATTCCTATGTGTACATATTATTAAAAACAATTTTAAAGTTTGTTGGTCTGATAGCTTGTGTAACTTTGTAAGATGTAGCTAATATTAGGTAAATACATACTGTCAATCAATACTTTAGTTAACAACCCTGATACATTTCCTGATATTTAATCCAAGTCAAATTCCCTTCTTCTGTTTTAACACCTGCCCCTTGGTCTATATACAGATTTCACATAAGCACAATTTAGTGTTCTGAAATTACTTTTCTTCCCCTTTTAAGCCATTATGACTAACTAGGAAAAACCTGGTTGAATTTTTATTTCAATTGCTTCTGATCAATAATTATTATGTGTGACATATAAGAATCATATTCCTAGTTGAACAATTAAAAAAATAGTGCTAATTCAGAATGTTCTGATATATAACTCAAAAAGCAGAAATTAATATGGTAATTAACAATAATTTGTCAGTTTAAAATATTTTTTACCAGTAATAGTCATATCTCTTCATTACCCAGTGATACAAAAACTACAAAAAATCAGATGATTTAAAATATAGAATTTATTTTTGTATATTTAAGGTATCTAGACATCCAAATTCAGGCTCAGTTCTAGGATTATGCTTTTCTTTGTGTGTTTTGTCTTCTAGAACCTGACAGTAATCCATGACTTTCTGACTTTGTCCAAACAACTCCTTCCTAGTTTTTCTTGCTTTCCCCCACTCTGTATGTTGCTATGCATTCCATTTCTTTTTAACAATATCCAATTTTCCTGCACTCATGGTTTTCACATTCCATGTTCCAATCACTAGTGTCTGCTTACAACTGTTCCTTCTTTGTGTTTCCATACTTGAGGGCTCAGGCTCAGTTGCTAGTCTCAGTGTGCTTTATTGTGCATAGGGTTTAAGAAGGCCTGCTATTTCGGAAGTGAATGGCTAATCCTTCTTCCTCCTCTGTCTTAATCTGAATGCTCAGATTTAGAACAGTATCTGACAGAGAAGCATTAAAGGAAAAAAAGAAGATAAAGGAAATTTCCACAAATGTAGATATAACCAAAAGATTCACTGTTGTCCTTGGTCTTGACATGTGTGTCTTACCCACTCATTTTCCTGCTCTACTAACATTCACTTCTACTTCCACCTACTCCATTCAACACCTGTCTTCCCTTATCTATCCCTTGATATGACAGCTTATATCTCAAGCTTTCTGGGCTTCTGTGATTCTGAATGCCTCAAGCTGCTGTCAGTTTCTCATGCTTTTGTTAGGACCTCTTGAATTCAGGAGTCTATAAGTCCAAATGCTAGGTACTATTATCAGGCAAGTCTTCCTATCTTAGATGGTTCTGAGGAAAATTCCTTTGCCTTGAACTTCTGCTCCAGGATAGACTTCTTGTGGCTTAGGGCCTTTTCTCTTCCATTGACAGGACATTGTAGTCACAATGAAATAGCTTCCTGGAGGAAGATGAGGTGTCCTGTAGATCTGGTATATAGGGCTACAAGATTCTGGGAAACATGAGCAAACTTGTGTTGTGTGGGCCAGCTGAGTCATCGTGCACTGCATCCTGCTTCCAGCGTCTTTTTCTGTAAAGAATTTAGGATTTCAGCCAAAGATTGTCCAAAAATGACTGTAACAGCACATCAACAGAGAACTGTCTGAAGTGCAGGCTGAGTTTAGAAAAGGCCGTTATGCTAGGGACATTAAAGCTTATGTTAGATGCATCTTTGCTGAAAGCAGACTGTACCAGAAGGATGTCTATTTGTGTTCCATTGACTATGCAAAGGCATTTGAGTGGTGGATCACAATAAATTGTGGCTGACTCTCAGAAAAATGGATATCACAAAACATTTGATTGCTCTTATGTGAAATATAGGCTTGGATCAGGAGGCAGTTGTCAGAACAAAGGAAGGTAACACTACATGGTTCAAAATTGGGAAAAGTGTACACCAGGATATACTTTGAAATAACATATAGTCCAGAAGGGTAGGTTCTGTGAGGAGAAATGTGGCATCAGAATTGGAGGAAGACTCATCAACAATCTGTGTTATGCAGATGACACAACCCTGCTTACTGAAACTGAGGAAGACATGAAACACTTGCTGAAGAAGGTCAAGGACTACATCCTTTCATATGATTTGAAGTTCAACATTAAGAAAACAAATATTCTCACCACTGGGCCAATTGGAAATATCATGATAGATGGTGAAGTGATTGAGATAGTTAACAGCTTTAGTTTGATTTGCTCCGCAGTCAATACTCTTATTACCAATATCCAGGAAATTAAAAAAATAATTTGCATTATGAAAGTCTACTGTCAGAGACCTCTCTAATGTACTGAAAAGCCACAATATCAGTCTGGAGACATTTCCAATTACACAACAAGCAATTAAAAATGCCAGGGCTTAGATTGGTGTTGTTATTGCTGTTGTTGTTATGTGCTGTCAAGTGACATGCGACCTATATTGACCATACAGCAGTTCTGAACCCTGCCCTGTCCTGAGCCAGTCTTTAATTCCAACAAACCAATCTACATTGCCCCAGTTACTGTATCAATCCATCTCATCTGGGGTCTTCCTCTCCGACGATGTCCCTCTACCCTTCATTATGTCCTTTTTCAAGGACTGGTCTCTTCTGACCATGTGCCCAAAGTTTATGAGAGGGAGCTTCAAAATCCTAGCCTCTAAGGAGAAACTTGCTTTCATCCTTTCCGGGACAAATCTATTTGTTTTCTTGGTAGCATATGGTATGTACAAGACTTTACTTCAGCATCACAATTTGAAGACATCAATTCTTCTTCTCTCATCTTTAATCATTGTCCAGCTTTCTGAAGCATAGCAAGAAATTTCAAAGACCATGGCCTGGATTAGGTGCACCTTAGTCTCTAGATTGACATCTTTGCATTATAGCACTCTGGAGAGGTCATTGACAGCAGATTTTCCCAATGCAATTCATCTTTTAATTTCCTGACTGCTAGTGTTAAGAATGTTGACTGTTGAGCTGAGCAAGCTGTAATTGCTAACAACCTCAATCTCTTTTCCATCTATCATGGTTCTGTCAATTGGCCCAGGGATGAGAATCTTGTCTTCTTGATGTTGAACCTCAATCCATAATGAAGACCATAGTCTTTGAACTTCTGCAGCAAGCCTTTCAGGTCTTCAGTTTCAGCAAGCAAGGTTGTGTGATCTGCGTGGTATAAGCTATTGATGAGTCTTCCTCTAATCATGATGCCACATTCTTCCTCATAAAGCCCTGCTTCCAGATGATCTGTTCTGCATATAAACTGAAAAAAGTATGGAGACAGGATGTATCCCTGACACAATCCTTTCCTGATTTTAAACCATGCAGTGTTTTCCTGCTCTGTTCTGAGGACTGCTTCCTGGTCCAAGTATAAGTTTCACATAAGCACAATCAAGTGTTCTGGGATTCCCATTTTCCTCAAAATTAGCCACAATTTGTTATGATACACACACTCAAATGCCTTTGCATAGTCAATAAATCACAGATATACTTTCCTTTTTGTACTCTTTGCTTTCTACCAAGATCCATTTGACATTGGCAGTAATGTCTTTTGTGGCATGACCTCTTCTAAACCCAGCTTTTATTCCTGATGGTTCTCTGTCAATGTACTCTCCCAGCTGTTTCTGGATGATCTTCATCATGATTTTGCTAGTGTGTGCTATTAGTGATATTGTTCAGTAATTTATACCCTCTGTTGGGTCACATTATTTTTTTAATGGTAATAAATATTAATCTCTTCCAGTCAGTAGGCCAAGTAGTTGTCCCCTAGACTTCCTGGAACAACTTGGGGACAACTTATTCTTTAAACTTACATCTCTGTTTTTTTATCATTTTGTAGAAGTCCTTTACAATTGATCTCTTGGCGGCGTTTATCATAAGTGTTGATTGTGGATTCAAGTAAAATGAAATAGCTAACAACTTTTGTTATTTTCTGTATCATTATCATTCCTGTTGGGCTCTGATGAGATTTTGCTTTCTTTATGCTGAGCTGCAACCTATACTGTAGGCTGGAGTCTTTGATCTTCTGCAGTATGTGTCTCAAATCCTTTTCACTTTCAGCAAATAAGGTTGTTTCATCTATATTATAGTTTGCTGATGAATTTTCCACCAATTTTGATGTCATACTTTGCTTCATATAGTGAAGCTTTTTAAATTATCTATTCAGCACACAGATTGAATAGATAAAGGATACAACATTGACAAATACTTTTCATCCTTTTAAACCATGAAGTGTTCCCTTTTTCTATTTGGACAACTGCCTCTTGGTCTATGTATCAATTTATCATGAACACAATGAAGTGTTATGAGATTCTCTTTCTTCACTATGTTAGGCATAGTTTGTTATGATTCAGACAAGCAAATTTCTTTTTTTATATTAAAAATACACTATGACCTGTATGAGATAGTAATGATACTAATGTTCAATAGTTTCCACATTTTGTTGTAATATATTTTTAATAATTTTTAATAATAAGAACAAACATGGATCTCTTTTAGCTAAGTTGCTGTCTTCCTACTTTCTTCATATATACTATTGAACATGTCCAGAACTGCATTTGTTTGTTGGAACATGCTAAGCAGTATTCTACCAAACATATTTTTTTTTATGTTACCAAGGACCATTTCTACCTATGGAAGTATGGCTTAAATGCTAGTTCACCTGGTATGTTAAAGTCTTCCTTCACTGGAAATTTTGCCTGACATACCTTGTCAACTGATATTTAATATTAGCATATATTTATTTGCTAGTTTCTTCTTTTTAATAAGACGGCTATTAAATTCAGTTAATGAAATGCTACTTTGTGAAGCATTGCCTTATATAAACTTCAGTTTTTTTCCTTAATCATATAATCTATAATTATTTCTTAAATCTACTTTTCTCTCAAAAGTTTAAAGTACACACTTTATGAACTTTGTATATAAACAAGTATAAAATTTTTAAAAAAGAAAAAATAATAAACTGTTATTTATTGTTTCTACTCAGCAGATTAAAATATTCTTTGTAAAGTGTATACAATTTGGGATTTGTTACTTTTGGTAAACCTGGTCTAGTAATTGGCAAAGCCTAGTTAATTTACGTTTCCTAAGTAAGGAAGAATTTGTAGGACTCTGATCCAACTGGGAGGATTACTTGACCATTATTCTGACTCTAAGACCCTACCGTGAAATTCACAACAACTAGTGACTATCAATAGCTTTAGCAGAGGCTTTTATTGGAAAGGAAATGTAGAGATTAAGATAGACGGACTTGATTTATCAGTGCTGGCATAAGGGCTGTAATTTGGATAAAGACTTTGCACTGAAAACCACATGTTGTTGTTGTTAAGTGCCGTCCAGTCATCCAGTCATAGGCGACTCGTAACGACCCTATAAACAAAAGACCTGACAATTTGTATATCTTTCATCCTTTCTCCAGGTTCATAGGATTTCCCGAGGCAAACTATTTCTGAAGTGGATGCCACTCTTGCTTCCAAGCTTTCCTTACCATAGACTTAGGACAAACTCTTTCCTTGAATGTATTTACTATATGCATTCCACTTGGTGCAAAATCTGCCTCCTTATGCCAGTCGTCTTCCTGGAGAATGGATCCACTCCTTCTTGCTAAGAACTACTTCCATACAAGAAAACCATATAAAATTGAAATATCAGTCGATGTGCAATGCTTTAACAGTGAAAAAGAGCCGTAACAGTTATGGAAGGCTGGAATAAGGTAAAGATTTGGAGTCAATAGAAAGAAGGACATTTGGCAACAAGGGGAGGGGGGCAGCTTTCAAAGCATAAGTAGCGACACAGGAGTTTCTTGCTTAAAAGTTTCTCGATCTTATTATTTATACTGCATTGAAACAGATGAGGGGGAGAACAATTTAAAAGTGATATATGATAGCATATTATGATTATCACAGGAATCCAGAATTAAGGTTGCTTAGTGGAGTGTATTTGGGGCAGGGGGGTTAAGGTGGGGGGTAGAAATGGGTCGGGGGATTGTATACCAAGGAAGAAGTTTATCTTTTGCTTTTCAAGAAGAGGAGGGAACTGGGGTAAGGTGGGTAGAGAGAAAAGTGCAACAATAAATGACTGAAAATCCAAAATCCCTGTAAATGTTCAGTAAAACTAATAAAATAATTTTTTTTAAAAAGTTTCTTGATGAGTGAGAAAGAACAGTGGCTTTGAATTATTGAAGCCTCATGCTGTTGTTATCCAATTCAAGAGGGCGTATTACTAAGTATGCTAGAAAGTCAATAGTTAAGATGCCAATCTCCATAAAAAGAATGTGCTATCTTAACCTAGTAAATGAAGAGCCAAGAGGAACTCTTGTCAGATTGGCTAGCTTGATAGTGGGGTTGGTTATATATTCATGAGCTTCTAAAAGAGGGAATATATATGTATTCATTAACTTTCCAGTGGCACAGCGTACAAATAAGATTGAATATTAATTTTGGAGTAGATAAGCTCATAATGATCAGGAATTGCATGTTCCAAAAATTATATAATTACCAGGATTGCCAGTGGAATGTTTTCTAAGTTCACTCTAATAAGTCTGGATGTTGGGCTGAGACATTTGCAAAATTGAATTACAAAAGAAAATTTGCAGCAAAGCAATTTTGATAAGGTTAATAGGCATGGCCAGTTAAGACATTTTGCAAACTGATTATATATTTCTCTGTTACTTTGTTACTGCAGGTAAAAAGTTTTTAGAAATTTTTTAAAGGTTGCAATTAACAATTAAACTGACACAGAGGGTGCTCCTTGGAAATGCTAGTGTAAGCAGTCGTGGTGAAACCAGAAATTTAAAATGCACATATGACATCTATCTCAAGAACGAACTTTGTGCAAAATTTTACAGGGGAAATAAGTTACAAATAACTTAGTAATGTCAGTTTCTTAATTAGTTATGAAACTGTTATAGCTAATTACTTTTCAGTAAAATAATTATATCAACATTCTTATAGTTTCTTTGTATTTTATATGTTTAACTCATAATACAGGTAATTAACACAGTTCTACACTATATTTCAATGTTTATAGTTTTAAATTCTTCCATTTAAAAAATTTACCTGGCAATGGTTTTAATGTTGGTGTTTCTGTGAATAATTTATATTTTCTGATTTTTTTATGGAAGAAATTCCAAATCATAATATCTCATTCAGTATTTGATCAAGTCTTGGTTTGCTAGAGAATTAGTCTATCATTTTTACAAGACTAATATTTAATCGGGATGGGTGTGTCAGAGGCAATGCGATTGGCACAGACTAGCGTAGGGTTTAGGGCTGTTGTACATAGGGGCACTATGAGTCACAAACGACTCAATGGCACATAATAACAACAACAACAATATTGTAAATACATAACATTTTTTAATTTATTCTGTAAATTCCTGGATTTTTATTTTTGGGGCATTCCTTTTGCCTTTGCCTTCAGTGCATCCTGAATTTATTCCTTCATTATCATTGGGTTTTGGTTATATTCTACTTCATAATAAGATTCAGTGTTAACCAAATCATTGTGGGCCGTTATTCAATGTTCATTCCATTTTCTTTCTGTGCTTCCCACTTCATTATAAATTTTCCCCATAGAATCCTAAAGTAATACAACTTCATCGTTGAATTTGTTAATTTATTCATAATTTATGGTGTTAGAAATGCAGGATATTTTCTTCCTTTTTTGCTTTCTAAATCTACCTTATTGCAAATGCCATTACAGTACTTTGTTTTGTCTTTTCAAGCTGCTGTTTGAATACTCATCTCTTTTACTTCAGCATTTCTTACTTCTGTTTTAGTCTGTCGATGTGTAATAAAATTTTCAGAATTTCTTCTGACGGCTCTTTTGTTCTTTTATTCCTTCCCTACTGCCACTAACAGAAGCAGGAGCCAGAAGCAGCACAGCCACAAACCGAGACCAGGAAACACAGAGGACTCCTACAATAGCTTCTGACACGCCTCCAGGTAACAAGCCCCGAGGTGGAGCCTAAACTGGTGGGGAGGAGCAAGGGGGAGACAGAGGGACCCGCCGCCGGCACAAGCAGGAGCCAGAAGCAGCACAGCCACAAGCTGAGACCAGGCAACACAGAAGATTCCTACAATAGCTTCTGACATGCCTCTAGGTAACAAGGCCCAAGGCGGAGCTTAAACCGGTTGGGCCCTTGGGCCTGTGGCCCTCAGGCCAAGAAGAAAAACACAGTCTATACAGGAGTTCTACAGGACACATCACTGTCCCTGCAGAGACAGTACAAGTAAACTTAAGAGACACTAGACACAGGAAAAGAAAAATCTCTCTGACAAGCTGTCAGGTCATGGGTCAGACAATGGAAGATTAATTCTGAAGGCATTTGGTAGAAGTGAAGTGATATCCTGCTGGAGGGTGGAGCTGGGAAATAAATGGGTCAAGGGACTGGTCTAAGGGCAGGGAGTACACTGTAACTAATGGTCAACTCAAAATGAAAGATTTATCTTTCACTATTCTGCAAATTGCTATCTGTCAGGTACTCTTCTAAATCTAAACATTCAGATTAGGACAGGCTAAGAAGAAGGACTGGCCATCCACTTCTGAAATAGCAGGCCTCTGAAAACCCTATTTACAACAAAACACATGTAGACGAACAGAAAGGACAACCTAGGTAGAACTGTCAAGCATGGAAATACAAAGGAAGAGGAAGAGTTATAAGCAGACACCAGTGACTGGAACATGGAATGTGAGAACCATGAATGTAGGAAAATTAGAAATCGTTAGGAAAGAAATGGAATGCATAAATATTGACATGCTAGGCATTGGAGAGATGAGATGGACTGGCATGGGGCACTTCGAGTCAGATAATATGATATATTATTCTGGAGATGAAAAGGTGAGGAAAAATGGAGTTTCTTTCATAGTATAATAAGAAATTTCTAGGTCCATCGTGAAGTACAACATTGTGAGTGATAGAATTATATCCATACACTTACAAGGAAGTCCAGTGAACACTGCTATCATCCAGACATATGCACCAACACCCATAGCCAAAGAAGAAGAAATAGATGATTTCTACCAACTCTTACAGGCAGAGATAGATTGAACATGCAATCAAGATGTATTGATAATAATGGGCGAATGGAAGGCAAAGTTGGGAACAGGAAAGAAGAATCAGTAGTTGGAAAACATAGACTTGGTGACAGAAATGA
This sequence comes from Elephantulus edwardii, assembly GCF_000299155.1. Taxonomy (NCBI): domain Eukaryota; kingdom Metazoa; phylum Chordata; class Mammalia; order Macroscelidea; family Macroscelididae; genus Elephantulus; species Elephantulus edwardii. Next base: position 172,448 of record NW_006400097.1, on the reverse strand, counting down.
AGCTGGAGATAGAATGATTGAATTTTGCACAATCAATGACTTATTCATAGCAAATACGTTTTTTAAGAGACATAAACGTAGATTATAAACATAGATTTCACCTGATGGTATGCATAGGAATCACATCGATTACATCTGTGGAAAGAACCG
>NW_006400097.1:169825-172198 GCF_000299155.1 Elephantulus edwardii | reverse complement strand
AAAAAAAAAAAGAAAATAATATTTTTGTTTTTGAAAGTAAAAGCAAATTATTAGTTAAAGTATGTTCCAAAGAAAGGAACAATTGACTCCTCAGAAAGGAAAGAAGTGGAGAGAATGAAGGGGTTTTAGGTCCTAGGTTCTTATATATAGCCAGTTTATTACTTCCTGGGATGACCTTTATGTCTGGTGAGTGGTGTTTAGGCCCATGGAATGATGTTGCAAGAGGTTTTTACTCTAGTCTACTGTTGGTGATGTCACTAATCACATATTAAGACTGCTCTTCTCTCTAGCTTCTTTAGATGCTAATTGGTCATTCGGGGCTGTGTGCAGGTAGCTTTTACTATTAACTTTCTAAGGCATTAGTGGCTTCTTCATAAGCTAATATTATGCTTATCTTTTGGTTTTGATTGAGTAAGGACTAGCCTTTGCCCTTCACTGGAGTTTTTTTTTTTTTTTACCTTACATGGGTTCAGGCTGTGCACTAACAGTTTGTTTGGCAGAATTCCATCAAAAGCTGCAACACATTTCATGATTCTGACTTTATTTTTAACTTTCCTTCCCAGTGAATTTGCCCCAAATTATTTAACAACCAGCTAACCCTTAACAGGCTGGGCTTTTGTCATTGCTTAGTTGGTGGATAGAGGGAAGATTTCAGTTGTGGAACAGTTTATCTGCTAAGACAAAAGATATTTGGCTTTAAAGTGTTCAGTTAGGTCAGAATTTTAATTGTTTAAAATGTAGCAGAGATAATAGGATATAAATTTAGATCAGGATAACCTTTTTGGTCTAACAGGTGTCAAAGAGCAGGGGACTCACCCTGGCATTGAGATTGTGCTGATCTCACAGGAGGCTGCCTCTCTAGAGACATTTGCTTGCCCATCTAGGCTTTGAGTGCAGGCAAGCTACCCAGGTAGAGATGCCTAGGTTGAAGAGACTGTCACTGCCACTCTGAGATGTCCAAGTATAGTATATTCTGCAAAAGGCAACCTGCTCCAGATATGACCTTTTATGATGAAGTGTCCCAAAGGCTGCCCAGCGAGAGACAAAGACCCTATTCAGACGTAACCCTAATGCAACAACAGGTTGCTGAGAAAAATGATGTCTTAGGGGTTCCAAAAAAAATGACTAGTAGAAACATATTCAAAAAAACCTCAATACCTTTGAATGGGAACAGACTCACATTTGGAGGCTATAAAAATAGTGATGGAGGAGGTTAAGGTAATAATGGATCCAAACAAAAAAAAAACACCCAAGGTACCACTGTTGTGTTAGCAGTGCAACTCCCTAAGGATTATATCACTGGAATCTTTAGATATGTAAGTAATTTTTGCAGACAGGGGGTAAAATTATTTTATAATTATTAATAATGAGACATACAGGCAGGAATGTGATAGAGCAGAGAGCATAAACCAGGGGGCCAGCAGTTCTGGACTGAAGATCCCAAGTCAAGCTTCTCTGTATCTTTATTGAAAATTATCTGGAAGTAAATCACAAAGAGAATTCAATGCAAATAAAACCAAGCTCTTTCTATTGCAAAACCTTCTGCTTGACTCAGGAGGGACAGGTTAACACATGCAAGAAAGAATCTGGTAAACCCTTAAGGATTGCCTTAGTGCCTCAGGGTGAACTCTAACTTGAACCTGCCTCCCCCACATTCTGAAATAGAATTCAGTTTATTACAAATATTTAGTATTGGCTTCCCATAAGTAATGATAAAGAAAAGAGGTTGATTTCTAAAGTCCCTGCATCATGTGGTAGTTTGGAAAGATCAGGAGTCTAACAACAGCATGTCAGGATGTAGAGTGAAATTTAAGAAAATTTCTAAATTACAATCTTGAAGCAGAATTCCTTTATCTGTAGAATATTTTTTTCCTCTCTCTCTCTTAGTTTCTCCATTAGTTGAATGAGGTCTATCTATGTTATCAAGGACAATTTTTACTCAGAGTCAATTGTGCATTAATTACACTAACGAACTACCTTAATAAGAGTATCTGGACTACTGTGTTTCAACTAAAAACTGCCAATCATCAGCCCACTTCAGTTACATAAAGTAATTAAGTTATGACCTAAAATAATATATAAGATTAACCATCATTTATGGATGTAAAAAGAGCAAGGTCCACTTAGAGAAAACCATATCTGACCTTTATCAACTTGACTAAGGAGATGTCCTTTTCAACAGTACCAGCAACACAATACCAATTCCCACAAGGTCATGTCATGGTGTTGTCATGGTTCCTCACCTCTTTCTACTCACTCCAACACAGATCTTACTACATTGTTGTTGTTGTTGTTATTATGTGCTGTCGAGTTGCTTGTGGCTCATAGCGACCCTATGTACGATAGCCCTGAACTCTGCTTTGTCCTGTGCCA
>NW_006400097.1:168323-168987 GCF_000299155.1 Elephantulus edwardii | reverse complement strand
ACACTTCTCCTCATAGAGCCCAGCCTCCTGGATAATTTGTTCTGCATACAGGTTGAAAGGTATGGAGATAGGACACATCCCTGGCGTACACCCCTCCCAATTTTGAACCATGCAGTGTTTCTTTGTTCTGTTCTGACAACTGCCTCTTAGTCCAAGCATAGCTTTCGCATTAGCATGATCAAGTGTTCTAGAATTCCCATTCTTCTCAGAGTCAGCCACAGTTTGTTATGATCCACACAGTAAAATACCTTTACATAATCAATGAAACACACATATACATTCCTCTATTATTCACTGCTTTCAGCTAAGATCCATCTAACATTAGCTACAATATCCTAGGTCCAAAATCCAATGTGATAGCTCACAGACCACACAGAACTTTATTAGGTAAATCAAAAGGCTATAACTCAGGTTAGTGGCAGATTGTAATCACTCTGTCAAGATAGCTTCTGAAATGTGTTCACAAGCACCACAGCCTTGAGCCACATAGGTTTGAATCAGTGTTAATAAGCTCTTTGTCCTTTCAGTTTTGACTTTCCCTCCTCTCCTAGGCATTTGACTGTGTGGAGCATAACAAACTGTGGCTGACTCTGAGAAGAATGGGAATCCCAGAACATTTAATTGTGCTAATACAAAACCTATACTTGGACCAAGAGGCAGTAGT
>NW_006400097.1:163374-163865 GCF_000299155.1 Elephantulus edwardii | reverse complement strand
CACTGCATGGTTCAAAATTGGGAAGGGTGTACGTCAAGGATGTGTCTTATCCCCATACCTTTTCAACCTGTATGCAGAGCAGATTATCTGAGAGGCTGGGCTCTATGTGGAGAAACGTGGCATTTGGATTGGTGGACGATCCATCAACAATCTGCGTTATGCAGATGACACAACCTTGCTCACTGAAACTGAGGAGGACCTCATGCACTTACTACAGTGGGTAAAGAACTGCAGCCTTCAATATGGACTGAGGCTCAATGTCAAGACAAAATTCTCACCACTGGACCAATCGGTAGCATCAGGATGGATGACGAAGAGATTGATATTGTTCACAGCTTCAGTTTGCTTGGCTCCACGGTCAACACTCTTGGCACCAGTAGCCAGGAAATCAAAAGAACGCATTGCAATGGGAAAGTCTGCTGTTAGAACAACGGTGTCTCTCTGGAGACTAAGGTCTGCCTTATACAGGCCATGGTCTTTGCAATCACTTG
>NW_006400097.1:157100-162711 GCF_000299155.1 Elephantulus edwardii | reverse complement strand
TAGACTACTTTTGGTAACTAAGCCCATTATTTCGAATGACCAGTTCTTCTTTGTTTCCAAATTTTGCATTCCACATCCAAATTAAAACAGAGTAGGAAGTAGGATTTGCCACCCACTTCTAAAATATAAGTGGACTTTGAAAACCCTATGTGCGGCAGAGCACACTTAGACTAACAGATATGACAACTGAAATTGAGCACTCAAATTTGAAAACACAAAGGAGAAAAAAACAAGTGTAAGAAGAAATGAATAATTGGTATGTGGAATGTGAAAAGCATGGACGTAGAAAAAGTGGTCATTGTAAAGAAAGAAATGGAACACATAAATATTGACATATTGGGTATTAGTGAAATGAGAAAGATTGGCATGAGACATTTTGAATCCCATGGTCAAATGATATGCTATGTTGGAGATTAAAAAGTGAGAAAAAATGGAATTGCTTTCATAGTTAAAAAGACCAATTCTTGGTCCATTTAGAAATACAATATTGGGAGTGACAGAAATTATTCTGTCCATAATATCCATACATATACAAGGAAGACATGTTAATACCACTATCATTCAAATTGATGTGCCTACAACCAGAGTAAAAGAGGAGGAAATAGATGATTTCTATCAACTATTACAGTCAGAAATTGATAAGACATGTAACCAAGTTGCTTTAATAATAATGATTTACTGGAATGCAAAAGTTGGGAATCAAGAAGATGGACCAGTTATTGGAAAATATGGACTAGGTGACAGAAATGAGGATGGGATAGAATGATAGAATTCTGTACAATCAATTATTTGTTCATAGCAAATATCTTTTATAAGAAGCATAAATGCAGGCTATCCACATGGATTTCACCTGATGGGATGCACAGAAATCAGACTGATTACATCTGTGGGAGGAACCTTGGAGAAGTTAGATATCAGCAATAAAAACTAGGCCAGGTGCAGATTGTGGAACAGACCATTAACTGCTCATATGCAAGTTCAAGTTAAAACTGAAGAAGGTTAAATCATATACAGAGGAATAAAAATTTGACCTTGAGGTTACCTCCCATGAATTTAAAAACCAACTCAGGAATAGATTTGAGGCCTTGAACACTAATGAATGAAGACCAGATAAAGATATCAAGAATACATTCATGAAGAATGCAAGAAGTAATTTCTAAGGACTGAAGCGCAACATCATGAAAAAAACCAAAGATTCTCACCACTTGGCCAATTGGCAGCATCAATACGGATGGCAAAAAGATTGAGATTGTTAACAGTTCTATTTTGCTTGGCTCCACAGTCAATATTTGGTACCAGAAACCAGGATATCAAGATATGAATTGCATTGGGAAAGTCAGCAGTCCGGGGCCTCTTCAGAGTACAGAGGAGCAACGGCATGAGGCTGGAGACTAAGGTGCACCTGATTCAAGCCATAGCCTTTGTAATTGCATGATATTTATCACAGAGCTGGACAAGGACTAGAGATGACAGAAAAAAGAATTGATGCCTTTAATCTGTGGTGATTTTGAAGAGCATTGAATGGACTTTGAGAAGAAAAAAAATGGTTTTATCCTGGAGAGGGTGAAACTAGGCTCCTTGGAGGCAAGGATGTTGAAACTTCATTTGACATACTTTGGGCATGTTGCAAGAAGGAAGCAATCCTTAGAGAGGTACATCATGTTTGGGAGGGTGGAGGGACAGCACAAGGAAGGAAGATCCTAAATGAGATGGATCAATTGAGTGATTGGGGTAATGAGAGTAGATGTGTCAGTGTTAGTGAGCTTGGCACAGGAGAGAGCAGTGTTTAGAGCTCTTGCATACAGGGTCATTTTGAGTTGCAAGCAACTCGATGTCACAGAACAACAAGAAGAAGGAAAGAGAAAAGACAAAAATGGGTGACAGACGAGACTCTGGATATTGTACTAGAGTGCTAAGAAACCAAAGTAAATGGGAGAAATCAAGAAGTTAAGGAGCTGAATAAAGGATTTCAAAGGGCTGCTCAGAAAGACAAGACTGAATATTTTAATGAAATGTGCAAGAAGCTGGACTCAGACAATCAAAAGGGCTGAACTCACTCAGCATTTCTTAAGCTGAAAGAACTTAACCAATAAATTCAAGCCATGAGTTACATGTTTAAGGATGCAACATGCAAAATATTGGATGATTCAAGAAGCATTAAAAGCAGGTGGAAGAAGTATAGAGTCACTGTATCAAAAAGAATTGGCCTACAGAACAATTTCAAGAAACAACGTAAGAGCAAGAGGCAATAGTGATGAAGGAGGAAGTACAGGCTGATCTGAAGGACGTGGCATAAAATAAATCCCCAGGAATTATGGAATACCAATTGACGTATTTCAGCAAACAAATGCTAACCTGTGTGAGCTCACCAAGTTGTGCCAAGCAATCTGGAGGATAACTTCTTGACTAATTGGTGGTAGAGATTCATATTGATTCTCATTCTTAAGAAAAAATAAGTTACCTGACAAAGTATGCTAATTATCAAAAAATATCACTAATATCACACACTAGCAAAATCCTGCTGGGGATTAACCAGAAAAGACTTGAAAAGTACATTGACAGAGAACTACCAGAAATACAGGCTGCATTTAAAATAGGTTGTGGCTGTAGGGACATTATTGCCAATGTCAGATGGATTTTGGCAGAAAGCAGAGAGTACCAGAAGAATGTCTATCTGTGCTTCATTGACTATGCAAAGGCATTTGACTGCTTGGATCACAATAAATTGTGGCTAAGGCTAACCTAGAGGAAAATGAAAATCTCAGGACACTTGATAGTGTTTATATGAAAGTTATACTTGGACCAAGAAGCAGTTCTTATAACAGAGAAAGGAAACACTGCATAGTTCAAAATCAGGAAAGGAGTCTTTCAGGGATGCATCCTGTCCATGTACCTTTTCATTCTGTATGCAGAACAGACCATTCAGGAAGCAGGGCTTTATGTGGAGAAATTGTGGCATGAAGACTGGAGGAAGACTCATAAATGATATGGTATGCAGGTGACACAACATTGCTTGTGGAAACTGAAGAAGACCTGAAACACTTGCTGCAAAAGTTCAAGAACTGTAGTCTTCAATATTGATTGAAACTCAACATCAAAAAGACAAAGATTCTCATGAATGGGCCAATTGACTGCACCATATTACATGGAGAAGAGATATGGTGGTTGTTTGTAATTACAGCTTGCTCAGCCCCACAGTCAACACTCTTAACACCAGCCGTTAGAAAAGTAAAAGATGAATGCCACAAGCCTTAAGCTTTAATTAATTACTAGTAGACATACGGTTGTTGATTCCCTTTGAGGCAAGCACTACTCATAGCGACACTATAAACAAAAGGCTTGAAGTCCTCTACAACTATTGACATTTAGCAAAGTTCACAGGGTTTCCAGATGCATGTTATTAATTAGTTAATTATTCAAAGAATTGCAATAATTGCAATTTATCTACATTTCAATTAATAAATTCATCACAACATATTGATTCAATTCATAGTAAGTATTAAACAGTTAATTACAATTTATCTACTATTTAATTTATAAATCCATATCAAATTTAATATACAATATAGTGAGAAACACTCACCCCCTAAAAGTCCAACTTGTCTCTTCCTTTCTGTCTTTTGCAGTCACTGGTACAGATGGGATCCTCAGCTATTTCAAGAACTCACACTCACTGATGTGGTCAGGATCTTCAGCTCTAGAAAGAACCTTTTGTTCTTCAGTTCTGAAAACAGCCTTTGGAATTTCAGCTCTGAAAATAACTTTTGGATCTTCAGTGTTCAGATCAGTATTCAGCTCATTGTCTTCTGAAGAATTGCAGAGAGAGATATAGCTGTATTTTATATAATTTGACTTCTCTCCTTTACATTATAGTAGACAAGTGGGGCATGCTGGGACATGTTGAATAACAATATGAGTTTGACCAATCATTTTCAATACAAGTTATGTTCCTTTACAACATTGGCAGTAACAAGTTACATTTCCTTATCAGGGTTTTACACATGCTGAGGGCAGTGGGGTTTTACAGGCAAGTTCTATATCAGTTACATTCCCTTATCCCTTATCAAGGGTTCACACATATTGTGGTCAGTGGGGCTCTATATAAACCGTTTAGAATTTTTTTCACAAATATTAATTTTTTACAAATATTCTTAAAATATTTTCTAACATATAAGTAGCAAATTCCTACATATTTCTTATTTTCATTTCTAACACTTAAAATTTCCTAACATATTTCTTATCCCTATTTCTAACATAAAGTATAGCAATTTCCTAACATATTTCTTATTCTTAAACTTAAGTCACTAAGTTTTCACATCAAGTTTATTATATTTCACAACAAACTTATGATAATTTTTTCTATAAAGTGTGGAAACTGTAGAACAATATCATTGATTTCGCATGCAAGGAAGATTCTACTGAAGATCAGCCAAAAATGTCTGGAACAGCACATCAGCAGAGAACTGCCGGAAGAACAGGCTGGGTTTAGATTGGGTTGTGGTACTAGCGACATTGTAGCTGATGTTAGATGGATCTTGGCTAAAAGCAGGGAATATCAGAGGAATGTATATCTATATTTTATTGACTATGCAAAGGCATTTGACTGTGTGGATCATAACAAACTGTGGCTGATTCTGAGAAGAATGGGAGTCCCAGTACACTTGATCATACTAATATGAAACCTATACTTGAACCAAGAGGCAGTCTTCAGAACAGAGCAAGGAAACACTGAACAGTTCAAAACTGGGAAGCATGTACATCAGGCAAGTGTCCTGTCTCCATACCTTTTCAATCTGTATGCAGAACAGATTATCTGGGAGCCTGGACTCTATGAGGAGAAATGTGGTGTCAGGATTGGTGGAAGATATATCAACAATCTGCGTTATGCAGATGATACAACCCTGCTTGTGGAAACTAAGGACTACCTGAAGTGCTTACTGCAGAGGGTGAAGGACTGCAGGCTTCAATGTCAAGAAAACAAAGATTTTCACCACTGGACAGATTGGTAGCATCAGGATGGATGGTGAAGAGACTGAGACTGTTTCAGCTTTAGTTTACTTGGTTCCACAGTCAACACAGGTGGCAATAGCAGCCAGGAAATTAAAAGACTTATTGCGATGGGAAAGTCTGCTGTTAGGGACCTCTCCAAAGTACTGAAGAGCAATGGTGTCTCTCTGGAGCCTAAGGTGTGTCTGATACAGGCCATGGTCTTTGCAATCACTTGTTATGCAGCAGAAAGTCGGACAATGACCAGTGAGGATAGAAAGAGAATTATGTTTTTGAGGTGTGGTGCTAGAGAAGAGTATTGAATGTACCATGGACTGCTGAGAAAACAAACAAGTTCATCCTGGATTGGCTTAAACTGGACAGCTCCTTGGAGGCAAGGATTCTGAGGCTCCGTCTAACATACTTTGGACATGTTGTAAGGTCCTTGGAGATGGATATCATGCTTGGGAGGGTGGAAGGACAGCACAGGAGGGGAAGGCCCTCTATGAGGTGGATTGATTCAGTGACTGAGGTAATTGAAATAAGTGTATTGGAGACAGTGCGATTGGCACAGTACAGAGCAGAGTTTAGGGCTGTTGTATATAGGGTCGCTATGAATTGCAAG
>NW_006400097.1:150485-157000 GCF_000299155.1 Elephantulus edwardii | reverse complement strand
TATATTTTCTTATAGTTAAGCTGCTCCTTACAGACAAATTGCTTTCAGAAAACCTGTTGTCATGGACCTTTCCAGAGTGCTGAAGAGCAATGATATCAGTCGAGATACAAAGATGTGTCTAATCTAGCCCTTGGTCTTCTCAATTACTTGTTATGCTTCAGAAATTTCTACAATGACTAAAGATGACAGAAGAATAGATGCCTTTGAATTGGGGTGTTGGAGAAGTGTCTTGAACATACCATGGCTGCTAAGAAAATAAATAGGTATGCTTTGGAGAGAGTGAAGGCTAGGATTTTGAATCTCTGTCTCACTTACTTTGGACATGTGGCCACGCGATACTGGTCCTTGGATAAGGACATCATGTTCAGAAGGATGGATGTACAGCAGAGGAGAGGGAGACTACAGATCAAATTTAATTGATATAGTAACTGGAGCAATGAGGGCTTTTGTGTCAGAATTAGTGAAACTGGCTTAGGACAGAGGTTTCAGAGCTGCTGGTACATAGGGCCGCTATATATCATAGGCGACTCTATGGCACATAACAACAATAACATAATATGACAGGGTTGGAAACAAGAGTGGCATCCACTTCCCAAATAACATACCTCCAAAAACTCTATGAACTTTGATAAATGTTGATAGTGTACAAGGTCTTCAGGCTTTTTATTCCTATGGTTACTATGAGTCATGCTCAACTCAAAGATGATAAACAACAGCAGTCATTGATCAATACCCATAGTTACATCAATTTAGAAATCAAGAGACATGTTGCATTGGGAAAGTCTACTGTCAAAAACTTCTCCAAAGTACCAAAGAGCAAGGATGTCAGTTTTAAAGTCTAAATGTACCTCATAAAAGTCATGGTCTTTTTCAATTACTTCCTATACTTCTGAAAGCTGGACAGTGAATAACGATGACAACAAAAGAATTGACATCTTTGAATTTTGATGCTGGAGAACAACAACATGGACTATTCCATAAACTGTCAAAAGAATAAACAAGTCTGTTTTAGAATAAATACAACAAGGATGCTTCTTAGAGTGAAAGATGGAGAAACTCCATCTCTTATACTACTTTAGTCTAGTTGTAAGGAGGCGCCAGTCTTTTGAGAAAGACATCATGTTAGGAAAAGCAGAGGGTCAGAGAAAGAAAGGAAGACCCTCAACAAATTGGATTAAAATAATGACTTACTGTAAAACAGACTAGCATAGTGGCAATAATGAGGATGATGCAGAATGGGCAGGATTGAAATGCGTTGTTCACTGGATCACTGCAAATTATAATTGTCTAAAACCTTATAATAACTTAATAATTTAGATAAACATAAAATATTTATGGACATTAAAAATTTACGACCACATACTCCCTAAAAATATAAAATCTTATGTAATTTAAAATATTCCACCACATAAATACCAAAGGTGTATCAAATATTATTGAACTAAATATGCTAGTGATAACTATACTGTTGATTATTATAAATTGATATTATGGAGTATTTTTGGTTGTGTGGTTTGGGTTTTTGGTAGTAGTTGTTTTCTAATTTATATGTTATAGAATCAATTATCATTTATATGACACACAGATGAGCAGCAAATTTTTTCCAATGCCATCTTCTTAAGTTAAGATTAATGGTAGCAGGAGTGGCATCCACTTCTTAAACAATGTGCCTCTGGAAACTCTATGAACTCTGAGAAACAACGATAGTTATAGAAAGGCTTCAGGACTTTTGTTCATAGAGTCGCTAAGAGTCATGCTTAACTCAATGACTATCAAAAACAACAACATTTATTCTCTTAAGCCCTCAAGACACAGTTAATATAGGTGAGTGCAGTCGTGCTACAAGATAGTAACAAAGATTTAGTCTGCTCGAGTCCTATTCCTCTCCCTAAGAGAAAATTAGTGTACATAGAGAAAGTTAATCAACCCCAGGTTCCCTAGAATAAACCATTCATAGAGTTTGACTTGAAGATGTGAAGAGACTAAGTTGATATATAATTACGTACTATTGCTGTTAGGTACTTTTCAGTCTCCTCTGGTTTACAATAACCCTATGTACAACAAAACAAAGTTGTGTCAATCCTGTTCTATTTTCAGTCTCTATCATTCTTAAATTTTTCATTTAATCTGCGATATGCAGATGACACAACCCTGCTTGCTGAAACTGAAGAGGACCTGAAGCACCTGCTGCAGAAGGTCAAGGACTGCAGCCTCCAATATGGATTCAGGCTCATTGTCAAGAAGACAAAGATTCTCACCACTGGACCAACTGACAGCATCAGGATGGATGGTGAAGAGATTGAGATTGTACACAGCTTTAGTTTGCTTGGCTCCACAGTCAACAGTCTTGGCACCAGCAGTCAGGAAATTAAAAGGCGCATTGCCATGGGAAAGTCTGCTGTTAGGGACCTCTCCAAAGTACTGAAGAGCCATGGTGTCTCTCTGGAGACTAAGGTGCGTCTGATACAGTCCATGGTCTTCACAATTACTTGTTATGCATCAGAGAGTTGGACAATGACCAAAGAAGATAGAAGGGCAATTGATGCCTTTGAACTGTAGTGCTGGAAAAGAGTATTGAGACTACCATGGACTGCTAGGAAAACAAACAGATTTGTCCTGGAGAGTGTTAAACCATGTGGCTGCTTGAAGGCAAGGATTCTGAGGCTCCGTCTAACATACTTTGCACATGTTGTGAGGAGAGACCAGTCCTTGGAGAAGGTCATCATGCTTGGGAGGGTGGAGGGACAGCGCAGGGGGGAAGGCCCTCTGTGAGGTGGATTGATTCAGTGACTGGAATAATCGGGATGGGAGTGTCATAGACAGTGTGATTGGCACAGCACAGAACAGAGTTTAGGGCTGTTGTACAGAGGGTTGCTATGAGTCGCAAGCGACTTGAAGGTACATAACAACAACAACAACTTCATTCTTAAAACCATTGCTGTAGTCACTCAATTAATTCATGTTGCTGAGAATCTTCCAATTTTTCATTGACCCTTGACTTTAACAAGCATAATATCCTTTTTCAATGATTGTTCCCTTTTAATAACATGTTCACAGTATAGAAAATGGAGATTCACTCTCTTCACACTGATTCTGGTTCGACTTTATCTAAGAAAGTTTATTTTATTGTTGATGTTTTTCTTTTCGCATTGTCATGTGCAATTGTGTCAGAAAAAAAACCATAGCTAAAAAAACTCTCTCCAGTGGGTTTTCAGAACATTTAAATCTCACGGGAGGATTCATCTTTTCAAGATAAACATGTGGTGGATAAAACTTTATTGGCAGCTCCTTACTTCCAAGTGACCAGAGCATCATGTTTCTTTAGTAGTTAGTTGTAGTTCAATATACCATAATTCTCTAATTTCACTTATTTATAGTCTAACTCCCCTTTTGATTTGAAGCAATTGGAAAATATTATTACTTCAGTCAGAGGTACTTTGGTGTTTAAATATGACAGAGAGCTCTTCAAAATAGTTTTTATTTTTTATTTATTTTAATGAAAGTTTACAGAGACTTTGGATTTCCATTCATTCATTGTTGTACTTTTCTCCCTGCCCACACCCCACCCACACCAGTTCACTCTTCTCTTTGAAAAGTAAAAGAGGGTGGGGGAAAAGAAAAGTAAGAGATAAATTCTATCATTGTTATACTATCCAACACCCCAAAGTCCACTACATTATGCAGCCTTCGTTTTGAAAAGTTAAAGAAAAATTCTTTCATTGTTATACAGTCACTACCCCCAAGCCCATGCCACTGTGAAGTCTTTGTTCTGGACTCCTTTCATGACAATAATACCTAATCATATACCCCTTTTAAACAGTTCTCTCCATCATCTGTTTCAATGCATTATATATAATTTATTCCATCTTTCTCAGTCTCCCCGCAACGAGATGTCAGTCCCATTTTACAAGAGTGGCACTATGCAGTATTTTTCCTTTTTGTGACAGAGATATTTCACTCAGCAAAATTCCCTCCAGGGTCACCCATTTTGTATTATGTTTCATGAGTTCCTTGTTTCTCAATGCAGCATAGTATTCCATTATGTGAATATACCACAGCTTCTCTATCCATTTGTTTGCTTGTTTGTTTTAAATATAATTCTGTTTATTATAAATATTTAGTATTGACTTCCCATATTCCCCCCTTTTGTTTTTACCATAATTATGTTATCATCTAGATGAGCATCCTTTATATACAAGCAAGTAAAACAAATTAAAATGAATAAAATAAATATACAAATAAAATAAAACACAACAAAATAAAATAAAACAAATGAGAAAGTGCCATACTGTCTGCCATAGTGGTTGTACTAGTTTACACTCCCATCAACAGTGAATAAGGGTTCCAGTTTCTCTACAACCTCACCAATATTTGTTGTTTGCTACTCTGTTGAATTTTGCTATTCTTACTGGGGTCGGATGATATCTCATAGTTGTTTTTATTTTTATCTTTCTTAAAGCTAGGTATTTTAAACATTTCTTCACATGTTTGTTTGCCATCTGAATGTCTTCTTTGGTGAAGTGTGCTCATATTTCAATTAGGTTGTTTACCTTTATCTTGCTGTGGTGCTTGAGTATTTTATAAATTCTAGATATATGTCCCTTATCTGACATGTCATTACCACATATTTTTTCCTAGTCCATGGCTTCTCTTTTTACCCTGTTGGAGAAGTTTTTGGATGTGCATAGGGATTTGATTCTTAGAAGGTACCATTCATCTATTTTATCTTCTCCTGGTTGTAGATTTTTCAGGATTCTTGGAAGACTGTTCATGTTGTGGATTAGGACTTGTAGAGTTCTTTCAAGCCCTTCTTTACGGAGATTCTTGACATCAAATTTGAAATTACCTCAATAATTTTTTGACATATATCTCCATGGTTGTTGATCATGGATCAAGTAAAATTAAATCTTTAACAGCTTCATTCTTTTCTCCAACCATCATAATGTTATCTATTGATGTAGTTGCCAAGGTTTTTGTTTTCTTGATGTTGAGCTTTAATTCATACTGAAGGTTGTAGTCTGTGATTTTCTCGATTATCTGTTGCAAGTCCTTTTCATTTTCAGCAGGCACACTTGTGTTATCTGCATGTGACATATTTTTAACAAGCCTTTCCTTCAAACCTGATAATATATTTGTCATTATATAGCTCAGCCTCTTGGGTTATTAGATCTGAAAAAGATTGAAAACGTACGCAGAAAGGATTCACTTCTAATGTGTTTCTCCCCCACTCTGATTTTATACCGTACAGAATCTTGTATTGCTCTGTACCATTGAATTAGAACTGGCCTATAGCTGACTGTCCAGTGGGTTTTCAAAGAGAGTAAATTCCTTAGGAGGAGATTATTCAGTAGGATCTAAATTTGAAAGACAAAAAGCAAAGTCTTGATTGATTCATTTTTTTCAGGAAATAAAATTTTTATTTTATACTAGTTTACTTGCAAAGTTGTATACATTGTTTTTCCACACAAGATCTTTCCCATTTCCTTTACCTATCCTTCCCTTTATGATCAAATTGTGTGACCCTATGATTAACAGAACCCCTTTCCCATGCCACCAACCCATCCTTACCCATTTGTTTCTTCTTCCCCCTTTGGATCTTCATACACATTTTAAAATAAGGGTCTCTGTTTGTACCTCAGTTCTTATTTTCTTGGGCCATATTACAAGCAGTGAAATACCTGGATCATATGATATTTCTATGTCCAGCTTTCTCAGGAAGTGCCAAACTGTCTTCCAGAGTGGTTGTACCATTTGACAATTCCACCCACAATGTTCAAGACTTCCTATCTTGCCACATCCTCTTTAACATTTCTTATTTGCTGGCCTATTAAACTTTACCACTACTATTTGAGTGAGATTTTATTTCATTGTAATTTTGATTTGCATCTTATTCTGGTTTAATTTGCATCTCTCATATTGCCGGTGATTTTGAGCATTTCTTCATGTGTCTATTGGCTGTCTGAATGTTTTCCTTTATTAAAAGTCTTTCTATGTCATTTGCTATTTTATAATTGAGTTATCAGTCTTTTTCTTCTGGAGGCCCAAAACATTTGCTATGGCTCTCTTGTCTCTAAGATGTTATAGACAAATGTTTGTTCCCATTCAGTAGAAACTAATCAAGGTTTCATCCTGTCTAGAAAAGTTTTTGATGATCACAGAGATCTAATCTTAGAAGGTCAAATTTGTCAATTTCATTTTCTTCAGATTGTGCTTTGATACACCACTGCTTGCTTAACCTGAGGAGGACCTTAAGGGCTAAATTCAGAAGGCCAAGGACTACAGCCTTAAATATGGTTTGAAGCTTAACATCAAGAAAACAAAGATTCTCACCATTGGGCTGATCGGCAGCATCATGATACATGGTGAAGGGATTGAGATTGTTAACAAGTTTAGTTTGCTTGGGTCCATAATCAACACTCTTAGTTCTAGCAGCCAGACAATAAAAAAGATGAATTGCATTGAAAAAGACTGCTGTCAGAGACCTCTCCAAAGTACTGAAGAGCAACAATATCAGT
>NW_006400097.1:148167-150050 GCF_000299155.1 Elephantulus edwardii | reverse complement strand
AAAAGAACAACAAAAATAATATTGTGCATTTCTGGTTGTATTTGGTAGTCTCTTTATACCATAGACTATGCCTTCTAAGCTTGATCAGCTTGTCTCTTATGAGCTTTATGCTTTAGGGCTTTAAGTATAGGTCTTTGATCCACCTTGAGTTGATTTTTGTATATGGTATGAGATCCTGTTTCACCCTTCTTTAGGAAGCAGTTCAGTTTTTTTCCATCACTGTTTGTTGAAGAGATTATCATTTTTTCATTTGGTAAGTTATATTTCCTTATTAAATATCAGTTGACCATAGACAGATGGATTTATTTCTGAGTTCTCAATTCTGTTCAGTTGGTCTATGTGTCTGTCATTGAACCAGTGTCATGCTGTTTTGGTTCCTGCCACTATGTAGTAGATTTTGAGGTCAGGGGTTGCTATGACTCCTGCTACATTTTTGTTTCTCAGACGTTCTTTGCTTATTCGAGTTCTCTTTCTTCTTCAAATATACTTGACAATTGCCCTTTCTAATTACTTGAAAAATTAATTTGTTAACTGTATTGGGATTGCATTAAACATAGATTATTTTTTATAGGATTGTCTATATTGTTAAGACTCAGTATTGAGTCTTCCTATTTGATAAATACTGATAATTTTAGAGGGGCTTCAGGCCTTTTGTTCATAAGGTTGCTATTAGTTTTGCTCGACTCGAAAGCAATCAACAACAACATCCATCAACAGTATTCTATTAATTTTGGCATTTTATTGTGTCTCTCAGAAATCTTGTGTAGTTTTCTTTGTACAGGTCTTTTGTGTCTCAAGTTAGATTCACTTCCAAATGTCTCTTTGTGGTTGGCTATTGTAAATGGTATTTCTTTCCTCCTTTTCTTCTCTGAGTTCTCTTTGTTACTGTAGAGTAGAGGAATCTCAGTGATATTTGGATAGTGATCTTTTATCCTGCAACTCTATTAAATTGGCCTATCAACTCTAACACCTTTTTGGCTAAATTCTTGTGGTTTTCTTTGTATACTATGATACCATCTGCTTTGCTAATCTGGATTCCTGCCATTTCCTTCTGTTGTCATATTGCACTACACTGTACTTCCAATACAATACTGAATAGAAGTGGTGACAGCATCCTTGTCTGGTTCCTGTTAGGGGGGAAAATTTGGTTTTAGTCTTTCTCAATTGAGAATGATATTCGCTCTAGGTTTCGCATATATACTTTTCACTATGTTGAGGAAATTCCCTTCTATTGCAACTTTGCTGTGTGTCTTAAGAAAGTGTTTTGGATTTTGTCAAATGCCTTTTCTGCATCAATTGCTAAGATCAAATGGTTCTTATTCTTTGCTTTGTTAATGTGGTGAATTATATTCTTAATTGTTTTTCTTATGTGGAATCATCATTGTGTTTCTCTTAATGAATCCCACTTGGTCATTATGAATTATCTTTTTGATGCACTTTTAAATTCTGTTCGCTAGGATTTTGTTAGGATTTTTTTCCCCTTTCTATTCTCCTAAGAGATGTTGATCTGTATTTTTCTTTTTCTTTCTTCTTAGTAATATTCTTTTTAGTAATATATTTGCTTCACTTTGGAATTAAGGTTCTTCTTGCTTCATAGACTATCTCTGGAGGTGTTCTTTCTTTTACCTTTTTTATTTTATACCAGAAGTAGGATAGGTGATAAATCTTCTCTAAATCTGCTTGCTGAAACCGAGGAGGACCTCATGCACTTGCTGCAGAGGGTCAAGAACTGAAACTTTCAGTATGGACTGAGGCTCAATGTCAAGAAGACAAAGATTCTCACCATTGGACCAATTGGTAGCATCAGGATGGATGGCGAAGAGATTGAGATTGTTCGCAGCTTCAGTTTCCTTGTCTCCATGGTCAATACTCTTGGCACCACC
>NW_006400097.1:143125-147032 GCF_000299155.1 Elephantulus edwardii | reverse complement strand
TTGTGGTCCATCCACTTTATTTTGTTGTCTTTGTATGAAGGATTTCTCTTAAAAATTTTCATAGTTTTGGTCTTGTTTTCACAAATATTTTAAGTTCCCTCATTTCTATAAAGGATCTAATTTTTCCTTCATTTTTGATAGAAAACTTTGCTGGGTACAGGATCTTTGGATGACAATTGTTTTCTTTCAGCTTTCTATATATGCCAGCTATTATCTTCTTGATCTCATAATTTCTGGTGAAAAATCAGACTTAATTTGATTACTTTTCCTTTGTAGATGACTCTTTGCTTTTCTCAGGCTGCTTTAAGCATTCTGTTTTTATCTTTTATTTTGGAGAAATTGACTATGGTATGTCTTTATGTTTTTCTTTTTGGGTCTAGTCTATTTGGTGTTTGTTTCACTTCTTGAATGTTAATTTTCTCATTTTTCATAATACCTTGACTATTTTTTCTAGTACCTCTTCTACAATTTTTTCAGTTATTTCCTTATTTTTATTGCATTCTGGAATTCTAATCTTTTGTATGTTATTCTTTTGATGTCATCCCACATGATTCTAATTTTTTTCCATTTTCTTTATGTCTCTTCTCTGATTTTTCATGTAGTATATTTCCTTTGAGTTTCTTATCTTCCAACTCACTAATTCACTGTTTCATCTCTTCATTTCTTGATGTCGTATTTTTTTTCATGTTGTATAAGAGGAACGGCTAACATTATAGTTCAAATAACTTTGTTGTTTCAAAATTAAATAGATAATTAAGGAGAAAATAATCATAAAAACATATCTCATTCCACACCCCACCAGTTTATCCAGAAGCAAGATAAACTTATACCCCTTGTCATTTCTTTTTCAGAATTCAAAAGATATATTAATTTTGATTTGTCATGGCAGCCCCTCAGACCTTACAAAGACTTTGAATCTGAATACAATTTTGTTTTTGTTAAGTGTCATTGAGTTGACTATATCTCATAGTGAACCTTTGAACAATATATCTGCATTTGGTTCTATATTACTCCATTTTTTAACTCTTTGATATTTTCAAGCTGATTGAAGTCACTGTGTAAAACTGTCTATATGAGAAGGGAACCCTAGATATACGAAAAAAAAAATAAGTACAGGAGAATTAGTATCAGCATTAGAAAAAAAGGTAAAGTAAACATAAAAAATAACAATTTTTAAAAACTTACAAAACAACAAATCACCTCAGAATTGCAGGGTAATCTGAAACTATATAGATTATGATACTTCTGATATAGGCCATAGTCTTTCCAATCACTTACTCTGATCTTAGAGCTGGATAATGAGTAAGGATGACAGAAGAAGAATTGAAACCTTTGAGGTAGGAGAAAGACACTGACTATCCCATGGATGGCCAAAAGAACAAATAGATATGTCTTGGAGAGGATATAGTCAGAGTGTTATTTGGAGGTAAGGATGTGAGACTTTGACATACTTCGGTCATGTTGCTATGAGGGGCTGTTTCTCAGAGAGGGACATGCTGCTGGGAAAGTTGGAGCTTCAGCAAAGGAGAGGAAGATGCTGTGACTGCCACAATGGGCTCTTGTGTGCCAGAAAGTATGAGGATGGCACAGGGTAGAGCAGGGTTCAGAACTTTTGTTCATAAGGTCACTATGAGTCGTACTCTACCTGACCACACCTAACAACAACAACAACAACAACAACATGTAGACATTGTTTGTTTTATAATCATAATCTTCTTGAAAAAACATATCACTACTTCATTATATTGATAAAGAATATGCCCGGAACATTGTTTCTTGTACGAACAGAATATGAGTCCGAACATACATTGGTTCTCTGGTTTATTAACATTTTCTATGCTGTGCTTTAACAAATGCCTATTTTTACTTTTCAACCTTTATGTATCACTGCCAGTGTTAAATGAATGCTATATTAATACTTGTATACATAAAATGTTGTTAGCGCATTATTTTTGGCCAATTAAAACTAAGTGTCTCCTTCTTGTTGTTGTTGTTACGTGCTATCAAGTTGCCAGCGACTCATAGCGACCATATGTACAACAGCGCTGAACCCCGCTCAATCCTGAGCAACCTTATTGTCTCTGACACATCTAACTTCATTAACCCAGTCACTGAGTCAATCCATCTCATTGAGGGTCTTCCTCTCTTGTCCTATCCCTTCACCCTCTTAAGGCATAATGTCCCTCTCCAACAACTGATGCCTCTTTGAAACATGCCCAAAGTATGTCTGACTGAGTTTCAGAATCCTTGCCTCCAAAGAGCATCCTGATTTCATCCTCTTCTGAATCAATCTGTTTGTTCTCTAAGCAGTCCATGGTATACTCAATACTCTTCTCCAGCGCCTCAGCACCTCAACTCTCCTTCTATCATTCCTAGCCGTTGTCTAGTTCTCTTATCAGAATGTAATTGCGAAGACCAGGACCTGGATCAGGCACACTTTATTTCCAGACTGAAATAATTTCTTTTCAGTACGCTGGAGAGGTTCCTGACAGTAAATAGTCTTTCCCAATACAATTAGTCTTTTTATTTTCTTCCTGCTGGTACGAAGAGTGTTGATTGTGGAGACAAGTGAACTAAAGCTGTTAATAATCTCAATCTCTTCACCGTCTTTCATGATGCTACCAATCAGCACAGTGGTTTTCTTGATGGTGAGTTACAATCCATATTTAAGGCTGCCATCATTGATCTTCTGCAGAAAGTACTTCAGGTCCTCCTCAGTTTCAGTAAGCAAGATTTTGTTATCTTCATAGAACAGGTTGTTGATGAGTCTTCCTCCAATCCTGACGCCACACTCCTCGTGGAACCCAGTCTCCTGGATGATTAGTTCTGCATATAGATTAAAAAAGGATATAGAGATAACACACATCCTTGGTGTACAACCTACCCAATTTTAAAGAACTCAGCATTTTCTTGCTTTCTTCTGGTGACTGTCTCCTGATTCAAGTATATGTTTAAATAAGCACAATCAAGTGTTCAAGGGATTCCCATTCTTCTTATAGTTAATCACAGTTTGTTGTGATACACAGTCAAATTTCTTATAGAACATAATACAACAGCTTAAAATGGCTTCCTTTGCTTTGATATTTAAAGAAAAACTGCCATTTCTTTCCTCCAGAGAAGCATTTGGTGATTTCATAATGAGTTTTTAGTTTGCAGCTGATCATCTAAGTACTCTCATTACCTAGAGTTTCTAGGTCATGAAATAGGACATGGATAATTATGATCTGCTATTACTCCAAAATCCATTGATTTTTTTATTTATTATTTTTAAAACTAGAGTTAATTATCTAAAATTGTCCATCCATCCTTCCTTTTGTCCTTAATTTCTTCTACCATTTGCCTTTCTTCTTTGACTAACTGTAAAACTTTGGAGTGAAGGTTAGGGACTAAATGGGTTTGGTTTGATTTCTTCTTTGGCCACCTGTAATAATCTGGAGGTAAGAACTAAGTGGGATATTATTTTGTGTGTGTGTGTGTGTGTGTGTGTGTGTGTGTGTGTGTGTGTGTGTGTTTAATAGAATGGTTTTTCTGCTAATTTCACCATTCTTGTGGGATATTAATGAACAAATGTCTACTGTTTGGAAAATCTTTACCCAATAAACAAAAATAAACATCATGAATATCTTCAGCTTTTAAAGAAACTACTTATTTATTTATCATATTTATTTTCTGAATATGTATTTACTTACACAATTTATCAAACAAAAAGTTGTACTAAGACCATTTTGAGCATTAATTAAATATGAAAGCCTTTTTTTTGTGTGTGTCTAATGTTTAAGTTTGAAATCTAGAGGACATGAAGTCAGGGTAGAGGAGGTTTTGTTTAAATTTAATATGTTGTGTTGTTGTTATGTGCGGTCGAGTTGATTGCGACTCATAGCAACCCTATATAAAACAACTCTAAACC
>NW_006400097.1:140323-141805 GCF_000299155.1 Elephantulus edwardii | reverse complement strand
TTCATCACCATAGGCTTTTGCTCATATGTGATTTCATTAAATTCTTCTGTGTCTGCCAATTCCTTTTTATACAGTGACTCAGTATATTCTTTCCATCTTCTTTTAATACTTCCTGGATCATTTAATATTCTGCCTAACGCATCCTTGATTATAGCAACTCGAGGTATAAATTTTTTTTCTGTTCCTTGAGCTCAAGTAATGCTGAGCGAGTTTGGTCCTTTTGATTTTCTGACTTCGACTTCTTGCACATTTCTTTGTAATATTTTGCTTTGTCATCCCTTGCTGCTGTTTGGAATCTTCTGTTCAGCTCTTTAGGATCTTGAATCCTTCCTGGTGTTTTGGCTTCTCTGCACTCCACTGCAATATTCAGAGTTTCCTCTGACATCCATTTTGGTTTTTTCTTCCTCTTCTGTCTTTGTAATGACTGTCTGCACCTTCCTGGGTGATACATTTGACATCCTCCCACAACTCAAGGCCTGAAACTTTTACCTGAGATGGTTCTGAAATTCCAGGGGGATGAACTCAAAGTCATATTTTGGTTCCTGTGGATAAGGTCTAATTTTCTTCAGCTTCAGCTTGAACTTGCATATGAGTAGCTGGTGGTCTGTCCCACAATCAGCTCCTGACCTTGTTTTCACAGCTGATATTAAGGTTCTCCAGCGGTTTTTTCCGCAGATATAATCGATCTGATTCCTATGCATACCATCAGGTGAATTTCATGTTTATAACCTGCATTTATGTTTCTTATAAAGTGTATTTGCAATGAATAGGTCATTGTGCAAAATTCAATCATTCTCTCTACAGCTTCATTTCTCTCTCCAAGTCCATTTTTTCCAACTACTGATTCTTCTTCTCTGTTCCCAACTTTTGCATTCCAGTCATGCATTATTATTAAAGCATCTGATTGTATGTTTGATTGATCTCCAACTGTAAAAGTTGGTAGACATAATCTATTTCATCTTCTTTACCTCTGGTTGTTGGTGTATATATCTGAATGATAGTGGTATTCACTGGACTTCCTTGTACGTGTATGGATATTATCCTATCACTCACAATTTTGTACTTTTAGACGGATCTAGAAATTACTTTTCTGAGTACGAAAGCAACTCCATTTTTCCTAACCTATTCATCTCCGGAGTGATATATGATCGTCTGACTCAAAATTCACCATGCCTGTCCGTCTAATCTCTCCCATGCCTAGTATGTCACTATATATGCGTTCTATTTCTTCCATAACAATATCTAATTTTCCTACATTCATGGGTCTTACATTCCATGTTCCAGTCACTAGTGTCTGCTTAAAACTGTTCCTCTTCCTTTGTATTTCCATACCTGAAATCTCAGCCTCAGTTGCCCTTTCTGTTATCTACATATGTTCTGTTGTACATAGGGTTTTCGGAGGCCTACTACTTCAGAAATCTGAGGCCTTGAACACTAATGAGCGAAGACCAGATGAGTTGTGGGAGGATGTCAAAGGTATCA
>NW_006400097.1:95794-137298 GCF_000299155.1 Elephantulus edwardii | reverse complement strand
TACAAAACTTATTTAGTATTAAATATATTTTACTATAAAAAAATAATTCCAAGTAACAGTCTTATACTTTTCTATTTAGTTAAATTACTAGCAAGTACACACTTTTTTAATTACCTGAAACTACTTTGTGATGTTTTATTTTTAGTGCATAATGGTATATAGGGATGTGTGTATGCGCGTGTTCATACATACTTTAAAGTTCAGGTTCAGCTGCCATCAGTATTGTTTATTTACTTTATCTGCCTGGCATTATTGCTTCTTGGTTATCTCTAATATTAATTCTGATTTCTTAGATGATAATCACTAAATCTAAAATGGGTAAGAAACAATTTTCAAACAGATTTTGAATATATCTATTTGACCTAGAATCAAGAAGCTGCACTTCAATCTGTAAGCATGTAGTTCGAGGCCACCAGCAGCTCTTTGGGAGAAGGTTATGCAATCTCCTCTTGTGCCTCTGAAAATCTTCTGGAAGGTCAATGATAGGTAAGTTCTGACTTGACAATACACAACACGAATTAGTATATAAAGCAGCACAATAAATATATAACCTTCTTTCCCAAATTAAATGCTAGTAATTAAAATGTATTAGCATGTGTCACTAATTATGGTTTCATTAATGGTTTTGTGACAGTGAAGAATAAAGATTGTTCTATTATTAACTCAGATATATAATATCAGTTGAAAGAAGTAAACACTTATATGATTTTATACTTTTGTCATTGCAGTACTCCATTAAAATTTTATTGCTATAAACAATATCTTTACTTCTGTCCTCAAGCTATCTTTTCTCATTTTTATCACAAAGGGAAAAGAAAAAAAATCCAACAACACTGGGAAGTAAAAGTTATTAACTGAGAATGTAATAGGATATCTGTATTTTCTACAGAGACATGTACAATGAAAACAAAATCAATTTTGAGCTACTAAAGAATTGTTCTACAACTCCATAATTTCTGCAGATTTCTGTTTATTTGTTTTCAGCAGAAAATTCAGTAATGAGTTCTCTGAAAAACTAAAGTGCCAAGCTAAAATTAGAATTTAGTTAGGTTCTTGGAATGAGAGCTATCAAAAAGAAAACAGATTGAAATAAATTTATAGAAAGCTTGAAAAATATTACTTAAAAATAATTATAACAGCAAAGGTTTTACTTTTCTCCACTACTTCAATGCAAATTACTAGTAATAAAAATAATCAAAAAGAAAACAATATCAAAGACAAACAGCTCCTATATTTTATAGGATAGAAAGATATATGTACATAAATTAAAGCAGGAGTGGGTTCTTTGCTTGTTTTACTTTGCCTTTTATCTTTTGTGTGGAAACCACAAAAAGAAAAACAACTTGCATACAAAAAAATGCATACGAAAGTATATTTTGAGTAACAATTATATGGCATACCTTGGGTTAAGTGTTATATATAAAGAGGAAAATAGTTATTTATCACCATTTCTGTCCAGATAAGTGGAAAAACTCAAAGAGGGAAGCCTGAAAACAAACAAGAAGTAAACATCTTTTATGTGTGTAGGAAGTAGGGTTTACAAAGAGATTCTACCTCTGAACAGGAAACACAGAAAAGAGGGGGGGAAAGTGTCCAGAATCTTCAAAGATCATAGAGTTATTGCTAAATGGACTGTATTTTGGTTTATTGCCCTTACATATTATGTTTCTCAGTACTAAATAATTTTTAGAACATTGGCATAAACATAAATGCATTGAGGAAAAGTCATTATTATGTTCTCTCGAGTCAGTTATGAACAACAGTTCTGAATCTTGACCTATCTTGAGCCCACCTCATTGTCTCTGACTTGACACCTGTGCTGGTCATTGTGTCAATCCATCTTATCCAGGATCTTCCTCTCCTGTGCTGACTCTCTACCATTCTGAGCAAGATGTCCTTCTCTAGTGACTAATATTCCAGACAACATACCCAAAGTATGTGAGACAGAGTTTCAAAATCCTTGTCTTCAAGGGAAACCTAGTTTCATACTCTTTAGGACAGACTTGTTTATTCTCTTGGCAGTTCATGGTATGTTCACTTGTCTTTTCCCACACCACAAATCAAAGGCATCAATTATTCTGTCATCTCCAGTCCAGCACTAAGATGCATCCTACGCCATTAAAAAAAATCATAGCCTGGATCAAGCATACCTTAGTCTCTATACTGACATCTTTGCACTTTAACATTCTGGAGAGGTGTCCCTGACAGCAGATTTTCCTTAAGCAACTCATTTTTTAAGCAACTTATTTTTTAACTTCTTGACTGTTGATGCCAAGAGTGTCAACTGTGAGTCTGAGCAAGATCAAATTGTTAACAACTTCAACCTTTCTCCATCTATCATGATACTACCAATAGGCATGCTAATTAAGACAAAACAAAACGTGCGTAATAGAATATTTTTTTAAAACTACACAAAACCATAAAAACCAACTCTGTAAGATGGTTTAAACCCACCAATTCTTATTATCTTACAGAGACTTATGAGAATCAATTAATTGAATTGGTCATAGATATGAAAACCATTATTTTTATTATTTTTTTAAATTGTGATTGTAACAAAATTTTCAGAAAAGTGGGATTTTCATTCATTCATTGTTGTACATTTCCCTTTCTCTCCCATCCTCCCCCAGTTCACATTTTATTTTTTAAAAAATAAAATTCATTCCTTGTTGAAAAAAAAAAGCATCCTGGGTTGGGACAGACACATCTTACTCCTTAAAGTCACATACTTTCTCTTTAGCAGTTACAAAGTGGTCCTTTATAGCAGTTTTGTCCAACATAATATATTGTTTGCTATCTTGACTGCTGTTTTAATAATCACTGATTGTGAATACAAGTAAAATGAAATCTTTGAAAAAAAAAGCAAAAACAAACAAACAACAAAACAACTCCAAAAACCAGAACCCAGACTTCTTTAATTATATGAGCATGGTTTTTTGTTTGTTTTTTTTTTAACTTCAGTAATAGCTCAATTATCAAGCTGTTAAGCTGTTGAATGTTGAGGGGATAAATTAGGGCAACAAGTAAGTTGAAATTAAGAGTAAAGGGGAGCTCTGGTGGGCTAGTGACAAGAAGCTATGTTGCAATGCTGAAAGCATGCAGTTCTAGTAAACTAGCTAGCTGCTCAAAGTCAGAATAATGAGCAATCTCCTCCAGTATGATTAACTGCTTCTGAAAACCTCTCAGAGAGTCGTCTATGAGTTGTTTCTAGCTCAATGGTACCCCACAACAAAAACAACCTTACTTTAGTAGACTATAAGTAGCTATAACATCTTAGGGGATAAGTAGCTGCAATGCTACACTAAAAGTAAATGGTTTGAATCTACTAGTTACTCTGAGAACAAATATGGACAATTTCCTATTTTGTGATTTACAATCTCTGAAAAGCTACTAGAATTTTAGCTATTAATCAATTCTGATACATTGATAATAAGAGTATTTGAAATACCAGTATATGCAAGAGATAAAGGAACTAGTTCTTCCTTATTCCATTATTTTCCAACTATATAGGCTTAGATGATATTTTTTTTTCATCTTCCACTTCTGAAATAGCTTGTCTCTGGAAACTCTATGAACTTGGAGAAATGATTAAAGTTATACATGTTTTCAGGTCTTTCATTCACAAGGTCACTAGGTTTCATCTATGATTCAACAGCACTGAACAACAACATAGAGAGAGCTCTGTTGGTCTAGTGGATAGAAAGTTATTCTACCAAGCCAAAGGTGATTCTTAAGCCTGATTTTAATTGTTTTTGGTCAAACATTCTTCTGAATTGTATAGCACTGGTCTGCCATTTGCTGTATAGAGGTAACTTGTGATTGCTGTGATGCTAAACACCGTGACATTGAAATGTCAAATGTAATAATGGTTACTCATGGTGGACAGTGTTTGGTGGAGCTCCCCAAGTGAAAC
The DNA here is from genome assembly GCF_000299155.1 of Elephantulus edwardii. NCBI lineage: Eukaryota > Metazoa > Chordata > Mammalia > Macroscelidea > Macroscelididae > Elephantulus > Elephantulus edwardii. Next base: position 133,385 of record NW_006400097.1, on the reverse strand, counting down.
AAGCTTGGAATCAGGAGTGGCATCCACTTCTGAAATAGCTTGTCCTGGAAATTCTATGAACTTGGAGAAACAAGAAAAGTTACACAAGTGTTCAGGTCTTTTGTTCATAGGGTCAATATGAGTTGTCTATGACTCGATGGCACTGAGCAACAACAACACCCTGTTCTGAACAAAAGCTTCTGCCTTTCTTTGGCAAAAGATTATGGACATGGTTGAGGGAGATGGAGAAAGGCTAGAAATTGAAAAGTACTAAATAAGATTAGAAAAAATGTTTCATCCAACTCCTACTCCAATTAAGAGATCTCCATGGAGGCAAATAGTAAGTATCTCAGCTAAAACCATTGATAAGGAGGATTACAAATAGAATTAACAAGAATACTGATATTGTATGAGTATTAAAAGCCAGAAGGTCATGAATCTTTCACTTAACTCACTCCAAAAAGCTGCAGTGCACCAAGTTTGCTTTAAGGAAAGGAACTTGCTACCATGATGCCTCTCAAGTAAATCCTTGTAATTTTCTAATGGTTGGGCCTTAAAGATTATATATAGGATTTTGGCCTGACTTTGAAGTCATTAGATTACTTTTGGGGAAGGAAAGAAGAAATAATAAAGTAGCAGTAGAAAATGTGTAAATAAAGTGAGAAAGCAAAATTAAAGCGAATATAGCAAAAGCGAACACAAAGGAAAACAAAACCAAACCAAAAATAAAATGAGCACACACACCCCCAACAAACAACATGCCAGTGAGCCAAATTCAATTAATATCATTTGTCAAGTGAGCAATCTAGTGTATTTTAAGAATCACCAATGAATCTAACATGTTTTACTTTGTGATTTGCTTTAGTGTTTACTAAACCAAATTTTTCATTGAACAAATAATACATACTTTGTTTCAAGTCATTAATTGTAATCCCCATCATGCAACATCATTCATCTCATATCTCTCTTGTGTTTACTGTTGTTTCTTCTTCCCTACTACCTCTCCTTAACTTCTGATAGCAATCTTTTGAAAATGTTGCCCTCTTTAATATTTTGTTTTCTAAGAAATAATTATGACTCCACTGTAATTTTTCACTTTATATAAACTTGTCCATATTTTAGCTGGAAATTTAGCCAAGAGGACAATTTTAGTTCTGTTTTTAAAGAGTTGTTAAGGATATAATCAATCTCAGGGGTTAAACTAGTCTTTATAGGACCTATAAGGCTAGTTGTTTATTTTGTTCCATCATAGCAAGTATTTTATGTATTTTTTTTTTCACATACTTGTGGTCTCTGGTCAATCACCACTTAATGAATTCTGAAATTTTGTTTGACCAAAAATCATATTACACTCTTTTTTTGTGTAAAAGAATTTGATAAGATCAAAATTTTCATTTAAAAATGACAATGCAAAATTCTTACTTGAATAAAAATACATTGTTCTTCAGGAAGCTGTAAAGTCCCACTATAGTGTGCCTGCCCTTAGCCATGATTGTCAGCTCTTTCAGCACTCAGAGACACATTGCAGGCTCACCTTAGGAGCAGACATGGGAAAACCAGGCTTGGGCTGCTGTTGCTGCTCCTCGACAGGCTGACTTATTCAAATAACACAACTGTCATGCCACAATCAAGTAATTCCTCCCAGTATACCTCCATTGCCTCACAAACACCCCACACCATCGCCAAAGGAACGGGAGGCCCCTGAAGTGCACAGCCAATCTCTTTGTGGTTTTGCTATCTACTGTTGAGAGACTCAGGCCAAGAAACACCTCTACTTCCTATTCTTCTGAACTCAATCCAAATGGCACCTAGAAATAAAAGGAGGCAAGGAAAAACCAGATCTCCATCAAGTCTACTAATTCCATACCTTATTTTATTGACACAGAAAATATCTCTGATTTCATTGATTTGAAGAATATGTGAAGAGCTTGACCAGATGACGAATGCCAGTATCAGTTGTGTTGGAGTTTCGTGTATCAGGTGAACATCAAAAAGTTCAAAGATTATTTTCTTAAATGTGGGTTAGGAAATCTGAACACTCAAAACTACTAAAAACAAGAGGAGAATAATTTTATCTAGAAATAAAGGATGAGATGCAGAATTGTGATTCAAATTTAATTTTGTTCACTAAAGCTATAAGGCCATAAAATGATTGTTGTTGTTGTTGTTGTTGTTATGGGCTGTCGAGTTACCTGTGACCCAAAGCAATGCTATGTATGATAGCTCTGAATGCTGTCCTGTCCTGAGTCAATCACACTTATTCTGACACACCAACCTTATTCCCACAGTTACTATATCAATCCATCTCTTCCTCTCCTATGCAGTCCCTCCATCTTTCTGAGCTTGATATCCTTCTCCAAGGACCTGTCTTTCCTGACCACATGCCCAAAGTATGTGAGACAGAGCTTCAAAATCCTAGCCTCCAAGGAGAAACCTGGTTTCACTCTTTCCAAGAGAGATGTATTTGTTTTTTTGACAGTCCGTTTGAGATGGCTAAGTTGGCAGAGGATAGAACGGCATTTAGAGCTCTTGTACATAGGGTCACTATGAGCAGCAAATGACTCGATGACACACACCATAAAACAACAACAATGGTATGTTTAAGACTCTTCTCCAGAACCACAACTCAAAGGCATCAATTTTTCTTCTGTCATCTTTAGTCATTGTTTAACTCTTTGAAGCATTAACAAATAATTAGGAAACCATGACCTGGATTAGGAACACCCTAGTCTCTAGAATGACATGATTGCTTTAAAATATTCTGGAGAGGTCTCTGACAGCAGATTTTGCAATGCAATTCGTCTTTTGATTTCCTGACTGTTGGTGTTAGAGTGTTGATTGTGGATCTGAGAAAGCTGTAATTGTTAACAACCTAAATCTCTTCTCTATCAAAAATGGTGCTGTCAATTGGCCAAATGTTGAGAATCTTTGTCTTCTTGATGTTGTGCTTCAATCCATGTTGAAGACTACTGTCCTTGACCTTCTGCAGCATGTACTTCAAGTCTTCTTCAGTTTCAGCAAGTAAGGTTGTATCATTTGCATATTATAGGTTATTGATGAGTCTTCCTCCAATCTTGATGCCATATTCCTACTTATAAAGCCCTGCTTTAAAAATGATATAAAGAATTAGTTCATGAAGAGCACAAAAAAGTCATTACAAAGAAGGAAAAAGAATAAAACACCAAAATGGATGTCAGAAAGAACTCTGAATATTGCACTAGAGTGTCAAGAAGCCAAAACAGAGGAAAGACATCAAGAAGTTAAAGAGCTGAATTGAAGATTTCACCAGGCAGCTCAGTAAGACAATTCTAAGTATTATAATGAAATATGCAAGGAGGTGGAGTAAGAAAATCAAAAGGGCCAAACTCTCTCAGCATTTCTTAAGCTGAAGGAAACAAAGAACAAATTCAAGCCATGAGATGCAGGGCTTAAGGATGATATGAACAGGATATTGAATAATTAAGAAAGCATTAAAAGAAGATGGAAAGAGTATACAGAGTCATTGTACTGCAAAAAAATTGACTGAAAGAAGAATTTCAAGACACAACATATGATCAAGAGGGAATAGTGATGAAGGAGGAAGTTCAGGCTGCTCTAAAGGACTTGGAAAAAAAATAAAGCCCCAAGAATTGATAGAATGTCAACTGATGTATTTCAACAAACAGACGCTGCCCTGGATGTGCACACCAAGTTGTGCCAAGAAATCTGAAGGACAACTACTGGAAGACATCCATATTTATTCTCATTCTGAAAAGATGTGTGACCCAACAGAGTATGGAAATTATGGAACAATATCACTAATAGCACACACTAGCAAAATCCTGCTGAAAATTATCCAGAAATGAACGGAACAATACATTGATAAAGAACTAGTAGAAATAAAAGCTGGGTTTAGAAGAGGATGTGACACTAGAGACATTTTTGCCAATATCAAATAGATCTTGGCAGAAAGGGAACAGTACCTGAGGAATGTCTACATGTGTTTCAATGCAAAGGCATTTGGCTGTGTGGATAACATCATATTGTGGCTAATCTTAAGAAAAATAAGAATCCCAGAAGACTTGATTACACTTATGTGAAATCTATACCTAGACCAGGAAGCAGTCCTCAGAACAGAGCAGGGAAACACTTCATGGTTGAAAATCAGGAAAGGAGTTATATCAGGTATGCACTATATTTCCAATACCCGAGAGGCTGGGCTCTAGGAGGAGAAGTGTGCAGTTAGGATTGGGGACGATCTATCAACAATCTGCGTTATGCAGATGACACAACCATGCTCGCTGAAACTGAGGAGGACCTCATGCACTTACTGCAGAGGGTCAAGGACTGCAGCCTTCAGTATGGACAGAGGCTCAGTGTCAAGAAGACAAAGATTCTCACCACTCGACCAATCAGTAGCATCAGGATGGATGATGAAGAGATTGAGATTGTTCACAGCTTCAGTTTGCTCGGCTCCACAGTCAACACTCTTGGCACCAGCATCCAAAAAATAAAAAAAACGTATTGCGATGGGAAAGTGTGCTGTTCGGGACCTCTCTAAAGTACTCAGGAGCAACGGTGTCTCTGTGGAGATTAATGTCCGCCTGATAGAGGCCATGGTTTTTGCAATCACTTGTTATGCATCAGAGAGTTGGACAATGACTAGAGAGGATAGAAGGAGAATTGATGCCTTTGAGCTATGGTGCTGGAGAAGAGTATAGAATGTACCATGGACTGCCAAGAAAATAAATAGATTCATCCTAGAGAGCGTTAAACCAGGCTACTCCTTGGAGGCAAGGATTCTGGGATTCATCTGCCATACTTTGGACATGTTGTAAGGATAGACAGATCTTTGGAGAGGGACATCATGCTGGGTAGAGTAGATGGACAGCACAGGAGGGGAAGACCCTCTATGAGGTGGATTGATTCAGTGACTGGGGTAATCGGGATGGGTGTGTTGGAGGCAATGCGATTGGCACAGGATAGAGCAGCGTTTAGGGCTGTTGTACATAGGGTTGCTATGAGTCGCAAAAGACTTGACAGGACATACCTTTTCAACAAAATTAATAATTTCTATTTATATGTACATTAGAAAGAACCTCCAGATTCCCTAAATCTTCTTTGTATTGTTTTAGCAGTACTAATTTAATGTTGTTAAGCTTGAGAGAAAATGTTTCCCATTGTTATGCTATCACTGTTTTCTTGATAATTGAACTCTTCTTTGAGCCTCTGAGTTTGACATTGCATTTGACTTTTTTATGTAGTTAACATGTGTCAGGGAATTTTGGATTGAACTGTATTACAAATTGAAGCTTAATGAGTAAATTTTACTTATACATTTATAAAGTCATATGGTAGGCATTTTATATCACCTATTCCCAGTAAACAAAAGCATCTGATTCAGTGAGCTAAAATGATTCCAAAGAGTAGGAAGTTCATTGACCTAAACAGATTTTAAAATTATGCTTTTCAATTGCTGCCCACATTTTCCACACACACACACACACACACACAGACACACACACACACACACACACACACACACACACACACACACACACACACACAAAAGCTGCTTTTCATTTCTGCATATGTTAGATACTTCTTACAAGTTAAAAATTCATCTGTCTGAAGGTCAAACAAAAATTTAAAAATAAGGCAGATATGAGAAGGAGTCAAACATAATGTAAATCAAGAAATTTGGAAGTGAAGAATTGAATTTATTTTTCATTAAATTCACAAACTTTTATGCTCTTTTTGTGAGTACTTTTTTAAACTTTATGAGTCAGAATAGTCACATTTGAAACACATTCTGTACCAGTCAGTATTTTTAGATTGTTAGAACTTGGTCTTAAAGTGAGCTTGATTCTGGAAAGTAAATCTTTTACAACTGCCTTTTCTTTTTAAAATAGACATTTCATGAAGTCTTTTCTCTGCATTGTCTCAAAAACTAATGCTTAGATGTTCCACTTATCTAACACGAACACAGTAATTTTGAAAACCAAAGTTATTTCCCACCAGAGTTAAAAAACTTCATATGAAAACAAACAAATTCAACAAATCTCAAGCTACTGACTGTGTGATTGAACATCCCCTTTTGATTTATAGTTGAATGCTTTATATTTGTTTGAATTGTATATTGTTTGTGTTTTTATGCTTTGATTCATAGTAGTTTCTCATGTCATGGAGTTGACTTGCATTGAACACAAACTGTAAATAAAAATAAATGGCTGAAAGAAAAAAAAAACCCAACTATATAGAATTCTAGAACCCAATATCTACCGTATAGAATCCATTTTAGTTATCTCATTATTAAACATCTAAATATCACCTGAGAAACAATAACATATTATGACTTTGTTGTTGTTATGTGCCGTCGAGTCTTTTGCGACTCATAGCGACCCTATGTACAACAGCGCTAAACGCTGCTCTATCCTGTGTCAATCGCATTGCCTCTGACACACCCATCCCGATAACCCCACTCACTGAATCAATCCACCTCATAGAGGGTCTTCCCCTCGTGCCCTGTCCCTCTACTCTACCCAACATGATGTCTCTCTCCAAAGACTTGTCTTTCCTTGCAACATGTCCAAAGTATGTCAGACGAAGCCACAGAATCTTTGCCTCCAAGGAGTAGCCTGGTTTAACTCTCTCTAGGATGAATCTGTTTATTTTCTTGGCAGTCCATGGTACATTCAATACTCTTCTCCAGCACCACAGCTCAAAGGCATCAATTCTCCTTCTATCCTCTCTAGTCATTGTCCAACTCTATGATTGCAAAGACCATGGCCTGTATCAGATGCACCTTAGTCTCCAGAGAGACACCATTGCTCTTCAGTACTTTGGAGAGGTCCCTAACAGCAGACTTTCCCATCATGATACGCTTTTTGATTTCTTGGCTGCTGGTACCAAGAGTTTTGACTGTGGAGCCGAGCAAACTGAAGCTGTGAACAATCTCAATCTCTTCATCATCCATCCTGATGCTACCGATTGGTCCAGTGGTGAGAATCTTTGTCTTCTTGACATTGAGCCTCAGTCCATACTGAAGGCTGTAGTCCTTGACCCTCTGCAGTAAGTGCATGGGGTCCTCCTCAGTTTCAGCGAGCAAAGTTGTGTCATCTGCATAACGCAGATTGTTGAAAGATCATCCACCAATTCTAACTCCGCGCGTCTACTCATCGATCCCACCTCTCGGATAATCTGCTCTGCATACGGGTTGAAAAGGTATGGAGATAGGACACATCCCTGGCGCATACCGTTCCCAATTTTGAACCATTCAGTGTTGCCCTACTCTGTTCTGACGACTGCCTCTTGGTTCAAGTATAGGCTTCGCATTAGCACGATTAAATGTTCTGGGACTCCCGTTCTTCTCAAAGTCAGCCACAGTTTGTTATGATCCAGGCAGTCAAATGCCTTTGCATAATCAATGAAACACAGATAGACACTGCAGCAATATGTAGTAGTCATTGCCCAATACTGGTGGATATTTTTGACGTTTAAACAAGTAGGCTAAAGATAATAATGGAAAGAAAGGGAGAAGATATAAAATTTTGTGCCTTCTAACAGTCACACTTTTGTTATCAAAATGACATCCTCATTACTTCCATTTTTAAGAAGTCCTTTGCAACAAATTTGCTGATTGTCCTACATGGTTGAATTTCTTCACTGCTGCTTTAATGCCTATTTGTGGTCGATACAAGTAAACTCATAAGAACTTCAAACTTTTCTTTGTTTATTAGGACGTTGTTATTAGTTATATAGGAGGATTTTTGTTTAAGTTAAAGTGTATTGCATCTTAAAGACTGTAGTCATTGATCTTTATTAGTATTTCAGACCTTCAACATTTTCAGTAAGCAAGGTTCTATCAGTAATCTGCATGTCACATGCTGTTAAAGAATCTTCCTACAATCCTGATGCTTTCTTTTCTTCACATTATCCAGTTTTCATGTTATTTGGTCATTATACAGATTCAGGAAATATGGTGAAAGGATATAATAGTGATACCATTTACTTTTTTGTCCTAAATTTTATTTTATTTTTGTTTGTTTACAAAATTCATATGTAATGTGTTTCATATTATTCTTCATTCGCATTGTGTTTCGTACAATCTTTTCCATGAATTATGGTTTTTAAAATTAATCACCATTGGAATTTGCCTATCAGTATCCTTTCTTTTCAGGTCCCTACAGGATCCTTCCCATCTCTTTCACCCTCTTCTTCTACCCACCAAATTATGCAACCCTGCAGTTTTGTCCCTATCCATCCTTACCTCTCTACCCCCACCCCTTTCCCCCTTTGGTCCTCATATATGTTTTACTAGTTATATTTCTATGTTTACAAAAATGCTGTTATATAGTATTTGTCCTTATGAACCAGAGTTAGTTCTCTCAGCATAATGCTCTCCAGTCTCTCCCAAGTTATGTAGTATTTTTCAAAATAATTGCTCCTGGATGCAGCATAGGATTCCATTGTTTGAATGTACCATACTTTCTCAATCCATTCAGCTGTGGTTGGACATTTGGACTGTTTCCATGTTTTTGCGATGGTGAATAACATTGCTATGAACATTTATATACAAATCTCCTTTTGTGTCGCATTTCTAATTTGCTTGAGATACATTCTTAGTAGTGAAATAACTGGGCCATATAAAGTTTCTGTTTTCAACTTCTTCAGGAAATGCCAAACTCCTTCCCAGACTGGCCATACCATTTTACAATCCACCAACAATGTATGAGAGTTTCCACCTCTCTGCATCCTCTCCAGCATGTAATACTTTCTGCCCTGCTAAACGTTACCACTGCTACTGGGGTGACATACTATCTCATTGTGGTTTTGATTTGCATCCTTTTATGCACAGTGATCTTGAGCATTTCTTCATATGTCTGTTGGCCATCCAAATGTCTTCCTCTTTGAAAAGTCTTTATATGTTTTTTTGCCCATTTTGTAATTGAGTTATCAGTCTTTTCTTCTGTAGGCCCAGTAGTATTATGCAAACCTTTGTTATGAAATTCTAGTCTGAGATGATAATGCAAAATGCTTTTTCCCAGTTCATAGGTTTTCTTTTTACCCTGTTGGGGGGAAAAATAATGATGAGCACAGAAATTTAATCTTTAGAAAGTTCCTTGCATCAATTTTATCCTCTCCAAATTGTGCAATTGAGGCTATATCTGGTAGTCTCTTTAATGTCATAGACTAGGCCTTCTAACCTTGATCCAACATTGTCTCTTATGGACTTTAAGCTTTGGGCTTTATGCTCAGGTTTCTGAACCTTCTTGAGTTTATTTTTTAGTATGGTGTGAGTTGTGGATTCTGTTTTAGCTGTCTACAGGAAGCAGTTCAGTTTCGCCAGCACCGTTTGTTGAAGAGGTTGTCACTTCTCTATTTGATAGGTTTTGTTCCTTTATCAACTGTAAGCTGACCATGGATAGAAAGGTCCATTTCTATGTTCTTGAATTTTTTTTCCATTGGTCTATGAGTTTGTCCTGTACCAGCACCATGTTGTTTTGGTTACTACTACTGTGTAGGCTTTGGCATCAGGGAGTGCTATGCCTTCCACTTCATTTTTGCATTTCAGAAGTGCTTTGCTCATTTGGGTCTCTTTCCTTTCCAAACAAACTTAATGATTTCCCTTTCAGTCTCCTTGAGAAATGAACATAGTATCTGTATTGGATTGCATTGAACATGTAGATTGCTTTTGGTAGAATTGTCATTTTTCACTATATCGAGTTTTCGTAGCCATGAACAGGGAATATTTTCCCATTAATTTAGATATTTTATTGTGTCTTTCAAAAATGTTCTGTAGTTTTCTTTGTACAGGTCTTTTGTGTCTCTAGTTAGGTTCTTTTCCAAGTATCTCAATTTTTGGTTGGCTATTGCAATGGTAGTGCTTTCTGGATTTCCTTTTCTGGGTTCTCTTTGTTACTGTAGCGGAACTATTAATATTTGGTTATTTAATCTTGTATCCTGCCACTCTAATAAATTGGTCCACTATGTCTAACAGTTTTTTGGTTGTGTATTTGGGATTTTCTGTGAACACTATCATATCATCTGCAGATAACCATCTCTTTGCCATTCTGGATACCCTTTCTTTCTCCCTCTGCCTCTGCCCCTCCCTCTCCCTCTCTTTTCTCCTTTCTCCTTCCTCCCTCCTTCCCTTCCTTCCTTCCTTCCTTCCTTCCTTCCTTCCTTCCTTCCTTCCTTCCTTTATCATTTTCCCCTAACAAGCATGTCAACACAATATTGAATAGAAGTGGTGACTACAGGGATCCTTGTTTGGTCCCTGTCACTTTTATTCTTTCTCCATTGAGAATTGCCTTTAATTCCCATTTTTCTGAGTGCCTTAATCAGGAAGGGTTGTTGGATTTTGTCAAATGCCTTTTTGAAGCACGACTTTGATTATTTTAAATGAGGTAGTATCCCCTTGTTCTCTTCAAAAGGATGATTCTTTGTCAATATGTTCTATATGAATGTAATTAATTGCTTCTGAATTCCAATTTTTTTTGCAATACTATCTATTACTGTTACTTTATATATAGTCAAATGCCTTTACACAGCCAATAAAGCACAGGTAAACATCTTTCTAGTACTCTGCACTTTTAGCCAAGATCCAATAGATGTCAATAATGATATCCCTCAATCTGTTCTTTTTTGAATTTGATGAATTTTATGGCAGTTGTCTGATCATGTACAACTGACCATTTTTTGTATGTCTTCATCCCAATTTTACTTGGGTAAAATTTCAATATTTTTGAATGGTTTCTACATCCCACTAGATCACCTTTCTTTGGAATGACTAAGCAAAGTTGGTTTCCATAAGTCAATTGTCTAGGTAGCAGCCTTCCTAATCTATTGACATAAAAAATAAATTAACACATTCAGTGATACATGTTTGCTTCAACCATTTTACTAAGTATTCCATCAATTTCTGCATCCTGAAGTTTACAATGTCTTCAGTGCAGATTGGATTTCTTCATTTAATATCATTAATTATTAGTCATATATTTTTGTTGTGTACAGTTGAATCTGAACTTAGCCACAGTTGACCCTCCAGGTGAATTTTCAGAAACAGTCATACAGTAGGAGACTGCTCATATTTCTCCTGTGGAGCAGCTGATGGATTTGAACCATGTGCCTTTGGGATTGCAGTGCAACTTCTTGCCACTCGGGCACCAAGTAGTATAATGAAACATACAAAGGTCTAGGATTAGAAAAACAACAGGAAAGAATGCACTCTGTTTTGATCATTCTGTAAGAAGTTAATAAGAAACTCAACCTTCAAGCTGTAATAGTACAGAATTCTATGGACAAATAGAGTGCTATAGGAAGGATCAAAAGATGGTTGAAGGAATTCAGAGAGCAATTTTACAAAACAAAACAAAAACTGGCTGATGTTCAACCAAAGGTTGTATGTTTAGTTCAGGGCTCTGGTGGCATAGCCTTTAGCAAGTTGTGCTATTAACCCAAAAGCATTTCAAAAATAAAGATTTCCAAAATAAAGATGGATCATCTCTTCTTGTCATGTCTTACAACCTTCCAAGTCATAGATTATTGTTAGTAGTTGGGACTGGTTAACCAGCACTGAATTTTGATTATGAGAATTTGTTTGTATATATTCTATAACTCATCACTAAATATGTCCTTTCATACATATCTTTCTTAATTGCATGACATTGACAAAGACTCAAGAAATTTCTTGTAGGCAATGATACTAAAACTTTGTCTCACATACTTTGGGCATATTGGTAATTCATTCCTTTTTTGAAGGATATCATACTTAAAAAGATGGAGAAACAGCAAAAGATAGGAAGACCCTCACCCAACTGGATGGACACAGTGAATGCAGAAATGGGCTTGAATGTGTCAGAGGATGGGAAGACGGCACATGATAGGACAAAATTGAAATCTGTTGTTCAGAGGGCTACTAGGACTTGTACTTGACTAGACTAAACAAGACAAGGGAAAAAAGAAAATTTTAACAATCCCCCAGATGGATCACACATCAAAACGAATACTGACACTATGAGTACCATTATTTTCAAGAGGAACAAATAGGAGATTAGTTTTGACTATGCCAGTGATTGTTAAGAGAGAAAAACTATTCTTTCTGGGAACCATAAAGCATACTAAATAAAATTGCCAATAAAGACAGTGGACTTTGTCACATTTGATTAGAAATGTATATCGGAAGCTTCCGTTATTACTTCACTACCTCAGAAAATTAGATCTCTTACTAGACTGTGCAAAGCAATTTTAGAAGAGGACAAGATTGCTGCATCAATGTTCAATCTTCTGTCTAAAGACAATTATAAGAACCAAGGAAAGTGACATTGAAAGACAAAATTTGCAAATGGGAATACAAGGAGATGAATGAGTCTTATAATGAATTTTCTACTTCAGGCACTAGTATCTCTAATTTCTAACTTTGTATACTCTTTAAACTGTTTTCATTCCTTTTAAAATATTTTCATCATTCTTGTAAACATGCAAATGTAAGATAAAATTAGCACTGTCTTTAAAGAAAATCAATGTAACAAATATATTCTTTTCTATTATGGAGTAATAAGATTGTTAAAATATGTAGAACTCTATTTTTCTTGCCAATCCTATTTCTAATTTAAACCCTAAACCCAATTACCTTCCCAAGTCTAAGCTAATCCATACTTTTGTATAGTTTTAAATTGATAAGGATTAATTTCTAATTTTTGCACATTATTAGTTTTAGATGTTTTTAGTTGTAGGTAAGTTGAATTATATTTATGCAATGCATAATATTTTTAGGTTTAATATTTATTTTTAACTACATGTTTCCATTTCCCTTTTGGCTTTTGGCTTATTTTTTTAATTGCATGATACACTATTTTAATCTTTTGCTATACTAAAATAAAAATGTCTTATATTTTTTATTTATTTGGAGATATTGGATCTAATAATTTAATATATATAATGTTCAAGACCTAAATGTATTAAAGAGGTATATTGTTGTTATTATTATGTGTCATTTAGTCACCTGCAACTCATAGCAACCCTGTGTACAATAGCTCTAAACCCTGTCATATCTTCTTTTAAAATTTTATTTTATTAATTTTAATGAACATTTACAGAGATTTTGGATTTCCATTCAGCCATTGTTGCACTTTTCCCCCTACCCTCCCCCCCCCAGTTTGTCCCTCTCTTTAAAAAGCAAAAGATAAACTTCTTTGTTGGTATACAATGCCCCCTAGCCCCCGTCCTTTCCCCCTGACCCCCTCTCCCCGCTGCTGCCCTGAATGCATTCCATTATGCAACCTTAATTCTGGATTCCTGTGATAATCGTACTACTCTATCATATATCTCTTTTAAACTGTTCTCTCCCTCATCTGTTTCAATTCAGTACATGAGGTACTCATGCAATATTATTCAAAATGATGACCCTGGAGGACATTATGCTGAGTAAAATATCTCACTCACAAAAAGACAAATACTGCAGAGTGCCACTGTTGTAGAATGAGACTGACATCAGGGTTGGGTTAAAACTGAGAAAAACTGGATAGATTATGTATACTGAATTGAAACCCTGTCTTATCTTGAGTCATTTTCATTGTATCCAGTAAACCTAACCATATTACCCCAGTAGCTGAGTCAATCTATCTTATCTGCAGTGTTCCTTCCCTGTGTTGTCCTTCCAACCTTCCTAGCATCATGTCCCTCTCCAAGGACGGGGAGTCCTGGCAACATACCCAAAGTTTGTGAGATGGGTTTCACAATTATTGCCTCACTCTCCCTAGAAAAGATGTCTTTGTCTTTGTAGCAGTCCTTGGTATGTTCAATATTCATCTCTAGCATGACAACAAAAGGCATAAATTATTCTATCACCCTTAGTAACTATTAAGATCTCTGATACATAGCAAGAATTGTGAAGATCATGGCTTATATCAGTCACATCTTAGCCTTTAGATTGATATTGTTGCTCTTCAGTACCCTGGAGAGATCCTTGCCAGCAGATTTCCCCAATGCTTTTTATCTTTTAATTTTCTGACTGCTGATGCCAAGAGAGTTGATTGTGGAACAAGTAAGCTGAAACTGTCTCTTTTCTGTCTATTGTGATTCCGCCAATTGGCCAGTAGTGAGAATCTTTGTTTTCTTGATATTGGCTTCAATCCATATTGAAAACTATAGTTTTATACCTTCTGCAGCAAATGCCGAGGGTCTTCCTCAGTTTCAGCAAAGAAGGTTGTGTAACCTGCATAATGTAAACTGTGGATGATTCCTCCTCAAAGCTGGATGCCACATTCTTCTTATAAAGTCCAACTTCCCGAAAGATTTATTACACATATAGATTGAAAAATTATGAAGATAGGATGCATCCCTGATGTACACCTTTCCTGATTTTGAACAATGCAGTATTTCCTTGCTCTGTTCTGACGACTGCTTCCTGGTCCAACTATAGGTTTCTCATGAACACAAGGAAGTGTTTGGGTATTCCCATTCTTCTCATGGTTAGCCAGAATGTGTTGTGACCACAAAGTCAAACGCCTTTCCATAGTCAGTTAAACACAGATCGACATTTCTCTGGTACTCTCTACTTTAGCTAAGATCCATATAATTAGCTATAATGTCCCTAATGCCAGGGCCTTATCTAAACTCAAGTTGCAATTCTGGCAATCCACTCGGTGGATGTGAGTTTCCAGTCATTTTTGGATAACCTTTAGCAGGACCTTGCTTACGTGTGATATTAATGATATTGTTCAATAATTTCCGCACTATGTTGTGTCATTTTTTAATTTTTTTATGGAATGGAAATAAATATGGCTCTCTTCCAGTCAGTTGACCAGATAATTGTACTCCGGATTTCTTGGTACAAACTGGTGAGCACATCCAGGGCAGCATCTGTTTGTTGAAATATGTCAGTCGGTATGTCATAAATTAATGGGACATTCGCCCCACCCCAATTCCTTCAGAGCAGCTTGAGCTTCTTCCTTCATCAACATTGCCTCTTGATCATGTATTGTTCACAATATTCTCCTGTTTCAAAAAGTAATTTTTGGTACAATGACTCTGTGTACACCTTCCATCTTCTTTGAATGGTTTCTGAGTCATTCTACCACAGCATCCTTAAGTATTTTAGATTGAGGGGCTTGCATTTGTTCTTCAGTTCCTTCAGGCTAAGAAATAATGAGCAAGTTTGTCCCTTTTTATTTTCTGACTCTAACGCTTTGCAAGTTTTGTTATAATTGCTTTGCCTTCCTGAACTGCCCTTTGCAATCTTCTATTCAACTCCTTAAGTTCATGATTTCTTTCCTTTGTTTTGGCTTCCAGGAATTTTAGTGCAATATAGAGAGTCTCTTCTGACATCCATCTCAGTCTTTTCTTCTTCTCCTTTATATTTTTCTGGTGAGCTTTTGAATTCTTCCTGGATGATATTCTTGATAACTCTCCACAGCTCATCTAATTTTTGTTTGTTAGTGAACAAGTTCTCCAACTTGACCCTGAGATAATCTTTAAATTCATGGAGGGAGAGATAGAGTCAAGGTTATACTTTGGTTCTTGTGGATTTGATTTTTTTAGTTTCACTTTGAATTTGCATATTAGTAGTTGATGGCCTGTCCCATAACCAGCACCTGGCCTACTTTCCACAGGTTCTCCAGAGACATTTTTTCTATAGATTTAATCAATCAGATTTCTGTGTAAACCATCAAATGAAGTACATGTGTATAGTCACCATTGACATTTCTTATGAAATGTATTTGTAATGAAAAAATCATTGATTGAACAGAATTCTATCATTCTACCTCCTGCCTCATTTCTATCACGAAGTCTAGTGTTGCCCCATTACCAATTTTTCTTTCCTGTTCCTAACTTATGCATTTAAATTAATTATCATTATTCATGCATGTTGTTTGCAAATTTGACTGATATCCAACTTTAAAAATTGGTAGGAATCACCTACTTCCTCATCTTCGGCTTTGATTGTTAATGTACACATTTATTCTTATAAAAAAAGGAAGAATGGTTTAATAAGAACTTAAATCAAAAGGCATATTATTTGTTTTGTTGTCCCAAATATTAGTTCTGTTTAGTTTTATTTAATCTGACAAATTAGTACTAATAATTTATTAATTGTCAAGACATAATTAACAAAATCTGTGCTTAAAATTTGTTAGTTCTAACTACATAATTAAAGTCTATGTTTATTATTCTTATTAGTGTGATATGTAGGTGCTATTATACATAGTTCAGTCAGAACTGACTTACAACTAACCCTCTACTGGGTTTTCAGAGGCAGTAATTGCACAGGAGGAGATTGCATGTCTTTCCCTCATAAAATGGCTAGTAGGTTCAAACTGCAAATATTTGGGTTGGCAGCACAATTCCTTACATTTGACTGTGTGGATCATCTCAAACTACGGCTAATATTGAGAAGAACGGAAATCGTAGAGAACTTACTCATGCTCATACAAATTCTACACATAAACCAAGAAGCTGTTTTCTGAATGGAACAAAGGAACACTGAATGGTGAAAAATTAGGGAGGATGTACTTTAGAGTTGTATCCTTTCTCTATATATGTTGAGTCTGTATGCAAAGAAAATGATTTGTGAGGCTGAACTCCATGAAGACAAATGCAGTATCTAGATCAGAGGTAGACAGCCTGCTTTATCGAGATAACACAGTTTGGCTTACTTAAAATGAAGAGATCTTGAAATCTTAAATCATGAAAGCAAAGATCATCACATTTGGAGCAATAGATAACATCATGATAGTTGAAAAAGATTGAAATTATCAATGATTCGATCTTACTTGTATCAACAATAACCTCCCTTGTTATCAGCAGTCAGGAGATAAAGAGACATACTGCATTGGATATGTTTACTCTTACAGACCTCTCCAATATTCGAAGAAAAATGACATCAGTTTGAAAACTAAAGAGCATGTGATTCAAGACACAATCTTTTCAGTCACTTGCTATGCAGCTGAAACTAGATAATAAATTCAGATAAGAGAAGAATTGATGTCTTTGAGTTGTGGTGTTAGAGAAGAGCACAAAATATCCCAAGGACTATCAAAAGAATAAACATATATGTTTTTGAAAAAGTGCAACTGAAGTGCTCCTTGTAGGCAAAGATAGCAAAGTTAACTTCTTATAATGTTGGCATGTTCTGAGAAGAGGCTATTCCAAGGAAAGAAACATCATGCTTGAATATATGGAGGATCAGTAAAAGAAAAGAAGACCTTAAAATGAGATAGATTGTCACAGCGACTACAGCAATGTACTCAAGGATGTCAGAAAGGATAAGCATGGTACAGGAAAAGAACAGATGACACTTGAAAACCACAACAATTTGCATAGACTTTTCCTACTTATTTTACTGTTGGTTGGAAGTGTTGCCTTTATTCATTAGTATACTTTAATTTTGCTGCACTTTATGAAAAAAATATTTCCAAGGTTACAAGGTTTGTTTCCTCAACAGTTTTATCATTTTTATTATTATTGTAGGTTCCATTTTTACCCTCCACCCACAATTATTGTTGGTTGTTTTATTTTTAATTTTTGTTTTATACAGGTTTTCTTATAAAGTTCATATATATTGTGTTTCACACTATGCTTTATTTACATTATGTTTCATGTAATAGTTCTTATGATTTACATTTTCTAAAATTAATCACCAATAACTATGCCCATCAATATCCTTAGGGAACCTGCCAATCTCTCCCAATTCTTTTATCTCCTTCAACTCACCAAATTATGCAGCTCTTTGATTTTGTCCTTACTCATCCTCACCTCTCTGTTCCCACCTCTCTGCCATATATGTTTTATTACGTATTCTTTTATTTTTACAGCAGTGCTTTTACACAGTAAGAGTGTATGAGAACAGTGTATGAGAGTTTTAGCTGTTTATTTATTTATCAAAGTTGTGTATATTTTTTTGGGGGGTTGCTCTCAAGTCTTCCTTGATATTCTTCTATTGTATATAGGTTTAGGTGTTTCATTAAAAGGGAAATTCCACAATGCTCTAGAAATTTTATTCTTCATTACTTAATCATTAATGAAGTGACTCAGTATTTTGTTAATGTACTTTTGGTACATTACTAGTGGTTATCCATTTGAATATTCTTGAGTGTTTTCCTCTGTTTTGCTGATCTTTCAGTTTACCAAAAATTATGTCATTCTTCAGCTACCAAGGTCTTTCCCAAAAATTATGTCATTCTTCAGCTACCAAGGTCTTTCCCAAAAATTATGCCATTCTTCAGCTACCAAGGTCTTTCCCCAAAATTATGTCATTCTTCAGCTACCAAGGTCTTTCCCAAAATAGCTGAGAAAAAGCTTAAACATTCTTGATTCTAGGGATAATCCTAGTTGTACATCTTTGAAGATAAATTTTTTTCCCTTTTAAAAGTCATTGATACATTAAACATTCTTCTTCAGCACCATAATTCAAAGGTATGAATTCCTCTTTGATCTTCCTTATTTATTTTCCAGTTTCACACAAATACAAAACAATTGAAAATTAGGTCAGATTCACCTTAGTCCTCAAAGTTACATTTTTGTTTTTAATACTTAAAAGAGGTCTGTGACTTTGCAAGACATTTACTCAAAATAAAAAGTTATTTCGTACCTTGACTGATGCTTACACAGACATTGCTTGTGCATTCAAGTAAAATGAAATCCTTGATATTTTTCAGGCTTTCTTATCTTTTATCATAATGTTATTTATTGCTTAGATTATGAGGATTTCTGTTTCATTTATGTTAAGAGATATATATCATAAAGATTATAGTCTTTAGTCTTCGTTAATAAGTATTTCAAGTCTTTCTCACTTTCTCTAAACAAAGTTGTATTATCTTCATGTTGCGGATTCTTATTTGAATCTGTGTCCAATCAGTTGCAATATTTTCTTTATGGCCTCTCACTTATGGGATTATTTTTTCAACATACTGAATGAACAGTAATGGTAGATGGATACAACCATGTAGCTTATGTTTCTTGATTTTTAACTACACAATATTTATTTGTTCTGTTTGATTAGCTGTCTCTTATTCTGTTCACCAACACTCAATTTTCAGTTTACCATATGTGGTAGCTTAGGTCTGACTATCATGCTGGATGCTCTGCAACTAGTCTATCAAATACCAGCAAAGTCATGCATGATAGATAAATTCCAGGAGAGCTTCCAGACGAAGAAGTAGGATTAGCCATTCACTTCTGAAATGAAAGACAAAGATAAAGAAGTTCCAGATTGTTTAATGTCTTCTATGTCTGGCTTGAATTTTTGTCAATACCCTCTGTATGTAATGTTGTAAACATTTTTCAATTCTCTTCAGCAAAAGTTTACTGTCATTTATTAGTAATAGTATTTTATGTAATCAATAGTTTTTATAATTTTGAATGTAGTTAACCAAAAATCTAATTTTTCAATCATTGTTCATTAATTGTGTTATTTGTCCCAAAATATTAAAAACAATTTAGTATTTTACTTGGACAGTTAATTTTATGTATTAAGTTGACATGGTTATAGGGTCCAGTTATTAGTACAAAAAAATAAGTCTTGATACTATTATAAAATAATTGTTGCTGTTTCTGATATGTGCCACTGAGTTGCCTGTGACTCATAGCAACCCTATGTACAACAACCCTAAACCCTGCTCTATCCTGTGCCAATCTTATTGTCTCTGACACACCTACCTCCATTACCTTAGTCACATCAACGATCTTCCTCTACTGCACTTTCCTTTCCCCCTCCCAAGCATGGCATTCCTCTCTAAGGACTGGTTGTTCCTTGCAACATGTTCAAAGTATGTAAGACAAAAACTTCAGAGTCCTTGCCTCCAAGGAGCAGCCTGGCTTATCCTTCTCTGGGATGAACCAGGTTGTTATCTTAGCAGTCCATCATTTATTGAGTACCCATCTCCAACAACACAGCTCAAAAACATCAATTCCCCTATTATTCCTAGTCATTGGCCATATTTCTGATGCAAAGCAAGCAATTGCAAAGACCATGGCCTGTATCAGGCACACCTTAATCTCCAGACTGACATCACTGCTCTTCAGGACCTTGGAGAGATCTCTGAAAGCACACTTTCCCAATACATTATGTCTTTTCATTTCCTGGCTGCTAGTGCCAAAAGTGTCGATTGTGGACTCCAGCAAACTGAAGCTGTTAACAATCTTAATTTTTTCACCATCCATCACTATGTTACCAATCAGCCCAGTGGTGAGAATATTTTTATTCTTGATGTTGAGCTTCAATCCATATTGAAGGCTGCAGTCTTTGACCTTCTGCAGCAAGTGCTTCAGGTCCTCCTCAGTTTCAGCAAGCAGGGTTGTGCCATCTGTATAACACAGACTGTTGGTGAGTCTACCTCCAATCCTGATGCCACAATTCTCCTCATAGAGGACAGTCTCCTGGATAATCTGTCCTACATATATATTAAAAAGGCATGGAGATAGGACACATCTCTGGCATAAACTCTTCCCAGTTTAGAACCATGTACTTGCTCTGTTCTGACAACTGTCTCCTTGTCCAAGTATAAGTTTCTTCTAGAAGGGTACTGAATGTACCATGGACTGCCAGGAAAACAAACAGATCCATCTTGGAGAGGATTAAACCAAGCTGCTCCTTGGAGGCAAGGATTCTGGAGCTTCGTCTGACATACTTTGGACATGTTGCCAGGAGGGATGGGTCCTTGGAGAGGGACTTCATGCTTGGGAGGGTGGAGGGACAGTTCAGGAGGGGAAGACCCTCTATGAGATGGATTGATTCGGTGACTGGGGTAATCGGGATGGGTGTGTCAGAGGTGGTGCGGTTGGCGCAGGATAGAGCAGGGTTTAGAGCTGTTGTGCATAGGGTCGCTATGAGTCGGAAACGACTCAATGGCACATAACAACAACAACAACAAAACATCACTTGTTCTGGGATTCCCATTCCTCTCAGAATCAGCCACAGTTTGTTGTGGTCCATACCGTCAAAAGCTTTTGCATAGTCGATGAAACACAGATAGACATTTCTCTGGTACTCCCTGCTTTCAGCCAAGATCAATCTGACATTAGCTATAATATCCCTAGTTCCATGGCCTCTTCTAAACCCAGCCGACACTTCAGGTAGTTCCCTGTTGATTGTTGTTTCAGTAGTTTTTGGATAATCTTCAACAGAATCTTGCTTGCACATGATATTAATGATATTGTTCAATAATTTTCACACTCTGTTGGTTCACATTTCTTAGGAATAAGAACAAATATATAGCTCTTCCAGTCAGTTGTCTGGGTGGTTGTCCTCAAGATTTCTTGGCACAACTTAATGAATACATCTAGCACAGCATCTCGTTTTTAAAAATATATCAATTGGTATACCATAAATTTCTGGAGACTTGTTTGTTTTTTTCTTTGCCAATTCTTTCAGAGCAGCTTGAACTTCCTCCTTTGTAAAATATTTACATAAAATAAGTACATTGTTTTAAATGAAGCAATATTTCATAATATATTTGTCTCTCATTCAGTAAAAATAGAGATTTTTCCTAAGAAAGAATTTTACATCCAAGATGTAGGCCATTGTGTATACGTAATTCAGTCTGCTAAGATTAGCTGTTGTTCTTGTTGTTAGGGGCCATCGAGTCAAGTACAGCTCATAGTGATCCTATTAAAAACGATCTGAAAGCTCTCCTATCCTGTGCTATCTTCACACTTCCTGACACACTAGAAGTCATTGTGACAGTCACCATATCAGTCCACCTGGTTGAGAATCTTTCTCTCCTTCGCTGACCCGTCATCCTTCCAAGCATCATGTCCCTCTCCAAGGAATAGGCCCTCCTAGCAACATGTCTGAAGTATGTGAGGCAAAGCCTAAGATTAGTAGCAGGTTGGTAACAAGATGATTCAAGTCAACATTATCTTAATTGCTTGATTTGCTGTATATATTCATTATTTCTGACATCAACAACTCCTCCGTTGTTCAGTTCTATAGTTCCTCTATGTTCCTGTGTTTGGTGGTTGACTGATAAGTCAGTCTCTCTGAGATTCAGCCCTTTCAGAGGAATGACTCAGGTGATTGGAGGTATGCCGGCTGGTTTTTCAGAGACTGGGAAGCATTGCAGACTCAGATGAAGGCAGATATCTCAAAATGAAAGTAATCCCTGAGATACCATGAGCTTATATAGACCTCTAGCAGAATGTATTCTATCTTAATCCTCTTTCCCAAATAAAAACAAAACAAAACAACAACAACAAAATAACCTTCAGCACAAAATGGTCAATTAATCATTAGATAGGAAAGACATTTTGAGTGATAAACTTTAGGCATCCAGAGACTAACCCCTGCTTTTTCTAGCCATCACTCTCACACATTAACAATCAAATTTCCCCTTGCAATTCCATTGTTGTTGTTATTGTTGTTATGTGCCATCAAGTGATTTGCGACGCGTAGCGACCCTATGTACAATAGCCCAAAACTCTGCTCTGGCCTGTGCCAATCACACCGTCTCTGATACACCCATCACAATTAACCCAGTCATTGAATCAATCCACCTCATAGAGGGCCTTCCCCTCCTGTGTTGTCCCTCCACCCTCCCAAGCATGATGTCCTTCTCCAAGGACCTGTAGCTCCTTATAACATGTCCAAAGTATGTTAGACGGAGCCTCAGGATCATTGCCTCCAAGGAGACGCCCAGTTTGACCCTTTCCAGGATGTATCCGTTTGTTTTCCTAGGAGCCCATGGTAGCCTCAATACTCTTCTCCTGTAATTAAAGTGTGGCATCAGGATTGGTGGAAGATCTATTAACAATCTGCGTTGTGCAGATGACACAACCCTGCTTGCCAAAACTGAGGAGGACCTCATGCACTTGCTGCAGAGGGTCAAGGACTGCAGACTTCAGTATGGACTGAGGCTCAATGGCAAGAAGACAAAGATTCTCACCACTGGACCAATTGGTAGAATCAGGATGGATAGCAAAGAGATTGAGATTGTTCACAGCTTCAGTTTGCTCGGATCAACGGTCAACACTCTTGGCACCAGCATCCAAGAAAAAAAAAAAAAAAGTATTGTGATAGGAAAGTCTGCTTTTAGGGACCTCGTTAAAGTACTCAAGAACAATGGTGTCTCCCTGGACATTAAGGTGTGCCTGATACAGTCCATGGTCTTTGTAATCACTTGTTATGCATCAGAGAGTTGGACAATGACTAGGAAAGATAGAAAAATTGATGCCTTTGAGCTGTGGTGCTGGAGAAAAGTATTGAATGTACCCTGGACCGCCAAGAAAACAAACAGATTCATCCTGGAAAGGGTTAAACCATGCTACTCCTTGGAGGCAAGGATTCTGGGGCTTCATCTGACATACTTTGGACCTGTTGTAAGGAGAGACAGGTCCTTGGAGAGGGACATCATGCTTGGTAGGGTGGAGGGACAGCGCAAGTGGGGAAGACCCACTATGAGGTGGATTGATTCAGTGACTGGGGTAATCAGGATGGGTGTGTTGGAGGCAATGTGATTGGCACAGGATAGAGCAGGGTTTAGGACTGTTGTACATAGGGTCGCTATGAATCGCAAATGACTTGACAGCACATAGCAACAACAACAATTAAAGTGTGCAAATCAGCAACTTCATGCCTTTTTTCCTTAATCGCTTCCATTTTAGGTACCCACTTTCTGATTTGCCTTTTCCTATCAAACAAGTTCTTAAGAAATACGCTTGTCTCTTTCTCTGAAGAATCTTCTATTCCAATTAGGATATTTAGCATCTGCATATGCATAAACAAAGTCAAGTCAAGACCACGCCACCTGGTTACACAATCAACACTAGTTTACAACATGAAACATCTTTATCTTCTTGGGTTCTAATCAATTAATCTCAGTCATCAGTTGCTAGATCCAGCTGAACAACAGCTACAAACTCAGGAGTCTGAAATTACCACTGTGTTCTAGACTTACTGGTTTCTTCACTCAGTCTTTGATCTCACGCGGGGTCATATCAACAAAATTGGGATCCTTATGACTCCCTGTTCCTCAAGCCGGCAACTTTATTTGTACTTATCAATATATCTGTGAATGCTAGGTCACGGGTACTAATGAAATGTGGCCAAACTCAGCCCACATATAGCTGGATGTCTTCAAATGTAAATCTTTTCACTCAAAGGTTACTCTATGAATCCATCCAAATGCAAATCTCCTCAGAATACTGAATGAGTTTAATATTTCTACAGGCTAAACCCCATACCCTCTAGTTCTACTGCTTTCAACAAGCATTTCTTCAGGGAAAACCTTTCCCTTTCTGTATTTCTAATCACAAAATTAGGTACATTATATCATCATTACAGGTGGAGCAGCAGCACAGGGAAGCACAGGGAAGAAGTGATTCAGTGGCTGGGTTAATGGGAGTAGGTGTGTTGGAAACAATAAGATTGACAGGGTTATAGGGCTTTTGTACATAGGGTCACTATGAGTTGTAAGCAACTCAATGACACATAACAAGAACAACAACAAATATATATATAATTATAACATTATATATCATCATTATAACATTATATATACACACATAACAATTATTAATTTTTACAATGTCTTAATATTAAAATATAGGAGAAACTAGTGAAACTTGGCTTCACTTTTATTGTCTATGAAGCTGAGTTACATAAAAATTATGCCAATGTTCTGAGTCTCTCAATGTATTTATGTGATGTCAGATTTCCCTTCATACAGAAACCATTTTTCATTCCTTTTTCCCTCAGCTATTATTTCTCCTTTCTCTCATTAATCATTTATTTTTATACAAATATTTCCATCTTGAGAAGGCACACTACAATAAGCTACTCTCCCGGGCTAAATCACAAGTAACAAGATCAATCTGACGTGTGCTTCTCCATTAGTTTATTTGCATTCATGTTTGGTAGGGTTACATAGGTACAACTCCAGTGAACTGTCTTGGGAACTTGGCAAGGCAGTACTATTGTTAACTCTACTTTTCCATGATTAAGTGAAGGTACAATCCAACATATTATATCATTGTGAACTCCTGCAAATAAATATGAAGGTACTGTTACAGTTGTTGCTCAGGAATCACTTCTGGTTAAAGTATCTGTAGCTGCATCCTTGGACATAGAACTGTAGCACCTGGCAAGAAGAAAATAGTTTCAAGTGACATGGGGAAAAATTATATAATACCACCACCATCTTCCCCAAATCTTTCTTCAGATATCTCTTATAAATGTAGGAATCTATCCAGTGGTAAACCCCCTTTATCTCTTTTTATACTGAATGTAAGCACACACTTAAGTCATGTCTGAATGTGGATCATAGGGGTCTTGAGGCAAGGAGAGTGAGGCTGCTTTGTGTTCCAGAATTAGCCTGTTGTTGCTCAGGTCCCCATTAAAACACAGTTTATTTCCAATAACTTCATGGATGTTGTTATTGTTGTTGTTGTTGTTGTTACATGCTGTCAAGTCACTTGCAACTCATAGTGACCCTTTGTACAACAGCCCTAAACTCTGCTCTGTCCTGTGTCAATCACACTGTATCAGACACTCCCATCCCGATTACCCCAGTCACTGAATTAATCCACCACATAGAGGGCCTTCCCCTCCTGTGCTGTCTCTCCTCCCTCCCAAGCAGGATGTCCCTCTCCAAGGAAAGGTCCCTCCTACAACATGTCCAAAGTATGTTAGAGGGAGCCTCAGAATCATTGCCTCCAGGGAGCCGTGTGGTTTAACCCTTTCCAGGATTGATGTCCTTCTCCAAGGACCTGTAGCTCCTTACAACATGTCCAAAGTATGTTAGAGGGAGCCTCAGAATCATTGCCTCCAGGGAGCCGTGTGGTTTAACCCTTTCCAGGATGAAT
Organism: Elephantulus edwardii; assembly: GCF_000299155.1. Taxonomy (NCBI): domain Eukaryota; kingdom Metazoa; phylum Chordata; class Mammalia; order Macroscelidea; family Macroscelididae; genus Elephantulus; species Elephantulus edwardii. The sequence continues at coordinate 107,627 of NW_006400097.1, read as the reverse complement.
CTGTTTGTTTTCCTAGCGTCCATGATACCTTCCATACTCTTCTCCAGCACCACAGCTCAAAGGCATCAATTCTCCTTCTATCCTCCTTGGTCATTGTCCAACTCTACTTAGTCTCTAGAGAGACACCATTGCTCTTCAGTACTTTGGAGAGGTCCCTAACAGCAGACTTTCCCATGGCAATGTGCCTTTTAATTTCCTGGCTGCTGGTGCCAAGACAGTTGACTGTGGAGCCAATTACACATAACCAAGTTCAAATTTAACAGGAAGAAAACAAAAATAAGATAATAAGAAAAAAAATACAATCTTGATTCTATCATAACTGAATTTAAAAACAATTCCAAAAACAAATTTTAAGCATTGAAAACTAATTATCAAAGACCAGATAAGTTGTATGATGAAATCACGGATATTATCCACAAAGTAAGATTTATTTATTTTTTTTTACTAGAAAGACAGAAGTTAAAGAAAAGACAAAAGAGGTTGGATTTCAGAGCGGCTCTGAAAATTTTATTAGAACTCTAAGAAGAAAAAAGCAAAAAAACAAGAAAGAAATGCCAAAATAAAAGTGTCTTCTAGGCTGCAACACTTCCATGATACACCTTCAAGGATATGAACATGTACAGCTAAGCACAATTGATAACAGTGCATCTAAATTCCAAAATCAATCTCCATAATAGTCTATGTGTTTCCTATTGCCAAAGGGGCCCTTTAGAGTAGTGAGAGAAGATCTTCTCCCTGAAACTCATAGCGTCCCTTTTCAGCAGGAAGTAGCTAAGAGAATACGCCATCCTCTTTTCCTTATGAATCAGGGTGAAGTCTCTCTCAGGGAGGAGTGATAGGGAATGACAAAGGACACACTGACAAAGGAGATTAATCAGAACTGGCTTTGACAAGCACTGTGGCAAATGGACAATTAAAACAAACTTTCAAGGTTGGGGAAGAAGAACAAACTGGTGAGGAGGGTAGAGAAAATAGTGTAACAGTGAATGAATGAAAACCCAAAATCTCTGTAAATGTTCATTAAAATTAATAAAATTTAATAATTAAAAAAGAACTGAAGATAAGGTTTCAAAAGCATCTTAAGAAGAAAAAGCAGAATGCTTGCGGCATTTAATGATTGTTTTAACCACATATAAGACTTCCAATCTGTTCACATCCACTCCAATATTTCTCTCTTTGTGCCTTGTTAAACTATGACACTTCTACTGATGTGTGGCACTAAACACATTATTGCCAATGCCAGATGGATCTTGCCAGAAAGTAAAGATTACCAGAGTTTTGGTTATCTGTGCTTCATTGACTATGTAAAGGCATATAACCATGTAGATCACAACAAATTGTAGCTAATTTTGAAGAGAATGGAAATTCCAAAGTACTTGATTGTTGTTGTTGTTGTTGTTTACCATTGGGTCACCTTCAACCCATATCGATCCTATGCATGGCAGCTCTTAATCCTGCCCCATGCTGAACCTCTCTCACTAATTCAGACACATCACTCCCCATAATCCCAGTCACTGTATCAATCCATCTCATCCAGGGTCTTCCTCTTCCCTTCCAAGCATGATGTCCTTCTCCAAAGACCAGTCTCTCCTGGCCATATACCTAAAATATGTGAATGGAGCTTCAAAATCCTAGCCTCCAAGGAAAGACTTGGTTTCACCCTCTCCAAGAAAGACCTATTTGTTTTCTTTGCAGTCCATAGTATGTTCAAGACTCTTCTCCAGCACCACAATTTGAAGGCATTAATTCTGTCATAGTCATTGTCCAACTCACAGAAACATAACAAGTAATATAACAAGCTTTTATTAAACTGACATTGTTGCTTTTCGGTACTCTGGAGAGGTCCCTGACAGCAAGTTTTCCCAATTCAATTCATCCTTTGATTTCCTGACTGCTGGTGTTAAGTTTTAATTATGGAGCCAAGTAAGCTGTAATTGTTAAAACTTCAATCTCTTCTTCATCTACCATGGTATTGCCAATTTTCCCAGTGGTGAAAATCTTTGTCTTCTTGATGTTAAGCTTCAATCTATTTTGAAGACTATAGTCCTTGACTTTCTACAGACTAGGAAGAAGGATTGGCCATCCACTTCTGAATATAACAGATCTTTGAAAAATCGATGTACTGTAAACACTTGATTATGCTTATGCAAAACTTACACTTGGACCAGTAGGTAGTCATCAGAACAGAGCAGGAAACACTGCCTGGTTCAAAATCAGGGCAGAAGTGAGTCAAGGATACAACCTGTCTCCATACCTTTTCAATATATATGCAGAACAGGTCATTTAGGAAGGCTAGACTTTATGATGAGGAGTGGGGCATCAGAATTAGAGGAAGACTTATCTGAAACCTTTTATGTAGATGCTACAGTGTTTGTTGCAAAAAGTCAAGGACTATAGAATTCAATATGAATTGGAGTTTAACATCAAGAAGGCAAAGATTTTCACCACTAGTTCAATTGGCAGCACCATGATAGATGGGTAAGAGATTATGGTTGTTAAGAATTTCACATTGCTCGGCTCCACAGTTAACAATCTTGGCACTACAATCAAGCAATCAAAAGACAGATTGCATTGGGGAAGTCTACTATCAGGGATCTCTCCAAGGTTTTAAAGAGCAATGGTGTCAATATAGAGACTAAGGTCCACCAGATTCATGCCATGGTCTTTGCAATTACTTGCTATATATCAGAAAGCTAAACAATGACTAAGGATGAAATTACTAAGAAGAAAAGAAGCCTTTGAGTTGCGGCCCTGGAGAAGAGTATTGAACAAACCATAGATCACCAAGAGATCAAATAGGTCTGTCTTGGAGAGTGTGAAATCAGTTTTCTCCTTGGAAACAAGGCTCTTGAAGCTCTGTCTCACATACTTTGGGCACGTGGTCAGGAGGGACCGGTAGACCTTCTCTTGGAGAAGGACACCATGCTTGGAAAGGTGGAGGCACAGCATAGAAGAAAGAAGACCCCATATGAGATGGATTGACACGGTAACTGGAGTAATGGGATTAGGTAAATCAGTCGGTAAGACTGGTTCAGGATAGCACAGGGTTCAGAGCTATTGTGCATAGGGTTGCTATGAGTCACAGGTGATTGCACGGCACATAACAACAACAACTGTGGTGAGATGGAGTCTCATTGTTTTTTTTTTTTTTCTTATTTGCATTTCTCTTACTGTCAATGATTTTGAGCATTTCTTCATGTGTCTTTTGGCCATATGATTTTTTTTTCCTGTTTGAAAAAAATCTTTCCCTGTCTTTTGCCCTATTTGGTAACTGGATTATCAGTCTTTTTCTTGAGGAGGCCTTGCAATATTCTGTAAACTTTTGTTATGAAACCATTGTCTGAAATGGCATTTCCAGCTTGTTTTTCCCATCCAGTAGGTTTTCTTTTCACTTTATTGTAAAGAGTTTCTGATGACCAAAGAGACTTAATTGTTAGAAGGTCTCATTCATCGACATTGCCTTCTCTGGTTGTGGATTCCTGCCTGTATTTACCAGTATATTTATACAATAAGCCAGTCTTCTATGTCTGGTCCCATTTTATCTCTTATAATCTTTATGGTTTATGACTTTACAAGTAGGTTTCTGATTTAATTTGTTTTTATTTTTGTGCATAGTGAGAAATGTGGATCCTGCATCTGCATATGTTGTTTTTGTTGTTGTTAAGTGATGTCAAGTCCAGTTCAACGCATAGCAACCCTATGAAGAAAAGATCTGAACCTAGTCCTGTCCTGAGTCATCCTCACACTTGCTTACACACAATAGCCCATTGTAGCAGTCGTTGTGTCAGTCCACCTGGTTGAAGGTCTTCCTTTCCTTCACCGACCCTTCACCCTACCTAACATCATCTCCCTTTTCAAGGAGTAGCACTTCCTAGTAACATGTCCAAACTATTTGAGGTGAAGCCTCATCATTCTTGCCTCCAAAGAGCACTCCACTACACCCTCTCAAAACATATCTGTTTGTTCTCTTAGCCACCCATGAGATGTTCAATACTATTCTCCAACACCTCAGGTCAAAGGTATAAATTATTTTTTCATCATTCTTATTTATTGTCCAGCTCTCAGATTTATAGCTAGTAATCAGAAAGACTATGGCTTAGATAAGATGCACTTTAGTCCTCAAACTGACATCATTACTCCTCGCTAATTGGGAAAGGTGCTTAACTGCCTATTTTCTTAGTGCAATGCACCTTCTTATTTCCTGACTGCTTATACCAAGGGTGTTAATTATGGATCCACGTAAGATGAAGCTATTTTACAGTTTCAATCTCCTCTCCATTCATCATAACACTGCTTATTGTTCCAGTAGTAAGAATCTTTGTTTTCTTGATATTGAGATGCAATCCATACTGAAGGTTGCATTCCTTGATCTTCTGCAACTGGTGCTTCAAATCCTCCTCATTTTCAGTAAGTATGGTTGTGTCATCTTCCTCCAATCCTGATGCTACACTCCTCTTCACAGAGTCCAGTTTCTCAGATAATTTGCTTAGCATAGACATTGAACAGGTATAGAGATAGAATACAGCTCTGATGCATTCCCTCCCAAAACATGCAGTAGTCCCCAGCTCCTTTCACACAACAACCTCCTGATCAAGGTATAGGTGCCACATGAGCATAATCAATGAGCTCTGGGATTCCAATTCTTCTCAGTGTCAGCCAAAACTCATCATGATCCACACAGTCAAACATTTCTGCATATTCAATAAAGCACAAATAGACTTTCTTCTGGTATTTCTTATTTCCAGCCAGGATCCATCTGACATCAGCGATGATATCCGTGGTGCCACTGTTTCATATGAATCTGGTTTGTACTTTTGGCAGTTCTCTCTCTATGTAGTGTTCCAGCCATTTTTTAATGATCTTCAGCAATATTTTCCTTGCTTGTGATATCAATGATATTGTTTTATAATTTCTACATTGTGTTATATCATCATTCTTGTAAATGGAAAGAAATATGGACCTCTTCCAATCCATTGGCCAGACAGCCATCCTCCAATTGTCCTAGCATATACTGGTGAGTGCATCCAAGGTTACTTCTGTTAATTGAAACAGAAAAGACAACTTTACACGTGGATTTTCCCTGATGGACTGCATAGGAATCAGATTTATTACATTTGTGGAAGGAATTTGTTGGAGAAGCTCAATATCAACAGTCAAAACTAGGCCAGTGCCAGACTGTGAGTCAGATCATTAATTGTTTAGAGTCAAGTTCAAATTGAGGCCAAAGAAAAAGAAAATAATCCTGCAGGAGCCAAAATATGATCTTAAATCAATTCCATCTGAATTTCATGATCATCTTAAGAATAAATTTGAGTAATTAAGCACCACTGATAGACTATCAGATGAATTGTGGGATAGTATCAAGGATATCATGCATGAAGAAAGCAAAAGGTCATTACAAAAACAGAGAAGCTGCAGCATATAGGAATCCAATTTTGCCAGCACCATTCGTTGAAAAGGTTGCCTTTCCCCTATTTTATAGTTTTTTGTTTCCTTACATATGAACATAGGTAGATTGTTTAATTTCTGGGTTCTTAATTCTGTTTCATTGATCTGTTTGTCACTGTACCAGCACCATGTTGTATTGGATATTACTGAGGTGTGTCAGGTTTAGAGTTCAGGGAGTGAGATGTGTTCCATTTCTTTCCCGTTTTTCTGAAGTGACTTGCTTATTCTGAGTTATTTTCCTTTCCAAATAATCTTGTCAATAGCCTTTTTTATCTCTTTGAAAAATGAATTTGGTATCTTTATTGTGCTTGCATTAAGCAGGTAGATTGCTTTTGGAAGAATTCTCATTTTCACTATATTGAGACTTCTTATTCATGAACAGGGAACATTTCCCCCCATTTATTTGGTTCTTATTGTTTCTCCCAGAAGTATTTTGTAATTTTCTTAAAAAGGTATTTTGTGACTTTAGTTAGATTTATTACCAAATATCTCAATATGTGGGTGGCTATTAGAAATGGTATTACTTATTTATTTTCCTTACCTGTGTTTTCTTTATTATTATAGAGGAAAGGCACTGACTTTTGTATACTGTTCTTGTATCCTGCCATTTTACTAAATTAGTCTATTAGGTCTAAAAGTTTTTTGTTTGGTTAGTTTTTGGTTTTAGGGTTTAGTTTGGTTGTTGTTTTTTTGGTTTGGTGTTTTTTGTTTGTTTCCATTTTTAGGGTTTTCTATGTACACTATCATATTATATGCACATAGAGACACCTATTTGCCAATCTGGATGCCTCTTATTTCCTTTTCTTGTTGTGTTGCTCTAACAATTATTTCCAAACCAATATTGAATAGAAGTGGTAAAACTGGCCATCCTTGTTTGCTCCCTTTTCAGGAGGCAAACATTTTTATCCTTTCTCTATTGAGAATGATGTTTGCTCTTAATTTAGCAAGTATTCTTTTCACTTTGTTGAAGAAATCCCTTTCTGTTCCTATTTTGCTAAGTGTTTTAATCAGGAAGGAGTGTTTGATTCTGTCAAAGCCCTGTCTTCATCAATTGGTAACACAATGTGGTTCTCATTTTTTACTTTGTTAATGAGATGAACTATGTTGTTTTTTTCTTATGTGGAACCATCTTTGGTGTACTTGTGAATCCCACATGTTGTTGTTGCTATGTGCCATCAAGTCACCTGCAGCTCATAGAGACTCTATTTACAATAGCTCTGAATCTTGCTCTATCCTGAGCCAGTGTCATTGACTCTGACACATCTACCACCCAATACTCCAGTTACTATGTCAATCCAATTTACCTGGTTTCTTTCTTTTTTTTTTTTTGTTCTCTCTCCAGGCTTCCAAACATTATGTCCTTCTCCAAGGACTTGTCCCTTCTGATCACATGCTCCAAGTATATGAGACACAGCTTCAGAATCCTTTCCTCCAAGGAAAAACTAGGTTTCACACTTTCTAAGACAGATTTCTTGTTCCCTTCTCCAGCACCAAAACTCAAAGTCATCATCAATTCATCATCCATTATCCTTATTCATTTTCTAGCTTTCCAATGCATAACAAGTAATTGTGAAGACCACAGCCTGGATGAGGCAACCCTTAGTCTCTAGATTGGCATCATTGCTCTTTAACACTTTGGAAAGGTCTTTGACAGCACACTTCTCAAAAATAAATTGTCTTATATAATATAAAGCTGATATTCAACTTCTCTAAAGATTCTTTCAACAGATGCAATCAGTCTGTTTCCAATGCATAACATCAGATGAAATGTATTTGTATAGTCTTTCTCTATGTTTCTATAAAAGATGTTTTCAACTACTACATCTTTGATTGTACAATATTATATTATTCTATACCTAGTCTCATTTCTGTCACCAAGCTGATATTTTCCAACTACTGATCCTTATTCCCTATTGTCAACTTTTGCATTCCAGTCACCCTATATTATTAATGCATCTTGGTTGCATGATCGATTAATTTCTGATTCCAAAAATTGGTAGAAATAATCTATTTCCTACTCTTTGGCTCTGATTTTTGATGTGTATATATGAATGATGCACATGATATTCTCCCACAACTCATCTGTTCTTCGCTCATTAGTGTTCAAGGCCTTAAATCTGTACCTGAAATGGTTCTGAAATTCATGTGGGATTGACTCAAAGTCATATTTTGGTTCCTGTGGATTCAGTTTCATTTTCTTCAGCTTCAGCTTGAACTTGCATATGAGTAGTTGGTGGTCTGCTCCACAATCAGCTCCTGGCCTACTTTTTACATCTGATATTGAGCTTCTCCAGCAGTTCTTTCTGCAGATGTAATCAATCTGATTTCTATTCATACCGTAGGTGAAATCCATGTGTATAATCTGCATTTATGTCTCTTATAAAAACATATTTTCAATGAATAAGTCATTGATTGTGCAAAATTCAATCATTCTATCTCCAGCTTCATTTCTGTCAACGAGTCCATGTTTTCCAACTACTGAATCTCCTTCTGTTTCCAACTTTTTGCATTCCAGTCACCCATTATTGTCAATGCATCTTGATTGCATGTTCAACTGATCTCCTTCTGTAAAAGTTGGTAGAAATCTTCTATTTCCTCTTCTTTGGCTCTGGTTGTTGGTGCATATATCTGAATGAGAGTGATATTCACTGGATTTCCTTGTATGCGTATGGATATTATCTTGTCACTCACTATTTTGTACTTCAAAACAATCTAGAAATGACTTTTTTAACTTTGAAAACAACTTCATTTTTCCTGACCTTTTCATCTCTGGAGTAATGTATCATATGATCACCCGACTCAAAATGCCCCATGCTGGTCCATCTCATCTCACCAATGTCTATTTTTATGCATTCCATTTCATCAATATTTATGCATTCCATTTCATCCTTCACAATACCTAATTTTCCTACATTCATGGTTCTCACATTCCATATTCCAGTAACTAGTGTCTGCTTATAACTGTTCCTCTTCCTTTGTATTTCCACACTTGAAAGCTCTACCTCAGTTGCACTTTCTGTTATTCTATGTGTGTTCTATTGTACATAGGGTTTTCACAGGCCTGCTATTTCAACACTCTTGGCACCTGCAGCCAGGAAATTAAAAGACATATTGAGATGGGAAAGTCTGCTGTTAGGGGCCTCTCCAAAGTACTGAAGAGCAATGTTGTCTCTCTGGAGACTAAGGTGCGTCTGATACAGGCCATGGTCTTTGCAATCAGAGAGGTGGACAATGACTAGGAAGGATAGAAGGAGAATTGATGCCTTTGAGCTGTGGTGCTAAAGAAGAGTATTGAGTGTGCTATGGACTGCTGAGAAAACAGATTCATCCTGGAAAGGGTTAAACCAGGCTGTTCCTTGGAGGCAAGGATTCTGAAGCTTTGTCTAACATACTTTGTACATGTAAGGAAGGACCAGTCCTTGGAGAGGGATATCATGCTTGGGAAGGTGGAGGAACAGCTCAGAAGGGGAAGGCCTTCTATGAGGTGGATTGATTCAGTGACTGGGATAATTGGGATGGGAGTGTCAGAATCATTGTGACTGCCACAGGACAGAGTAGAGTTTACGGCTATTGTACATAGGGTGACTATGAGTTGCAAGTGACTCGACAGCATGTAACAACAACAACATATGTGAATGATAGTGGTATTTACTAGAATTTTTTTGCATTCATATGGATATTATGCTATTGTTCACATTGTATTTCACAATGGATCTAGAAATTATCTTTTTAACTATGAAAGCAACCTCATTTTTCCTTACATTTTCATCGTCAGTGTAGTCTCCACGATTGTCTGATTCAAAATGTCTCATGCCAACCCATCTCATTTTGCCAGTACCTATATATGTCAATATTTATGAGTATTATTTCTTTCTTAAAAATATCTACCTTTCCTACAGTCATGTTTCTCACATTCTGCCTTCCAGTCACTGGTGTTGTTGTGATCCATACAGTCAAATGCCATTGCATAGACATGAAACAGAGGAAGATATTCTGATTTTCTCTGATTTCAGCTAAGGTCCATGCAACATTGGCTGTAATGTCCCTAGTATCATAAACTTTTCTAAACTCTGTTTGCAGATCTTGCAGTTCTTTCTTGATGTACTCTTCCAACCTTTTTTGTATAATCTTCAGTTGTAAGATTATTGTGATATTGGTGATATTGTTCAATATTTCCACCTTTGTCAGATCACCTGTTTTGTAATAAATTCTGACAATAATTTATAAAGATAAATTGTATCTGCCATCAAAGATGATCTCTGTAATAAGAGCAAGGTCCACATAGGGATGATCATGTCTGAGCTTTATCACCCTCACAAAGTGGAATCATACCTCTCAACAGTATCAATAACACAAAACTAATTTCCATGAGTTCAAACATGTCCTGCATGCTCCCATATTTCTTTCTACTCATCCGAGCACTAATCTTACTCCTTTGTTGAGTCCAAAGTCTGATTTGGTAGCTCCCAGAAACACAAACTCATATTTGGGATGTTAAAAGTGTATCATCCAGGTTAATAGCATAATATAGGCAGGGCAGCTTGCAAAATGTGCTTGCAAGCACCTCAGGCTTTAGCCTCACAGCTTTATGTCAATATTCCAAAATTCCAAGTCCTGCCAATATTGGCTTTCCACCTCAACATGCTTGCACAAAGGCTTTTATTTCCAGTTCCAATGTTGTAGTAGTCTCAAGATCCCAAGTCTCTGGTTCAGCCATGGCTTTTTTTGGAGCCATGGCCTATCTCCAGCATTAGTTGTAGCTGGAGCAGAAATGTCTGATCATGACGCATATCCTACAGTCTCTTGTATCCTCTTCTTTGTTGGTGTGGGGATGGTCTAATTCTGTTGCTAAAGCTATTCAACTTATTGGCAAGATTAGCCAGTTCCCTTCGAGATTGTTGAGACCGGCCAGTCACCTTGTAGAATGGTAAAATAGCCAATCCCCTAGTGAATAATTTAACACATCCTTTTGTTGTAGTCCTATTCACCTACCTGGTCAGGTCAGATCAAAATAGCTAGGAAAGACATATTGAAAGATAAACTCTGCATTCTCCTTTTGATATGTTTCAAGGATTGAAAGGCAGGTCAGAGGAAATTTAAAATACTAATTTACCAACAACTGAACCATGATAAAAGAAGACAAATTTGGTCTGAAAGGTAAGATTAACTCTGTGACAAATTTGTTTTCTAGCTCAACTATTCTTTGAGCTATTACTATTAGTTTTATTTGATGTAAGTCACTTAATAATGTGAGTTTACTAAAATAGCATTTCTGTTAAATAATATTCTATCTGCACCAATGATGACTCAGCAACCACGAATAACATCATGTTTTAGTATTAAAAATAACAGAGCTACTAACTGTGTCTAATAATATTTGATATGTGAAATTCAGTCATTGTCTATCATCCTATTTTTTTGTTTAATCTGTCTAGTTGTTAGTCAATTTTTCCACAGCCTAAAGCTATATCAAAGACACTGTCGTTTGTTGTTGTTATGTGCAGTTGAATTGCTTGTGACTCATAGCGACCCTATGAACAATAGCCCTAAACCCTGCTCTGTCCTGTGCCAATTGCATGTCCCCGACACACCCATCCCAATTACCCCAGTCACTGGGATAATCCCTCAATACTCTTCTCCAGCACCACATCTCAAAGGCCTCACTATCTTATGAAAAAAAAAGTGGTCTAACTTGAATGAAAAATGAATATGACATTTCTATTTAACACATGGATGTTTTCTATCAATTTTCCTGTTGATGATATCACTGTTAAACTGATCCCTATGTATAATAACCACTGCTAATTAGTTTGTGTCAACTGGATGACAAATTTTAATATGTAATTAACTCTCATGTTAAAAAAACTAAATTTAATTATTCAATATTTGACATTTAATATTTGAAAATATATATCTTCAAAACAAACTTTTTTAAAAATATATTTTGTTTGATTAGATCTTTACAAATTTCATTAGCTTCTTTCAGACAATCATCCAAAGACAATACTTGCCATTAATTGGTGCAATTAAATTATATGATGTCTAAGCAAATTCTTATCTCTATTCCCTTCATTTACCTTCTTTATTATTATTTTTTCTTTTCTATATCACTCCTGTTCACAGTTTCAGTTTGCTTGGCTCCATGGTCAACACTCTTAGCACCAGCAGCCAGGAAATAAAAAAATGTATTGCGATGGGAAAATCTGCTTTTAGGTACCTCTCCAAAGTATTCAAGAGCAACGGTGTCTCTCTGGAGACTAAGGGGTGCCTGACACAGGCCATGGTCTTTGTAGTCACTTGCTATGCATCAGAGAGTTGGACAATGACTAGGGAGGATAGAAGGCGAATTGATGCCTTTGAGCTGTGGTGCTGGAGAAGAGTATTG
>NW_006400097.1:89642-95589 GCF_000299155.1 Elephantulus edwardii | reverse complement strand
ACTGGGGTAATCGGGATGGGTGTGTCAGATGCAATGCAATTGGCACAGGATAGAGCAGGGTTTAGGGCTGTTGTACATAGGGTCACTATGAGTTGCAAATGACTCAATGGCACATAACAACAACAACAACATATCACTCCAGCTCTCATTTAATCCATAGTGTATATCTTGTTCCAGATTGTTATTTGAAATACTCATAATTCTGGATTGTCTATTTATTCATAATTAAACTTTCTTTCATCTATTTCAGTACAGAATTATTTATCCATTTTACCCCCACTCTTTTCATCACCAGCACCATCCCCAGTGACTCTATTTGTATAACATTAGTCTTATGCAATAGTTTTATTTTTTGTGGATGAGTTAAATTTCACTTAGCACATTATCCTCTAGATTCATGTATGTTATGTAGTGTTCATAAGTTAATTGATTTTTTATGTTTGGTGTTACTCGGCTAGAGAACTCGGTGGCTTATTGGTAAGGAATTGTGCTGCCAACCCAAACATATGTGGACAATGACTAAGGATGATAGAAGAAGAATTAATGCCTTTGAATTGTGCTGGAGAGAAGTCTTGAATATACCATGGACGGCTGAGAATGAAAGTAAGTCTGTCTTAGAGTGGGTGAAACCAAATTTCTCCTTGGAGGCTAGGAGTTTGAAGCTCTGTCTCACATATTTTCTGCATGTGGCTAGGAGAGATTGATCCTTGGAGCAGGACACCATGCTTGGAAGGGTGAAGGGACAGCGCAGAGGAGGAAAACCCCAGATGAGATGGATTGCTAGAGTTAACTGGTGTAATGGCAGTTGGTGTGTTCGAAGCATTGAGACTGGTTCAGGACAGGGCAGACTTCAGAGCAGCTGTCATTATGGGTCATAGGTGTTTCAATGGCACATAACAACAAGAACAACAACAAATACTCTGTGTGACTTTGAACCACAATTTCTCTGTCTATTCATTTGCGGTGGATAGATTAGATGTCTCAGATACTACTGGTAAGAAAGTAAAATGATGCAACCACTTTGGAAGGCAGTTTGACTTCCTCAACAATTTTAGAACAATGAAGCCCGCCATTCCACTACTGGGGATATACCCTAAAGAAATCAGAGCTGCAACAAAAATACTTATTGCAATATTATTCAAAACAGCAAAGATATAGAAACACCTTAAAGAGATTTAATCTTTTAAAAACATGTTGGAAGAAACAAACTTAACAAAGAGTCACATTATAAATATCAAGAGTGAATTTTATCATAAAATTTCAAAATACTTAGTGGTTGTGTGTGTGAAACATGTACTTGAGCTGGACTTAACATTCCTAAGCCAATATGCATATCCTAGTAATTGAATCAAGGCCAAATATTTCTTAAATAGTTAGATGTATAATATTTCAATTTTGTTCACACTGGGGTGAGAAATAATAAAGCATTGTACATATAGATCATATAATGTATTCTTTAATAACAAAAGGCCCTTGATGAGTTTTAAGCTTTGAGTAAAGACCAAGAGTAGATTAAAAATATTTATATGGAGACAAATTGTTGGAATAGAAAATTTGAGATTAGAAAAAATACTAATTTATGCTGAGATAATAGGGATTCAGAAATCCTCTAAAACAATAAAATTAGTTCAGAAAAACAAATACATTTCTTCATCTTATTAATACAAATCTTACTTGTATAAAGCTTATTCCTATAAATCTTCTCTCATTTTTTTTTTGAGACTATTTCCAGAGATAGGATGATATAATTTGAAAATTACTTCTACCAAAATCTGGCAGGAGGAAAGATATCAGAAATTACATTCATTTGCTAAAGATAAAAAAGCAAATTTTTGGTAGATTCCACTTTGAGATTTGAATATAGAATTTAATGCTTCATTCTGCTTGTACCATGCCATCTTGGCATGGCATCTGCTAACTAATGATTCTCCCAAGTCAGGAAGTAGTGTCTTTCTGAATTCTTAAAAGTATGCTAAATAACATTGAAATAATTCTTAAAATAAGATAATTTTGTTAATATATCATTTGTAGCACTTCCAAAGTAACTAAGGAAATAGTCTTTTTCTAGGAGCTGCAAGTTTCAAAAAACAGAGGGTATTCTAGTATTTCTTTTCTTTTTTTTTTTTAATCTTAGCAATTTTTTACTAGTTCACTTACAAAGTTCAATACTACATTGAGTTTCTAGCATTTCTTGATAAGCAACCTCTTTATATTGTTTTATAAATCATTCATGGAGTGGTACATGGGCTGGTATAGTTCATTACCAAATATTAGGTATAATAAGAATACTCTGTCATAAAGAAGAAAGACTGTCTTAAAAGTACTGGTTCATTAACTGAGAAGACTTGAAATGCTCTTCAGTCATCTTAAATTTATCTTTTATTTATCTTTGTTGTCAGGTTATGTGCAATTTATGATACGGTACAGCTATATTCAACAGAATTATTTATTTCATGTCATGGATGAGCCAAAAGACACAGATAGGGGTTAAAATCTTAACTTGTAAGCTAAATAAAATAATTTAGTTAGGTTAAGAACTTCAGGCAAAATGCATTAGGGTCATACATAGATGCAAAATATTTTAAATAATAATTGCAGAGACTAGAACATACAGCTACAAAATTATAATGTTAGCACCACATTCTCTCTGTTAAAATATTGCATACTCCACATCCAAATATCAGAAAAGAAGGTAATATAAATATATCGATTTTCTTGTTGTTGTTGTTATGTGCCATCGAGTTGCTTGTGACTCATAGTGAATCTATGTGCAAGAGCCCTAAACCCTGCTATTATCTTATGCCAACCTCACTGTCTCCTACACTCTCACTCCCACCACCTCAATCACAGAGTCGATCCATCTCATCGAGGGTCTTCTGTGCCATCCCTCTGCTCTCCCAAACATAATGTCCCTCTCCAAGTATCAGTCCCCCCTTGCAACATGCCCAAAGTATGTCAGACAAAGCTTCAGAATCCTTGACTCCAGGGAACATTCTGGATTCACCCTGTCCAGGACAAACCTGTTTGTTCTCCTAGCAGTCCGTGATATATTCAACACTCTTCTCCAGCACCACAGCTCAAATTAATCAATTCTCCCTCTATCATCCCTAGTCACTGTCCAACTCTCTGATGCATAGCACATAAGTGCGAAGACTATAGCCCGGATCAGGTGCACCTTAGTCTCCAGCCTGACATCATTGCTCTTCAGTACTCTTGTGAGGTCCCTCACAAACTGACTTTCCCAATGCAATTCCTCTTTTAATTTCCTGGCTGCTGGTATCAAGAGTGTTGACTGTGGAAACAAGCAAACTAAAACTGTTAACTATCTCAATCTTAATGTTAATTGTGGAGCCAAGCAAACTAAAGCTGGTAACAATCTCAATCTCTTTAACATCTATCATGATTCTGTCAATTGCCTAAGTTTCGAGAATCTTTGTTTTCTTGATGTTGAGCTTCAATCCTTTTTGAAGGCTGTAGTCCTTGATCTTCTGATGCAAGTGCTTCAGGTCCTCTTTAATTTCAGCAAGCATGGTTATTATGATGAGTCTTCTTCCAATCCTGAAGCCACATTTCTTCTCACAGAGCCAAGCCTGACAGATATCTGTTCTGCATATAGATGGAAGAAATATGGAGATAAGACACATCGCTGGCACACACACTTCTTAATTTTGAATCATGGAATGTTTCCTTGCTTGTTCTGATAACTACGTCTTTTTCCAAGTATAGGTTTTGCATAAGCACTATCAATTGTTCTGGGATTCCCATTCTTCTCAGAGTCAACCACAGTTTGTTGTAATTCACAAAGTCAAATGCCTTTGCATTGTCAATGGAACACAGATAGACATTCCTCTGATACTCTATGCTTTCAGCCAAGATCCATTTAACATTAGCTATAATATTCCTAGTACCACAGATAAAGGAGGCAGTGTCTCAGCTGGCCCCATACAACACAGGTAAGTTCATATTTCCCAGAAGCCTACGGATCAAGGCTGACTCCTTAACAACTTTGGAGAAGAATGAATGAGGGCAGGACAATGCATGCAGGTAGTATGGCTATAATCTTAAAAAACAAACAAAGAACAAACAAAACCCAAAAAAACCAAACAATAAGTAAATAGCTAATATTAATTGTAAGTGGCATTCACTTCCTAAACAACATGCTTCCAGAAACTCTATGAACTTTGATAAAGGTCAACAGTTTGTAGAGGGGCTTTAGGCCTTTTGCTCATAGGGCTGCTATGAGTCATGCTTGACTCAAAGACAGTTAACAACAACAACAATTTACTCCGAAATTAGGTATCAGTAATGGAAAAATAATGATACACAGAGAAAAGATTGAAGTTGTTAATGTTTTAATATTGTTTGGATAAACTGTCAACACCCTTGGTACCAGAATTCAGAGATCAGGGTAAGTATTACATTGGACAAGGTCTGCTGTTAGAGACATCTCTAAATTACTGAGGAATAATGATGTCAGTTTGAAGATTACGGTATACCTGATTCAAGAGATGATATATTCAATAACTTTATGTACATCTGAGAGCAAGACTGTCAACAAGTATGACCAAAAAATGCCTATGAGATGTGATATTGAATGCTTTTTGGAAGCGATGATAGTAAATTGTCAACTTAACTACTTTTGAGCATGTTGATAAGAGAGGCTATTCCTTGGATCTTGGCAAGAGTACCTGGCAAGGTGGAGAGGCAGTGAAAGAGAGGAAGACAACAAATGAGATGGATTGACACAGTAAATACAGCAATAAGCCTAAGTGTATCCAAAATAATAAGGGTGGTAAAGGATAGTACACAGTACAGGGTTCACATAAGTTCTTCACAGAATGACTATGAGTTGAACTTGAGTTAATTTTACCTAACAACATTAGAATAAAAATTTAGAGGGTGTCTAAGGATGCAACACAGGTGTGCCTGATTAGGGAGAAGGATGGGCTGTCTCTTCTCATGTGATTAACTGTATCTGAAAACCCCCTGGAGGGTCATCCTATATCTGTTACGACTTGCTGATACTAAACAACAACTCAACATAAGCAGCAGTGGCAACATAGGTGTGGCCAAGTCTGACTTCTACTAACTTAATAATACTTTTCCCATCAATAATATCCATAATACAAAACAAATAGCTACATGATCAGACATGTTACTCCACATGCTCCTTTATTTATGTCTATGAATCCTTGGGTTGGAGATGGAGCCCCTGTTAAAGATTTCATTTGGTGGATGATTAAAGGAAAAGCTGACTTGTAATTATTCTAAGTTAAGGTTTGATGGATGATTAAAGAAGCCAGAATTGTATTTGTGCCGCTGAACTGAACCTAGACATGTTGACTGAAAAGCTGTTAGACTAACTGAGATTTTATGCCTTGTTAATCTGGCTTGGGGCTGATGGACTTAATTCAGATTTACATTGGATGATATCCCTTGTTTCCACTCCCCAAACTATTTCACTAATAAAACTCACAGCCATGAGTAAAGTCTGTGAGTCATTTTACAATGAACAATGAACCCAAGGGTTAGTTACTTTTGAGAAGTTAATAAACTATTATAAATTTATCTCATTATTGAATTGAAATGATACTTCAGGGATCTGTGCATTTGTGTATACATTTCTGTGTGGCGTGGTTTTTAGGTGCTCTTCCTTGGACTCCAGCACTGACTCAGAGTGAGCCTAAGATGGTTCCAATCCTATTTCTTTTTTTTTTAATTGGGAAAAACATATTGGGGGTACAAGGAGGTGAGGGTTGGGGGCAGAAGAGTGAGGATGGGCCAGGATTCAGTTGCAGAGCTGCACAGTTTGGGCGGTGGGGGGAACAGGTGAAGGAAATAATGAGGGTCCAGAGGGGACCAGATCCCACAGAGGAATGACAAGCATTTTCCAATAGTAATTAAACCAACTGTCTTATTGATTTGGGAATTGGATGCCGACTCTCTG
>NW_006400097.1:84414-87918 GCF_000299155.1 Elephantulus edwardii | reverse complement strand
TTCCTGTTGTTGAGCCTCGATCTTCACTGAGGGCCAGTCATCAACTGTTTAAGTGTTCAATTATCAATAAGCCGAAGTCTGTGGAAGGCCATAGTTGTTATATTTTTTGTGCTGCTGTCCTCTAGGATGTCAAAACATTTGAAAATTGACTTTTCAAGCCATTGTGTTAGCCTCATTGGAGGCAGGTGGGAATGATCTTCGTCTACCTTAACTGAGGACACAAGACCTTACAAATCATCAACAGCTGGGAAAGATAGTGGAGGAGCATCTGCAAACACACTAAGTGAAATGGTGCTAGAGAAAGAGTGTGAAGAAAGTGTGGCATTGCTAGGAAGTAACTGTGGCAAAGTGTTACAAGTGTTACACTGACTTCCTAGCAATGCCACACTTTCTTCACACTCTTTCTCTAGCACCATTTCACACAGTGTGTTTGCAGATGCTCCTCCACTATCTTTCACAGTGTGGACAGCATTCTCTTCTATTAATTTCTAGAGGAAAGCAGCACAAAAAAATATAACAACTATCCCTCTCCTTGGAAATAGGATTGGATCCATCTTAGGCTCACTCTGAGTCAGTGGTGGAGTCCACAGGAGAGCACCTAAAAACAACACCACACACAAACGTATACACAAATGCACAGATCCCTGAAGTACCATTTCAATTCAATAATGGGATAAATTTATAATAGTTTATTAACTTCTCAAAAGTAACTAAGTTATGACTTTAAAACAAAAGAATGTTCACTTTAAAAAGTCATCAAAATTTCTATAGATCATGATTGAATTACTTAACGTCAGTTCAGATTCCCCACCTCTGTTTTATTCTAATAATATTTGAAATATAGAAGCCTAGAATTCCATTCATGACTGTTTAATACACATGGATGGTGCATACATAAACAAATTGGTGGAAAAGGAGACCACTAAAGAATCATATCCTTTATCTTTAGTCCTGATTCATAAAACAACATAGCAACAGCATCTTTTCTTCCTTCAATTTGATTAGGGTTCTTTGTTTGAAAGTTTAAGTTTGATGTTAAAAGCAAGTATATCTTTTCTGGGTCAAGACAGGAAGCGGTGAAGCAGAGAAAGGCAGAAAGGTTTCAACTGGCCAGCTACGCTCTAGTGCTCATAGCATTTGACATGTTTCACCATGAGTGAGGGACACACTGAATACTATCTACTGTGCTCATACATCAGATATATCAGTGGATATTTGGAGTAATAGAAAATTTTAAAATCACTCTCAAATCGACTAACAATAATTTTAACAAAATATTCATGAATGTATATGTACATACATATATACTTATGAATATATATCGATAAATACAAATTCACATGTGCAGAATATCTTTAATAAATTCAAATATATTTAATTTTTCATTTTCCCCAGAAAATATGTTTTAATACGAAATATTTAATATTGGTATTCTAGTCACTTTCCTTCTTTTTAAAATACATTAATTTATATGAGAAAAATAAATCAATCCATTATAAAATATAACATGTACACATTAAGTTTTTTTTTACTTGTTACTGAAAAATATGTTATTAACATTAAAATTATATTTATTGTCTATGTTCCCTTGTAGAAGAACCAATGTTCATGGGACTGAGTGTAATAATGTAGAATTGAGGACATTGCATAATATAATTTAAAAAGTGTATTTCTTGTTTGGTTTTTAGAAAATTACTTTTAAAGACAGACCTAAAATGAATGCTATAGCAAAATTCTGACACTCATATTTTGAGGATTTGTCTTGATTGACTTTATCTTTCTCATATGATCAGAAACGTGAAAATAGTAACATTATTAACAACTTAGTTATAAACTATACTTGGTCTTAAATAAGACATTCTAACTACAGACATTAATCTAAGAAAGGGTTATTAACTAATCAGAGAACATTATACAGTTATTTAACCTCCTCAACCTTTAATTTACACAAAGGAAAAATACATAGAATACTACTACTTTGACTTCTTTACCTCATAAGGATTTATTTTTTTCTGTTAAATATTTAAGTATTAATCCTTTAAGTATTATTTTTGCTTTGTTTTTTTAAAACGAATAAGATATTATTAGTAAAAATTGTAGTCTACATTTACAGAGTTTTCTGGCTAATTTTCATACAAATACTATCTTTGGCTTCTTTAGAAAGTTTTTATGAATGCCTCAAGCCTCAAATTATTGAGAAAATGCAATAAATCTAGGTGCTTTTCAGAACTTCAGTCATGCTAAAAATTTGACAGGAAATGTGTACTAACAAAGAAGAAAATTCAATCCTAGTTTCATTACTACTGAAAGACACCACAATCAGGTTTCTTTATTACTCTACAATTAGCAGTCATCTGAATTTTCTTACAGACATGTGCTTTAAAAATATGTTTATGTATTAAAAATGTGTGAGTGTTGTTTTTCAATGTTTAAGTCTAAAGACCACTTCACAGACATGTGTTTATACATTACTGAAAGGCATAGCAACCCAAAAGTGAAATTCTTACATTCTAATTAACAGATATTACTCTGCTCATATCAATCATTCAGAAATTGCTCAGGTATTTTTAACAGATAAATGAGTACGGCACTGAAAAAAGTTTTTGCCATGTAAAATTGAATAGTCTGTATAGAAATAAGTGAAGAAGTATCTATGTGTCAGCTATGGGTCAGTTCCGACTCTACAGTAAACAACAGCAACAGCAACAACACATAACAAAAACAATCATCAACTGTTCTTGAGTAACCTTAGACCAAGAAACTGTTGTTCGAAAAAACAAGAGAAAACTGCAAAGTTTCAAGTGATGAAAGATGTGTATCTTTTCTCCATACATATTCAGTCTGTATGCAGAGCATTATTTAAAAATCTGGACTATATATATGGAAGAGAAAAAAAAAGAAGAATGTGGCATTAGTTTGAAGGGAGACTCATCAACAACCTGCATAAGTAGTTGACACAACATCGTTGGCATAAAGTTAAGATGATTTTAAACACTTCCATTAGAAGAACAAAGACTACAACTTTCAATTTGGATTACATTATAACTTAAGAAACAAAAGTCTTCATCACTGAACCAATAGGCAACATAATGATAGATAAATAGATATATAAATGCATAGATAGATAGACAAAAGAGTGAAGTTGTCAACAATTTCATTTTACTAGCATCTGCAATCAACATACATGGTAACGGTAGTCAAAACATTAGAAAATATATTGCATTGGAAAAATTTGCTATCAAGAACCTCTCCAAAGTTCTAAAGAGGAAGGATAACAGTATAAAATATGTTTAATCTAAGCCATGGCATTTTAATTTTAAGAATATTTATTTTGCTATCAAGAACCTCTCCAAAGTTCTAAAGAGGAAGGATAACAGTATAAAATATGTTTAATCTAAGCCATGGCATTAAAATTTTAAGAATATTTATTTGTTTTATTGTTACTTTAATGAAAGTTTACAGAAAAGTTGGATTTTCATTCATTCAAGATTGCACATTTTGTCC
>NW_006400097.1:74293-84314 GCF_000299155.1 Elephantulus edwardii | reverse complement strand
TGCAATATTTAATATTCATTTTAATATGTATCAGAAAATTAGACAATAAATAAGGATGGCCAAAGAAGAATTTATGTCTTTGAATTGTGTTGCTGGAGAAGAATATTAAATATTCCATAAACTGCCAAAATAACAAATAAGTCTGTCTTGGAGAATGTAAATCACTGTGATCTTTAAAGTCAAGGATAGTGAAACTTGATCTTACATTCTTCAGACTTGTTACCACAAGGGTCAGTTTTTGGGGGAAAAAAAAAATCATACTTTGAAAGATGAATGATCAGAGAAAGAGAGGAAGATCTTCAACCAGATGGATTAATCTGATGACTGTAACAGTGAGCTCCAGCATATCAAAGGTTTTAACAATGGTGCAAGATAAAGTTCAGATCTTTCGTTCATAGAGTCACTAAGAGTCACAGTCTACTAAATGCACATAATAACAACAATGATGGCCACCAAGAAATGGACTCCTGGTGGTATATTTGATATGTTAATGTATTCACTGCTTAAAAAAAAATATTGTTCTCAGGAAGTTTGAATACACCAGTGACACTGTGAGAAAGATGGATATCTCCTCTTGTTTGATTTAGAGACTCTGAAAACTCACTGATAGGTCAGCTATGAGTCTGTTCTGAATCTATGGTAATAAATTGAGGACGCCAAGAAAGAAAAAGATTGGTGTGGAACATAATAGTTTGGACCTCAGGTTTTGTGTTGAGAATGTTGTAAACACAGAGAAAGTAATGCTGAAATACATGTACTATTGAGCCTACAAATGTTGAAAAGAGACAAGCACTGTCTCCCTAAACTGAGCACCAAAAGACAGGAAAAATGCTCCTTTGTAATTTGTACTGGAAACTCAGACTTCACATTTTCTAACTATACCCTGAAAGAATAAATTTGTTTGTTAAAGTCACATATTTGTAAAAGTTCTTTTACAGAAGCACAAAACACTTAAAATATTCAAGTAAATTGAAGTAAGTCTTGCCATTCCTTGGCCTGGCCAATTAAGGAAAAAAGAAAAAAAATAGATCTCTCTTTCATAGTTTTTCATGCTTTTCCTCTCTATGATGGTTTAACATGATGACTGTAACATGTTGATCTCAAGGTCAATCTTAGGGCCTTCATGCTGAAGACAACAAGTTCTCTGACATAATATTATCGAATTATGTAGAACAGAGTATTTCTCCACTACAACTTGAATCTTTCTCAGACTGGATACCTGAATGAGAAGTGAAAGTCCCTTGTTTGGAATATTACACATTTTGGGGTATATATAAAATTAATGCTAACCAAATTTTAAATAAGGCAGGAATCAATCCAGATAGTTTGTAATAAAAAGTGCAAGATCTATTTGTGGGGAACTTTTTTCTTTGATTTTCCTGTAATTGTGACACTTGCCCTTTAGAATTGTCTCTAAATAGGGATTTACTTTTATTCTCTTTGAATTAATTTTATATCTTTTTCTTTCAATCACTGTTATAGTCTTCCTGTATATGCCTGATTCATTTCTACTTTAGAGGTCTTGAACTTTACCCCTGCAGCACAATCTTACTTATTACTTTGATTCTTTGAATGACTGACTGATTTATCATGATCTGTTGATTAGCCATCTTACTTGGATCTGTAATCAATATGCTTGTTAACAGTAGCCAAATGTTCAGGGGAGGTTTTGCACTGGGAAAGACTCTAAAAAGGGACCTCTCCAAACTATTGAGGGGCAATGCTGTTAGTTTGAGGACTGAAGGGTGCTTGGTACAAACTATAGTCCTTTCAGTTACTAGCCATGCTGCTGAGAGCTGAACAATTAATAATAATAATAATAATAATAATAATAATAATAACAGAAGTATAATTGATGTCTTTAATCTGTGGTGTTGGAGGAGATTGCTGAATATTCCAGGGACGTTTAAAAGAGCTAAAAGAGGTCTTTGAGAAGATGCAGCTAGAGTGCTCCTTGAATGTAAAAATAGTGAAGCTTCATCTTGCATACTATGCGCATGTTGCTAGCAAGGGCTATTCTTTAGTGAAGATCATGCTTGGAAAGGTGGGTGGAAGGGGGACTGTGAAAGAGAAAGATCATCAAGGTGGATTGGAGATCAGGTGGAATGATAAAGTGACTATAGTAATGAGCTTGAGTGTGTCAGATTGTGGTAGAAGATAGGACAGGGTTCAGACGTGTTCTTTATATGGTTGCTATAAGTCATACTCAATTCAAATCAAGGGCAACTAACAACAACAACAACATGGATTAGCACAAACTACATGATGGCTGCTGGTGGTGGTAGTCTTATGAACCATCTAGTCACCTGTGACTCATAGCAACCTTATGTACAAAGGCCCTAAACCCTGCTCTATCCTATGCCAATCTCACTGTCTCTGACACACATACCCCCATAATCCCAGTCATTGAATCGATCTTTCTCATTAAAGGTCTTCTTATCTTGCGCTATTCCTACACTCTCCCAAGTATCACGTTCCTCTCCAAGGACTGGCCCCTCCTCAAAACATGTCCAAAGTATGTCAGATGAAACCTCAGAATCCTTGCCTCCAAGAACAGCCTGGTTTCACCCTCTCCAGGAAGAACCTGTTTGTTCTTTTAGCAGTCCGTGGTATATTCAGTACTCTTCTCCTATACCAGAGCTCAAAGGGATCAATACTCTGTCTATACTCCCTAGTCATTGTACAACTCTATGATCCATAGCAAGTGATTGCAAAGACCATTGCTTTTATCAGACGTACCTTAGTCTCCAGAATGAAACCACTGCTTATCAATGCTATGGAGAGGTCCCTAACAACAGACTTTTCCGTGAATATACGTCTTTTAATTTCCTGGCTGCTGGTACCAAGAGTGTTGACTGTGGAGCCAAGCCAACTAAAGCTGTTAACAATCTCAATCTCTTCACTATCCATCCTGATGCTGCCAATTGGCCCAGTGGTGAGAATCTTTGTCTTCTTGATATTGAGCCTCAATCCATATTGTAGGTTGTACTCCTTGACCTTCTGCAGCAAGTGCTTCAGGTTCTCCTCTGCACTAGCATTGACAAATAAAGATAAAAAATTATAGCTGTAGAAAAATTATCCTCAGTAGCCAAGTCAAATTTTTTATGATATGCGTAATACATCAATTGTTGGGAAGCAGATGGAAAAATTCATGTAAAGGTACAGAATTGTCTTTCTTTTCTTTTTCTTTTAGCTAGATATTTTGCCATCATTTTCTATTTTTTTAAATAATGTACTCACGCAGTCATTTCAACTTCTCTAACAGCCCATCCTATAATTGGTAATATTATTTTCCTTATTGTACAATATTAATCATTTTAATTATATTTTCCTATTGTGCAGATTACTGAAGATAGATGATGTCAGACTGGACATTAAGGTGTCTCTGATCCAAGTTGTTCTTCACAATTATTTGTGATGTATCCAAAAGCTGGAAAATAACTGAGAATGATTGAAGAAAGATCACTACCATTGAGTTGTACTGTTGGAGAAAAGTGTTGAACATAGTTGGGACTGCCAGGAGAATAAACAGCTCTGTTCTGGAGAGGGTGAAACCTGGCTGCTTCCTGGAGGCAATGCTTATGAAGCTGTACATCACATACTTTTGGCACGTGGCCAGGAGGGACCAGTCCCTGGAGAGGCACATCATGCTTAGAAGGGTAGAGGGATCGCACAGGAGTGGAAGGCTCAGAATGAGATGGACTGACTCAGTGACTAGAGAAAGGGAATTAGGTCTGTCATAGACGGTGAGATTGGATGAAGATAAGGGAGATTTATGAGCTAATATATATGGGGTTGCTATGAGTTGCAGATGACTTGATGACACATAACAGCAACATCATAATTTTCTAAGTTAACTAGAATTTTGTAGTTACTCTATGTATACACTGTAGTAGTTTTACATATAATGTTCATTAAATGGAAAAAAAGTTAAAGTTGATTCATGAAACATTTTACATTCAAGAGATGATGATGCAGGAAGAAATTCAAGTGGCTCTGAAGGAATTGGAAAAAAATAAGGATCCAGGAATTAGCATAATATCAATTGACGTATTTCAACAAAATGATGCAGTCGTGGATGTGCTCACCATGCTGTGCCAAGAAACCATGAGGATAACCAACTGCCCAACTTCCTGCAAGAAAGCAATATTTGTTCCCCAATCCAAAAAAAAAGATGATCCATCAGAGTGTGGAAATTATCAAAAGATATTACTAATATCACAGGTAAACAAAATTCAGCTGAGGATTATCCAAACGTGACTGGAACAGTACTTCGGAAATCCCGGGGACCTGTGAAAAAACGCAACAGAGAACACCAAAAATACAAGCTGTATTTTTGACACCAGAAACATCATTCTTAAAGTCAGATGGATCTTGGCTGAAAGCAAAAATATCAGAGGAAGGTCTATCTATGCTTCATTTACTCTGCAAAGGCATTTTAACTGTGTAAATCACAACAAATTGTGACTAACCTTTAGAAGAATGGGGATCCCAGAACACTTGACTGTGCTCATGAGAAATGTATACTTGGACCAGAAGGCAGTTGTAAAAACAAAGCAAGGAAACAGTGCATATTTCAAAGTTAAAAAAAAAAAAAAGAGTGTCTCAGGGATACATCTTGTTTCCATACCTTTTCAATCTGTATGCAGAACAGATCATTCAAGAACCTGGATTTTATGAGGTGGAAGTTGGTGTTGGTATTGAAGGAAGATTCATCAACAACTTCATTATGCAAGTATCACACATTTACTTGCTGAAACTGAGGAAGGCCTGAAACATTAAGGTGCAGAGGGTAACGGACTGAAGTTTTCAATATGTATTAAAGCTCAGGATCAAGAAAACAAAGACCCTCATAACTGGGCCAATTAACAGCACTGTGATAGATGGAGAGGAAAAAAAAAGAAATTATTAACAATTTTAGCTTGCTTGGTTCAGCAATCAACACTCTTGGCTTCAGCAGTCGGGAAATCATAAGACAGATTGCATTAGGAAAATCAGCTCTCAGAAATATCTCCAGAGTACCAAAGAGCAATGGTATCAGTCTGGAAACTAAGGGGTGCCTGATCCAGGCCATGGTCTTCACAATTACTTGCTATGCATCAGAAAACTGGACAATGATCAAAGATCACAGAAGAATTCAAGTACCTGAGTTGAGTTGTGGAGAAGAGTGTTTGAACATAACATGTACTGACAAGAGAACTAACAGTTCTGTCTTGGAAAGGGTGAAACCAAGCTGTACCTTGCAGGCAAAGATTTTGAGTCTCTGTCTCATATACTTGGGGCATGTAGCCCAGAAGCACCAGTCTTTGGAGAAGGATATCATGCTTGGAAGGATTGAAGGACAATGCAGGAGAGAAAGTCCCTAGATGAGATTAATTGAACCAGTAACTGGTAAAATGAGCTTAGATGTGTCAGAAACAGTAAGATTGGCTCAGAATAGAGCAGCGTTTAGAGCTATTGTTCATAGATGCACTATGTGTTGTAGTCATTTCAATAAATATTGTTTATAATATAGATTTGTTTGCCTTTTTTTGGTCTATTTTGTTTATGTTGTTGTTGTTGATTGATGTTGATTGAACATGACTCATAGCGACCCCATGAACAAAAGGCCTGAAACCCCTCTACAACTATCAACATTTATCAAAATTCATAGTTTCCAGAGACATGTTGTATAGGAAGTGGGTGCCACAAAATATACTGTAAATTTTTTAAAAGCTTATTTCAGGACAGTTTCAGTTCAAAATTTAAAGAGGATTTCAGTGGAATAATCTCATAAAAGTACTGAATAGCAATGGTGTCTCCCTGGAGACTAAGGTGCATCTGATACAGGCCATGGTCTTTGCAATCACTTGTTATGCATCAGAGAGTTGGACAATGACCAAGGAGGATAGGAGAATTGATGCCTTTGAGCTGTGGTGCTAGAGAAGAGTATTGAGACTACCATGGACTGCTAGGAAAACAAACAGATTTGTCCTGGAAAGGGTTAAACCGGGTGGCAAGGATTCTGAGGTTCCATCTAACATACTTTGGACATGTTGTGAAGAGAGACTGGTCCTTGGAGAAGGACATCATGCTTGGGAGGGTGGAGGGACAGCGCAGGAGGAGAAGGCCCTCTATGAGGTGAATTGATTCAGTGACTGGGATAATCAGGATGGGAGTGTCAGAGACAGTGTGATTGGCACAGGACAGAGCAGAGTTTAGGGCTGTTGTACATAGGGTCGCTATGAGTCACAAGCGACTTGACAGCACATAACAACAACAACAGTCTCAAAAAATTCTCTGGTTTCACATGTCCAATAATTCTGAACTTTTTAAAAGATTGAATTTCATTCCACATTTGTATTCTCTTCTGTCTGGATTTGTATATTGTTATCCCTGATAAAAATAGTCAATAGAATTAGCTAAGTTGCATCTGTTTCTTCAGATCACAAAGTAATGAAATCATGACTAATGTAGTCTCTTCACCCTCGACATTCTCTTTTTCTCCGAGAGCTTTGTTTTGGCATACATTAGATGATGGCTGCTTGCGAACTTTTAAGACACATACAACTCCCTTTACTAGGATGCATACTTGAACTTTGTAAACCATATTATGCCAATTGAGTTGGTTTTCCTAAGCTTTTAAACTTTAATTTCTTAAATATGTAGTCCTGATCTAACAGAAATACCACAGGTACATGCCTTTAAAACAGAAATGTATTCTCTCACAGTACAATAGACTAGAAATCCGAATTCATGGTGTAACGTTAAAGAAATGCTTTCTTTCTATTTTAAGGGGAAGATACTTATTTCCCGCAATGTTGGTGTGCCTAGTATTCCTTGGGTACCTCTGTGTGCCAGGGAATCTTTCTTTAGCTGAGAATGTAAGAGGATCCTAGTCCCTGAAATCTAGGTGCAAAGAACTTGCTCTACTCTGGCTCTTCTTTTATAATGTTGCTAAATTCTTCTTACTCAATCCCTTTTCCTTTTGTTTCTTATAAAGTAAAAGGTAATGTAGACCACACTGTAAGGAACATGCAATCAAAATGCATTGATAATAATGGGTGACTGGAATGCAAAAGTCGGGAAGAAGAACACTTCCATTAGTCTAGCAAATATAACACCTGAAACAGAGCATTCATAATAGGAATCACAATGTAGGAGAAACAGTTACAAACAGACACTAGTGTTTGAAATGTGAAATGTGAGAAGTATAAATGTAGGAAAACTGAATTTTGTTAAGGAAGAAATGTAAAACACAAATATTGGCATACTAGGAATTGGCGAAATGAAGTGGATTGGCCCAGGATATTTTGGAGTCACATTAATCCATCTTGACAATCACAATGTTGTGAGTGTAAGGATAATATATATATGCATACAAGGAAGACCAGTTATTACCACTCACATTCAAATTTATGCACAAACAACCAGAAACAAAAAGAAAATAATGACTTTACCAACTGTTGTAATCTGAAATCAATTGAACATGCAACCAAAATACATTCATAATAATGGGTGACTGTAATTTAAAAGTTGGAAACAGAGAAGGACCAGTAGTCAGAAACCATGGATTTGGTGACAGCAATAAGGCTGGTGATAGAATGACAGAATTGTGTACAGTCAATAATTTATTCATTGCGAACGTTTTTTATAAGAAATGCAAATTTACACAGGAACCTAATTTGATGGGCTACACATCTGTAAGAAAAAATCATTGGAGAAGCTGCATATCAGCTATGAAAACTAGGTCAGATGCTAATTGTGAAACAGACCATCAAATACTCATATTCAAATCCAAACTGAAGCTTAAGAAAATAAAACCCAATCCACAAGAACCAAAGTTTGACCTTGAGTCTATCCTTCCTGAATTTAAAGACCATCTCAAGAAGCATGGAGGCTACTGATACTAATAAAGGATAACCAGGTGAGTTGTGGGAGGATATCACGAATATCATTCATGTAGAATGAGTAAAGTCATTAAAAATACAGAGGAAGAAGAAAAGACCAGAATAGATGTCAGAAGAGACTCTGTCTATTACACTGAGTGCTGAGAAGCCAAATCAAGAAGTTAAGGAGCTAAATAGATATCAAAGGATAGTTCAAGAAGACAAAGCAAAATTCTATAATAAAATATGCAAAAAGCCGGAGTCAGAAACCTGAAAGGGTTGAACTTTCTTGCATTTCTTAAGCTGACGGAATTGACAAACAAATTCAAGCCTTGAATTGCAATACTTAAGGATGCTCTGGGAAGAATGTTGAATGACACAGGAAGCATCAAAAGAAGAAGAAAGGAGTACTATCACTACAACAGAAAGAATAGAATGACACAGATTATTCATTGTTTCATGAAACAACGTATGATCAAGAGGCAATAGTGATGAAGGAGGAAGTTCAAGCTGCTCTGATGAAATTGGCAAAAAAAGTAGAACTCTAGGAATTGATGGTATATTAATGTACATGTTTCAACAGATGTTGCCCTGAATGTGCTCGTGAGGTTGCATCAAGAAAACTGGCCAACAGTCAGGAAATAAGAAGACACATTGCACTAGGAAAATCTGCATTTAGGGACCTTTCCAAATTATTGAGGAGTAGTGATGTCAGTGTGAGGACTAACGTGTGTCTGATTCAGGCTATAATCTTTTCTATTGCTAGCTATGTATCCTGTTGATTTCTCTGTTATTCTCAAGTTCTTATCTATTTTCACAGTTATCAGGTGTTTTGAAGTTTTAATTTTACTAATGTTGTTTCTGGATAGTTCTTTTTAAGATGACTGGATGTGCTTTAATGTTAAGATTTCTCAGTCTTCTCTGCATTCAGTTTTTAAGGATTTTGCAATCCTGAAGGTAGTTCTTTCCATTCCTTATGTAGTACTGGAGCCTAACTTTATTTTTATGCCTCATTGTGCATTCACAGGGTTATTCTACTGCCCCAGGTTACAGATGGAATTGGTGCAGCTCAACTTTCCCAAGGTAAAAGTAAGGAGCACTATTTGTCCTTCTTTCAAATTGAATCTAGACCTGTGTAGCATACAAAAGACATCATGTTGAAAGAAAAAGAAATGATATATTTCTCTACAAATTGCATACATATGCTATTTTATGTCTACTACATTATTAATTTTTCTTATTTTTATCTAGAAAAAGAGAGGAAGAAGTATAATAATAAAATAAATAACCCCCCAAAAAAACTCTATGAACCATTGCTTTCTCTACTTTGAAACCAGAAGTAGATGGTGTCTAGCTACCTACCACTATTAAACATTATTACAAGAAACAAAAAAAAGCCTGGAGAAGTGGAAGAATATTCCCTGCTCATGGATAGGAAGGCTCAATATTGTGAAAATGGCAATACTACCAAAGGTAATATACACGTTCAATGCAATCCCAATACAAATACCAATTTCATTCTTCAATGAGATGGAAAAGGCAATCTCCAGTTTCATTTGGAATGGAAAGAAGCCTCGAATAAGTAAAGCACTTCTTAAAAATAGAAAAAAGGTAGGAGGCATCACACTTCCTGATTTAAAATCCTACTACCCTGGCGTGGTAGTCAAGACAGCATGGTACTGGTACACTGACAGACACATAGATCAATGGAATAGAATTGAGAACCCGGAAATCAGCCCATCTATTTATGGGCAATTGATTTTTGACAAGGAGATGAAATCAGTTAGGTGGGGAAATGACAGCCTTTTTAACAAATGGTGTTGGCAAAATTGGAAATCTATCTGCAGACGAATTAAACAAGATCCCCACCTCACTCCATATGCAAAAAACAACTCAAGGTGGATCATGGACCTAGGACTAAAACCAAGGACTATAAACTTCATTCAAGAAAAGCTTGGAAGAGCTTTAGTAGTCCCAATCCACAACATAAAGAGTCTTGCCACTATTCTGAAAAATTTACAACCAGGAGAAGATAAAATAGATGAATGGGACCCTCTAAGAATCAAATCCCTATGCGCATCCAGAAACTTCTCTAACAGGGTAAAAAGGGAAGCCACAAACTGGGAAAAAGTGTTTGGTAATGACATGTCAGA
>NW_006400097.1:62784-72957 GCF_000299155.1 Elephantulus edwardii | reverse complement strand
AGAATTTGTTCAAATTTGATTTATAATTTTATAAATAAATTAGGAAATTCTGTTGGCTGTTGAAAGGTTTTTTTGATAAATTTGAGTTAAAGATTAAAAATCATATTGATTTGAATATACATTAATTAATATACATTTTGTTTTACATTACTCTGCACTCATTGTTGTTGATGTTAAGTTGTTAAGTGCCGTTAAGTTGTTAAGTGCCATCAAGTTGTAGCTGACTCATATCGACCCTGTGAATGAAAGACCGGAACACTTGTATAACTTTCATCCTTTCTCCAGGTTCATAGGGTTTCCAGAGACAAGGGATTTCAGTAGTAGATGGTACTCCAGGAAACTATTATCACATTTGACAAATAACTGTCACAGTGTTCAGCATCACAGCAATCACAAGTTACCTCTGTACAGCAAGTAGACAGAGAAACGGCTATGCCACCTAGAAGACTGACCAAAAACAATTAAAATCAGGCATGAGGGCCTGCGGCCTGAGGGGCCTACCAAATTTAAGAATCAGAGCATGGTTCTAATTCCATGAGTTCCTTCATTCCAAATTCCTCCATAATCATGCATTCTCCTTGGCTTTTTCCACCCCAACCGCCCATGTGGGAGCATTCTGCTGCTTCTTCAGTCTCTTCCTATTCTGATGCCACATGTTTTTCTTGCTGCTGGGCTGAGATGTTATCTCATTGTTGTTTTGATTGCATGTCTCTTATAGTCAGTGCTTTTGAATATTTTTCGCGTTGGTTTTCATCCAAATGTACTCCTTTGTGAATAATCTTTTCCTTGTGCCTTGTGACAACTTTGTAATTGTATTATCACAGTTTTTCTTTTGGAGACTCTGTAATAGTCTGTTAACTTTAGTTATGATGTTGTTATTGGTTTTTTTCTGTGCAGTTGGGTTGTGTGAGACTAACATTGACCCTTTGCATAACAGATTTGAAGCCTGACCTATAGTGAGCCAGTCTCACCTACTTAGATACACTTATCCCTATTGCTCCAGTTACTGTATCAATCCATCCCATCAGGGAGTCTTCCTCTGCTGCACTGTTCCCTAGCCTCACATCTTTTTGTTTTTTTCATTTTAATGAAAGTTTACAGAGACTTATAATTTTCATTCATTTATTGTTACACTTTTCTCCCTGCCCACCCTCTCCCTCAATTTGCTCTCCTCTTTGAAAAGTGAAAAAAAACAATAAAAAAATCTTTCATTACTATGCAATCCCTCCCCCCAAATCCACTCTACTGTGCAGCCTTCATTCTGGACTCCTGTCATGATAATAATACCTAATCATATATTCCTTTTAAAATGTTCTCTCCCTTATCTGTTTTAATGCAGTATGCATTATTTATCCTCTCTTTCTCCCTCAACCCAGATGTCAGTCCCATTTTACCACAGTGGCAATATGCAATATATGTCCTTTTGTGACTAAGATATTTCAATCAGCATAATGTCCTCCAGGGTCATCCATTTTGTATAATATTTCATGAGTTCCTTGTTTTTTCAATGCAGCATAGTATTCCATTGTGTGAATATACCAGAGCTTCTCTATCCATTCATTTGTTGATGGGCACTTAGGTTGTTTCCAACTCTTGGCTATTGTGAATAAGCACATGCCCAAAATATGTGAGACAGAGCTTCAACATCCTACCCTTGATGGAGAAACTTGATTTCACCCTCTCCAAGATAGACACAGACTTATTTGCTGTAGCACCACAACTCAATGGCATCAATTCTTCTTCTGTCACGCTTAGCCATTTTTCAACTCTCTGATGCATAACAAATGATTGCAAAGACCATGGCCTGGATCAGGTGTCCCTTAGTCTCTAAACTAATATCATTGCTTCTTAACATTCTGGAAAGTCCCCTAACAGTAGAATGTCCCAGGGCTATTTGTCTTTTGATTTCCTGATTGCTGATGCCATAAGTGTTAATTGTGGAGCAGAGAAGCTTTAATTGTTAACAATCTCAATTTCTTCTCCGTCTATCATGGTGCTGCAAATTGGCCCGTGGTGAGAATCTTTGTCTTCTTGATGTTGAGCTTCAATCCATATTGAAGACTACAGTCCTTGATCTTGTGCAGCAAGCACTTCAGGATCTCCTCAGGTTCAGCAAGTAAGGTTGTGTCATCTCCATAGTGTAGGTTGTTGATAAGTATTCTTCCAATCTTGATGCCACATTCCTCCTCATAAATCCCAGCCTCCAGAATGATCTGTTCTGCATATAGATTGAAAAGGTATGGAAATAGGACTCATCCCTGACACACTCTTTTGCTGATTTTTGAAACATGCAGCGTTTGTCTGCTTTGTTTTGAGGACTGCTTCCTGGTCTGAGTATAGATTTCACAAGAGCACAATAAAGTGTTCTGGGATTCCCATTTTCCTCAAGGTTAGCCACAATTTGTTTTGATCCACATAGTCAAATGCCTTTACATTGTAAATGAAACACAGATATAGATTCCTCTGGCACCCTTTGTTTTCTGCCAAAATCCATCTAGCATTGGTGATATTGCATCTAGTGCTACAACATCTTCTAAACACAGCTTGTATTTCTGGTAATTCTTTGTTGATGTACTGTTCCAGTCATTTTTTTAATATTCTTCAGCAGGATTTTGCTTGTGTATAATATTTGTCTTATTGTTCAATAAGTTAACATTTTGTTGGGTCAACTTTTATAGGAATGGGAATAAATATGAATCCCTTCCAGTCAGTTGGCCATTTAATTTTCCTCCAGATTTCTTGGCACAACATGATGGGCAGCATTTGCTTGTTGAAATTCGTCAACTGGTATTCCATGAATTCCTGGGGCCTTAAGTCTTTCAGAGCAGCTTGAACTTTCTCCTTCATCTCTATTGCTTTTTTATTATATGTAGTTTCACAAAATACTTCTGTCAAGCAATTCTTCTTGGTGTAGTGATTCTGTATATTCCTTCCATCTTCTTTTAATGCTTCCTGGATCACTCAAGATTCTGTCAACAACATTCTTTTTTTTAAATGTTTTTCTTCTTTAAAAAATTATTATTATTTTTGTTTGTGTGTGTACCATCACAGTGGATCTGACTGGTACAGGAAGAGATTGTCCCTCCTTCTCCAGCAGAGCATCTGGTGAATTCAAACTGTTAACCTCTAGTATTACAGTATAGCTTCTTCCTATTAGGCCACCAGAGCTCGCTGATAACATTCTTAAGTATTGCAACTCTTGGCTTGAATTTGTTCTTTAGTTCCTTTAGCTTCAGAAATGCTGAGCAAGTTTGTCCCTTTTGATTTTTGGACTCCAGTTCCTTGTACATTTCATTATAATAATTTGCTTTGTCTTCCCTAGCTATCTTTTGAAATCTTCTATTTAGCTCTTTAACTTCTTCACGTCTTCCCTTTGCTTTGGCTTCTCTTTGCTCTAATGCAATATTCAGGATCTCTTCTGACATTCATTTTGGTCTTTTCCTCTTCTGTTTTTGTATTGACCTTTTACATTCTTTGTTGATATTATTCTTTATATCCTCTCACAGCATATGCGGTCTTCATTCATTATTTGTTCAAGGCCTCAAACCTGTTCCTGAGTTGGTTTTTAAATTCAGGTGGGGTAAGCTCAATGTCAAGTTTTGACTTCTGTGGATTTGGTTTCACCTTCTATAGCTTTAATTTGAAACAGCATGTGAGTATTTGGTGGTCTGTTCTTCAATCAGCCCCTGGCCTAGTTTTCATTGCTCATATTGAACTTTTCCAACAATTCCTTCCACAGTTTAATTGATCTGGTTCCTGTGGATACCATCAGGAGTAATCCTGATGTAGCCTGTGTTTATATTTCTTATAAAAGGTATTTGCAATAAAGAAGTCATTGATAGTGCACAATTCTCTCACTCTATCCACAGACTCATTTCTGTCACCATGTCCATGTTTTCCAACAACTAATCCTTTTTCTTAGTTCTCAACTTTTGCATTCCAGTCATCCATTACTATTAATGCATCTTGGTTAAATGTTTACTCAATTTTTTACTGCAACAGTTGATAGAAATCATCTATTTCCTCCTCTGTGTCTCTAGTTGTTGGTGAATAAATCTGAATAATAGTGATATTAACACGTCTTCCTTGTATGCATACAGATATTATCATGTCACTCACAACATTGTATTTCAAGATGAATCTAGAAATGTCCTTTCTAAGTATGAAAGAGACACTTTTTCTTCTCACCTTTTCATCTCCAGCATAGTAGATCATATTAGCATCTGATTAAAAATGTTCCATTCAAGTATAATCTTATTTTGCCAATACCCAAAATGGCAATATTTTTGCGTTCCGGTTTTTTCTTGATGAAGTCTAGTTTTCCTACATTTGTGCTTCTCACATTCTATGTTCCAATCTTTAGTTTCTGCTTACAACTGTTTCTCCACCTTTGTGTTTCCAAATTTGACGACTCAGTCTCAGTTGTCTGTTATTCTACTCTCAGTGCACTCTATTGTACATAGAGTTTTCAAAGTCTTGCAATATTTTGGAAGTGAATGACCAATCCTTCTTTTTAGTCTGTCTTTATTTGTATGCTAAGTTTCAAACCATGTCTGACAGACAAGCATATTATGGAAAGGAACAAATGAAAAACACTTCCCCTCACAGAGATAACCAATATATTCAGTTTACCCCCGTCTGCATGTGTCTTGTCCATTCCTTTTACCTTCTAAATCAGCAATCCTTACATTTGTGCCTACCCTGTCCGGAACCTTCCTTCCCTCAGCCTCCCCTTGACATGATAACTTAGGCCATGAGTCACTCCTGTGATGGCTTGCACCTTGCAATGCTGCTAATCTCTCACACTGATTTCTGTCTCACGTGTAGGAGGATTTAAGTCCAAATCTCATGTTCCAGTTTCAGGGAAGAATATTTGTCTGAGGCAGTACTGGAGAAAATTTCTTGTCCCTGAAGTCTTCTCCAGGGCAGTTGTCTCGTGGCTTAGTTTCTCTGCTTTTCTTTTGCACCATATGACTGTCACAGTATGATAATTTCTGAGGTGAGGATTATGTCTCCTTTAGATATGACGTGCTGGTTTTGTTTATTGGAGAGAAGGTGGTGATCTCAGATCCCTGTTCTGTGTGAAGCTCTGGGGTTCTCAATGTGAATTAGGGGTACAAAGGATGAATCTGGACTCCAGCTGTGTGCAAACTTTTGGGGTTCCTGATGTAGATCTTGGATTGAATGTTGCTTCTTGCCATGGATGCCTGATTGTTAACAAAGCAAGTGGACTTTTGGGAGAATGGACATTACCTGATGGAAGAAGGAAGTAGGTCTTTTCAGATTCCTGAATTGTGCAAAGCTCTGAAGTTATCTCATTTCTTCATTGTTGATTTTTTATTTTATTTTTTGTTTGGATTTTTTTAATTTTTAAATATATTTAATAAAAAAATTACATGCCATTTTATAGCATATTTACAAATTTAGTTCTACAATATTTAATATACCCTATTTTTTGCATTCTTTGCCTTTTGCACTATTTCCTCAGCTCTGAAATACTGTTTCTTTTACATAAACAAGTTAGTTTCTTGGATAATCCTCCTTGATCCCAGGTCTCTGTTTTCATTTGTTGCCACAGCTGGGTTTAGTTGCTCTTTTAAAGTTTCCACCAGACAGTTTAGTCTTTGCAGCTGACACTCTGGTGGTTTATTTGTTTTTTAAATGTTTTTGCTAAATGTTTTTCCCCACTCTGTTTGCTTTCTATTCACCCTAATGGAAAAAGGGATTTTTACAGTTAGTGATTTGATGTTCATAAGACCTCACATATTAATTTTATCCTCTTCTAGTTCTATATTTTTGGTTGTATTTACAGAATATTTTATGTCTTATCATCTTTATGATTTGGTGATTTACCTCTAGATATTTGATCCAACTTGAGTTAGCATTTGTGTACGGTGTAAAATGTGAATCATATTTTTATTTATTTTTTTGTCAACAACATTTGTTGAAAACACTGTCATTTCCCCATTTAATAGATTTTGTTTTATTGTCAAATCTTAATTGAATGTAGGTAGACAAGTTGATTTCTAGCTTCTCAATTTTATTCCATTAATCTATGTGTACCAATACAAATCTGTGATTGTTACTATGTCTGTGAAATAGGTTTTGAAATAAGAGAGTGTAGTGTCCAACAATTCATTTTTCTTTTGTCTAAAGAAGTTTACTTATTCAGAATTTCTTTCCATTACAAATAAAGCAACAATTTTCTATGTCTTTGATGAGTGAGTTTGGTATCTGTATTAGGATTGTGTTGAACATGTAAATTGCTTTACTAGAATTGTTATTTTCATAAAGTATTAAAATGCAAGAATGTGACTTTAAAAACTACACTTAATCTTGTCAAGTCATGATATTTTCAGTTGTTCCGTAAGTGAGCATATAAAAGCTGGAAAATTGGGGAGCTCTGGTGGCCTAGTGGCAAGAAGCTGCACTGCAATTCCAGAGGCGCACGGTTCAAATCCACCAGATGCTCTGCCAGGAAAGGAGGGAGAATCTCCTCCTGTACCAGTCAGGTCCGATTTGACGGTACACACACACACACACACACACACACACACACACACACAATATTAAAATAATAATTTAAAAAATTAAAAAAACAACACACACACACACACACACAAAGCTAGAAAATTAATGAAGAAGATTAAAGAAGAATTATTATATTGAGCTGTAGTTTTGGTGAAGAGTATTAAATATACTATGACCTATAAACAAACAAACAAATAAACAACAAAAAAAAACCCAACCCAACAACAACCACACACACAAAAAAACACAAAACAAAACAACAAAAAACCCTATAAAACAAAACCAACAACCAAACAAATAAATATATCTTGGATTAAGTTCAACCAGGGTGCTTTTTAGAAGACATTTTATTTCAGATGGGACTATTTTTTGAATGGCAAAATTAGGATTGGAAAGATTGATAAAGAAAAAAAGAAAGATCCTCAGAGATAAATTGACACATTGATTGCAACAATGGGTCCTAAGCATAGGAGAGATAGTGAAGATGGTACAAGATCAGTGTATGATTTTCATCTGTTGTGTGTAGATAGTGTTCCTAAGAGTTTGAGCTGATTTGAAAGAACCTCAGATTTAACACAATAACTGGGGTAATGGGGTTCAAAGAGATTGGCTCAGGATAGGACACAGTTCAGAACTATTTTACATAGAGTCCTGAGGAGTTGCGATAGACAGGACAGCACCTAATAGCAATATGTATAAAAAGAGAACTCTTGTGGTCTAATGGTGGAAGCCTCTATCATCAATCCAAAGGCATATAGTTCAAATCCACTAGCTACTCCAAGGGAGAAAGATGAGCAATTTGTACCAGTAGAATTACTGCCTCTGAAAAGCTGCAGACAAGTCAGCTATTCATTTGTTGAAACTCAGTGAAGCGTGCCAACAACAACGTAAACGATAGTGATTAAATCTAAAGATGTAATAGTGAGGAAATCTACTGTCAAGGACCTCTTCAAGGTGATAAAGAGCTGAAATGTCAATTTAAACACTAAGATGAGTCTGGTTTAAACCACGGCTTTTTCAAAAGGAATAGTTGGACAATAAATCAGGGTGACAAAGGAAAAATCAATGGCTTTGAGTTGTGGTTTTGAAGAAGACTTTGGGTTGTCCAGAGAAAAATCTTCTTGGAGAAAGTGAAGTCAGGGTACTTCTTAGAGGCAAAGGTGATGAAAGTTCATCTGATATATTTTGGACATGGTAGGAAAGGCCAGTCCATGGAAAAGGACATAATGCTTGGAAATTTGGAGGGTCAGCGAGTGCAAAGAATACCCTGAATGAGATAAATTGACACAGTGGTTGTAACAATGGGTATGAATATATCAAAGATGATAAGGATGTTTTCAATACATTATTCATACAATTGCTATGAGTCATGATTGACTTGAGGACCCCTAACAACAAGCTTCTGATAATTTTGCCCTCAATTACTTTTTAACTTTTGAATAAAGTTTATCTCCTGAGGTAATCTTTAAACTGAGTAACATCTTAACTCAACTTATTAAGATAAGTGAAGGGAAAGACAATATGGAATGACTGGTGATTGTTGATACATTGTGTATATTGTAGTTAATGTTATAGAACAAATATGCATAGATAATTTATTTTAAAATTGGTATAATAAACTACAAAAATTTGTTAAATTTATAAACTTTTACTGAATTCTTTTTGAATAAGTTATAATTATCATTCTTAATATTATAACTTATTGCTGATAAGCTGAAAATAACTAAGAGTTGATTTTCTAGCACTTTTTCTGAGGCATAAGAAGTGATTGTCTCTCACCTCACAGGTGCCACTGAACTACTGGGAAAATGCCTTATGTGTTGGCAGCATCATTCTCTATGGGTTATGTCACCAGAGCTCTGTAAGTAATATGTTGTTGTGTACAACTGAGTCAGAACCAAATCATTGTCGCACTTTAGAGGGTTTCCTAAAGCAGTTTATCACATGGGAGGAAATTTCTCATCCTTCCTTAGAGAAGCTGGTGAACTTGAACTGTTTGACTTCCAGATTGTAGCACAGCTTCATATAATTAAGCCACCAGAAAAATAAAGTACTACAGTTTTCTAAAAAAAAAAAAAAAATATCTAATAAATCAAATGGGTGATCCTCTTTAGAAGGGATAGTTGCTATTAGAAAGCACAAATTAAAAAATTGAAGGGCAATGACTTTAAGTAAATGAGAAGAAATCAATTAGAAAAGGAAAAAATTGCTCTTTTAAAAGAGTGTGAACATACAAGTGGCAATGATCATTATTCCTAAAAACTTAAAAAAAAGAGTAAGTTTTGCTCTGTATATTTTCACTGAAAAAAATTATTTTAAAAATGAAGGTCATTTTCTAGTAGAAAGCTACAATAAAATAATACATAGTCTCACCTGGTCTTTGCTGTTGAGAAATTCTGACCTCCGTCTGTCTATTCAAATTGACATTTGAGTAACTCCTATGTCTGTGATGACGAGATGAATTACAAGAAAAACTGCTACTTTAGAGCCAAAGGGAAAAACAGAAAATTCAAAAGCATAAAGAAAAAAGCAGATTTGCTATATAGGTCAAAGTAGACAGTATTTGTAATATGTATGGATATTTGTGTGGATGTGTATAAATTGAGGCTGGATGGTGAAGCTATGAATATTTAATATAGACAACTTAATGGTAAATACAATGGTAAATAACATTTAGTCTAGCAAATTAATATTATGCTGTTGTTCTTATGTGTCACCACTTTGCCTGCAACCCATAGCAATCCCTTGTACAGCAGCTCTGCAGCCTACCCTGTCCTGAGCAAGTCTCACTAATTTTGACACTCCAGTTCCCATTGCGCTAATGATTGTATAAATCCGTCTCATCCGGATTTCCTCTCCTGTGCTGTCCATCCAACTTTCTGAGTATAGTGTCCTTTTCCAAGGATCAGTCCTTTCTGGACACATGCCCAAAGTATGTGAGATGGAGCTTCAAAATCCTAGCCTCCAAGGGGAAAAAACCGTGGTTTTCACCCTCTCCAACACAGACCTATTTATTTTCTTGGTGGTCCATAGTATACTCAAAATTCTCCTCAAGCACCACAACTCAAAGGCATTGATTCTTCTTCTGTCATCCTTAGTTTATGGAGGGTAAGCTTTAAGTTATTTCTAACTGGACAGCACTTAATAACAACTAACCACAATATAATACAATTATTTGTAAGTAAATATATATTAAGTTTCAAAGTAATTGTTGGGTTAGGCCTGTGAGTTTCTTGCATGAACATGAGTATAGCAAGTAATATGAAATAGTGTTAGTTTTTTTAAAACTAATAATAAAGAGAAACTGTTATTTTACAGTTTTTCTCCTTAAATATTGTTGGCAATTTTCCCTGAGTTTGACTCTACTTTTGTGCAGTTTGGAGTATAAGTTTGACTAATTTAAATGGAACAGATGAAGAGTTCAGTCACCTACATTAAATTGATATTAAACAGTAATTTTTAGAACTAAGTCTAATACTATGTAACTTCTTATTCACCAAAGGCTTCACCTGAATGGCCAAGAGCATTTCAATTAAGTTTGATTGCTCCTCATTACATTTCCTCTGTATATGTCTCTGAAGTGTTTGTTTCTGCTCACATAGAGAAGTAAACTTATGATAAGTATTTGAGTAGCTTTGTATT
>NW_006400097.1:48085-61354 GCF_000299155.1 Elephantulus edwardii | reverse complement strand
CTCAGGCCTGGAAAGAGGAGTCTGCAAATACGCCCATCAGCCGCTTTAAAACAGTTCTACTGTAAAGGCCCAACTTCAAGCACTACCTGAAAGGTGAGTTGCAATCTTTCTTTGAAATAATATTCCTATGGTCCAGGCAAAACTCACCACATTCGTAACTGACTTTTTCTGAGCAAACACTTGATTGTGATATGTACATGAGTCCTGTTTGATCTAATGAGGAGAGACCTGGCTTTCGGTTGGATTCACTAGAAAAGTCGATTCCCACATGAAGACTCGGGTTCATCAGGGAAGGTCTTCAAGGCCAGGCTCTGGCCTCCTGGATAGAAACGTTTTCCTTCATGAAGCACAGGCCTCTTTCAATAAGGAATGCAGCAGGACACCCCAAGCAACCTCGTTCTTGGGGCCCCTGAGTGCAGGGTGGATCTGACCTTCCCAGGTGTCTGCAGGCCGCCTTGGCTTCCAGGACAGAGGTAAGAGGGCCACGAGCCCTACGGCGAGGAGGAGCTGTGTGTCCACTGCTGGGCCTGGTCCTCGCAAGTGGAAAAGGGAGAACAATCACAGGAAACGATATGACGGAGAATTTAAAATAAATAAACGGAGCAGCTGTCTGTGCCCTCCCCGCCACGCACAGGCATGGAGGCTCTGGGACCGCAGACCGGAGCTGGTTCACAAAGTCCACACACCACCCGAGGAGAGGATTTCATCCCGGAGCCACATGGCTCTCATCTTAGAAAGAAGTGAAAACACAGGCTCTTGTGCAAAACGATATGGTTTCTTCTGTTTCCTTCTCAAAACCCCAAGAAACAACTTCCAGTGGACCAGTGGTTTGGGGCTGCACACACTGTGACACTGGCAACAAGTCACTGCTTCTGGAAGCCTCCATGTCCAAGAGGGGAGCGTCCCGAGTCCCTCTGGGAAGGAGCCCACTAGGTGGTCACAGCGCAGCACTGTAGAGAGTGGTCTGCGGAGAAGGACGAGGAAGGAACTAGGCCCGAGAGAACAAGTGCTGCTCTCAGAGTGTATTCATGATGGCGTTGTACAGCTGAGTGAGCACCACGAAGTGGACGGGGGAGGCAGGAGGTCCGGTCCTGCGTGGCCCGGTTGCACGTGAGCCAGGACAGGGCGTTGTACTGCTCCAGCACAAACCTTAAAACATCAGATGTGGTTTTGGAGTCCAGAGGGTGGGGAACCCACTGCGAATTCCTGGCAGGGAGAAGTTCATCCGTCTGTGCTACCGAAATGTGGTGATGTAGCGAAGCCTTGAGGAAGAGGGGGCACTGATTCTGGGCCTGGGGACACGATGACCAGAACCACTGGGGCAGGTTCTCGGCTTTGGCAGTCGACACGAAATACCCGAGGGCCAACGGCTGCTGCTTGAGCTCTTCGGGAGCCTCTCGGGAGAGGAGTCGCTTGCCCTGGCTCCGACTGTGCTGGAAATGAGAGCCCACGCCAATTCCAGGAGAGCCCGGGGAGGGGACTGGGGAGGAATTAGGAGGTGAGTGGAGGTTCCCAGTCATTAATATGCCAATATCATTGTCCATGTCATCTGGGAACGGAAGGTCAACAAACATATCATCGTTGTTGGGGCTGAACCCGTGCTCATTGGGATAGTTGGCCGGAGCCACCTGGATGGTGGAGGACGTCGGGAACACCAAGATGTGTGTGCAGGACGCGTCCTGGGGCGTGTTAAGCTGTGACGACTTCATGTTCAGGGCGGTGCTTCGGGCAAAGACAGAGCCCATTGTGACAGCATCTGGCATGACAACAAAGGAGCCCTGCGGCTCCATGGCAACTAGGCAGGCACTAAGGATCTAAGGAGAGTCTGTGGCCGAGATGCCACACATCCGGCACACATCCTTGAGCTGTTTGCTGATTGTCTGCAGTGAACATTCTCCAAGCAGGATACTCCAATCTTTAAGCTCCCCGTGGCCCAGCTGCCCAAGCCGGCCGATGACAACTCTCCAGGGCAGAGACGTCATTTGAACAATCCCGATGGACCACTCCCAGAGCTTCTGTAGTCCAATTTTTGTCTTACTTTCTATGCTACACAGGTTTTTATAACATAAGAAAACACAAATGGATTTCTGTAACACAGGAATGTAAAATGGTTCTTTTCTGTAACAAAATGAGATGACAACAAAGCAAGACAACAACCCAAAGAATTAAGGTTATACTCTTTCTTTTATCAGTCTTTGTGCCAATATGTTAAATGCATATTTAAGTAAATTACGTTCTGATGACAAATGCTGTTGGTGAGCTGTTAGTACAACTGCATCATACACCAAATCAACAGAAAAAGTTCTAGTTAAAACCCCTACTAAGAAAAAACATTTGACAATACCATCACAGACAAGGGTCTTATAATAAATACTATAGTGCCTGTGTAAATACAGAATACTATAGTGCCTC
This sequence comes from Elephantulus edwardii, assembly GCF_000299155.1. NCBI lineage: Eukaryota > Metazoa > Chordata > Mammalia > Macroscelidea > Macroscelididae > Elephantulus > Elephantulus edwardii. The sequence goes on along the minus strand of NW_006400097.1, from coordinate 58,942 downwards.
CAGAAGAAAAAGATAGGGAACCCAATTACAAAATGGACAAAAGACATCGAAGAAATTTTCACAGAGAAAGACATTCGATTGGCCAACAGAGAAATGAAAAAAATGCTCAAAATCAGTAGCTAGAAGAGAGATGTATATGAATGACTGAATGAAACACAATGTAAATGAAAGATCATGTAAAACACAATGTCTATGAGTGAAACATGCTATAAAGGTATTATTATTCAAAAATCAATAAAAAATAACCAAAAAGAGAGATACGAATCAAAACCACAATGAGATACTATCTCACCCTCGAAGTAGTGGCAAAGCTTAACAGGACAGCAAACAATAAATGTTGAATAGGATTGGAAAGAGGTGAGAACTCTCATACACTGTTGAGATTGTAAAATGGTACAACTACTCTGGAGGACAACTTGACATTTCCTCAAAAAGCTGAACATAGAAAATCCATATGACCTAGATATTCCACTGCTAAGAATATATGCTAAGGAAATTAGAACTGAGATACAAATGGAAATTTGTATATCAATGTTCATATCACCATTATTTACAATTGCAAGGACATGGAAATAGCCCAAATGTCCATAAACAATTGAATGAATTTAGAAATTGTGATACATTCACATGACACAGCAAGACAAAAGCAACAATTTTGAAAAAAATTACATAATATGAGGGAGACTGAAGAGCACTATGCTGAGTGAAGTAATTCAGTTTCATAGGAACAGATAACGAACGCATAAGACCGTTATTGTAAACATGCTGGCAATTACAAATGTGTCCAAGTTGACTATTTTTCTTCCATCTTTGTTTGAATAAAGTTCATATTCTGCAAAGAAATGTACTTTAACTGAAAAAAGGCGAACATTAATGAATTTTAAATAAATACTGTTATTGTACATATTTTGCTGTTGATACAGATACTTGGATAATTGTTATTGTGTACCACAGAGCAAGAACCGACTCATAGCTGACCCTCTGGTGAGTTTCCAAGGCTTTAGTCACACAGAAGGAGATTGCCCATTCTTCTCCAGTGGAACAGCTGGTGTCCCTCCAACTATGTGCCTTTCAGATTGCAGTGCAGCTTTTTGCCACTAGGCCATCAGAGCTCTATCATATGTATTTTGGACCAAAACTTCTTTACAGTGCTTTCATGTTTCCAAGTATCCTTCTTTGGATATTTGTATTAGCCTTTCAGACATAAACATGCACTTATGAACTATATAAATAGATATGTATTTGTGAACATACTTCTATATTAAGTTCTATGTATTTGACGTATATTTCCTTCTAAATTGTTACATAGTTTCTCCATATGTCTCCAATAATTAGTAATCCAGGTTAAAATATTATTGTGTATTATTTTCTTTTTTAAATTATTTTTTTTATTTTGTCATTTTAACAAAAGTTGACAGAAAAGTTAGATTTTAATTCATCCATTGTTGCACATTTTACTCCCTCTCCCTCACTTCTCCCTCCCTAGGCTGACATTTTTCCTTTTCATTTCTTTATTTACAAAATTCTAAAACAGATTCGAACAAATTCTTTCAATTTTCGTCACTCCCCCACTCATCACACTCTACAACCCAATGCTTGAACCCCTCCTTTTCTTGCACATCCACGTCACTCATTCTTCCGTAAGTCCACAGTCTATTAATTATCCTTTTCTAACACTATAATTTAAAGGTTTCAATTCCTTGGTTTCCCTTATTTATTGTTCAACTTTTCTTTGTTTTATAGAGTAAATTAAAATACCATAAAATGAGCAAGAAGTACCTTAGTTTTCAAAGAGTTATCTTTGCTACTTAAGACTCTCAAGAGTTCTTTTAGAGCAGATGTGACTTGGCCAATGCAATGTGTCATTCGATCTATTTAAAAAAAAAATAAGGTGAAAATTTGCATCGCTAGTTCATTTCCTATCCCTACACAATTAATTCCAAGTCATTGGTTATCCTCACAGTGTGTCAGCACTTTTTCCATTTCTACTGTTCCATCTGTTTTTCTTTCCCTAGAGATCCTGTTTTATCATCTTCTCTTTTGGATAAATGTTACATACATGGGTTGTAAAGTGGATTTTTCTATGAAGCTCATTCCTTGTGAACATTATTGGTTATTGATTATTTTATAATAAAATATTTTCATCCACAAGGTTACCTCTGGAAGTGGTTTCAAATCCATATTAAAAGGATGTTTTGTGGAGATAGTTTCAGATGTTTCATCAGTTTCTATCAGTTCAATAAGTGTAGCTTTTTTATGAATTTCAGATTTTTTCCTACTGTTTTCCCCCTGTTTTAAGCTGGACTTTCTATTACATCCTGGTTTTGTTAGCCAGGTACCATTTAGTTATTGTGGTGTCTGATAGCCTGGTAGTAAGAAATTGTGCTGTCAGCCTTAAGGTACACAGTTTAAATCCACTAGATGCACCACAGAAGACAGACAATTTCTACATGAGATTTACAGCTTCTGAGAACTTGTAGGATGGGGAGTTTACAGCCAGTTCTGATTCAACAACACACAACAGTGGCCAATAGAGGAGACTGTGCTTACCGTGATCTGTTATTTCTACAGACTATTAGAAGGAGAATTGATGCCTTTGAGCTGTGGTGCTGTAGAACAGTATTAAATGTACCATGGATTGCTAAGAAAATGAACAGGTTCATCTTGGAGAGGGATGCTCCTCATAGGCAAGGATTCTGAGGCTTTTCTGACATACTCTGAACATATTGCAAGGAGGGACTGGTCCTTGGAGAAGGACGTCATGCTTGGGACGGTGGAGGGACAGAGCAGTAGGGGAAGACCCTCTATGAGGTGGACTGATTCAGTGACTGGGGTAATTGGGTTGGATGTGTCAGGGACAGTAAAATTGGCACAGGACAGAGCAGGGCTTAGGGCTATTGTACATAGGGTTAATATGAGTTGCAAGTGACTCAATGGCACATAACAACAACAAAAACAATTATTTCCTTGAGTCTTTTGTTTCCTTAATTCTTCTTTTCTCCAGAAGAGAGGAGACAATAGATACACCTTTCTCATTTGATTTCTTAAGTACAGTTTAATGGGATTTAACAGTGGATCCAATCTCTGTTTATTATGATGTTGCTTATTGGTCCAACTAAAAGATTTAAAAAAAAATAAGCTACATTGACACTTGTGATATTTGATCTTCTTCAGTAATATACAATATTTAGTTAACATGAAATAAATAGAGTTAGCTTTCAAAATTCAGCCTCTAAAGTTAAGTGGTTGTACAATCACTTGTTATGCATCAGACAGTTGGACAATGACTAGGGAGGCTAGAAGGAGAATTGATGCCTTTGAGCTGTGGTGCTGGAGAAGAGTATTGAATGCACCATGGACTGCCAAGAAAACAAACAGATTCATCGTAGAGAGGGTTAAACCAGGCTGCTCCTTAGAGGCAAGGACTCTGGGGCTTCGTCTGACATACTTTGGACATTTTGTAAGGAGAGACAGGTCTTTGGAGAGGGACGTCATGCTGGGTAGAGTAGAGGGACAGCGCAGGAGGGGAAGACCCTCTATGAGGTGGATTGATTCAGTGACTGGGGTAATTGGGATGGGTGTGTCAGAAGCAATGAGATTGGCACAGGATTGAGCATGGTTTAGGGCTGTTGTACATGGGGTCGCTATGAGTCGCAAACGACTCGATGGCACATAACAACAACAACAACAATGTTAAGTGGTAATAATTTTCTATAAATTTAAAAATGGAAATTTCCTTTAGATATTTGTGATATAGTATTTAAATGAATTTTACGTCTATCACCTTGAAGTTGTACAATCAAATTTAGGTTAACAATTTGCTGCACCATGATGGATAGAGACGATATTGAGGGTGTTAACAATTTCAGCTTGCTTGATTCCACAATCAACACTCTTGGCACCAGTAGTCAGGCAATCAAAAGATGAATTGCATTGGGGAAGTCTCCTGTCAGGGTATTTCCAAAGCATTAAAAAGCAATGATGTCAGTTAGAGACTAAGATGCACCTGATCCAGGCCATGGTCTTCAAAATTATTTGCTATGCAACAGAGAACTGGATAATGTCTAAGGATGACAGTAGAATTTATGCCTTTGAGTTGTGGTTCTGGAGAAGAATATTGAATATACCATGTACTGCCAAGAGAATAAGTCTGTCTTGGAGAGTGTGAAACCAAGTTTCTTCTTGGATTTTCAAGTCTCATATAATTTGGGCACTTAGCCAGGAGGGACTAGTCCTTGAAGAAAGACACCATGCTCAGAAATATAAAGGGGCAGGACAGGAGAGGAAGAACCCGAATGAGATGGATTGACAACAGTAACTTGAGCAGTGGGACTAGGTGTTTCAGAGTCAGGGAGACTAGCTCAGGATAGGGTGGGGTTCAGAGCTTTCTGCATAGGACACTATGAGTTGCAAGCGACTTGATGGACCATGACAACAACAACAATAATAATGTAAAGTTACACTATAGATCAAAACTAATGTTATAAAGCCAGTCTAAATACAAGTTGCATTGAGAAATTGAATGTAAAAACTTTAGAAAAAAAGAATGAGCTCTAGTAATCAACCTCGCTACATTTTAACCTATATCATAAAATTTTATTTCCAAAATACCAGAAACAAATTACATACACAAGTTTTCAAAATTCATAGATACTTAGTACTTTAAATGCTTCAGGGGGTCTGTGGAGATGAGGTGTGGGAATACAATTAACTGAAAATCTGCAAGGAGTCTGCCATCTGTTTGCAAAGCAGCAATGTCAAGGCAAAGTGCTAACTTATGGTACATTTCCAAATCCCTAACTGAAATGTACAAAGTACATATGGTTTGAAATGTGGTTTTAATATGAGAAGCCAATTAGTGTGCTCACATTCAAACATGGTAGGAATTTGTGTTACTTTCAAAATAAAAAAAGTTAGAGTTTCAAAGATTTAAAAAATGATAATCTGTTACTGTCAAGTCAATTCCAACACATAACGACCCTATATGACAAATTAGAACAGTGTCTGGGGTTTCTGATACTGCAAACCTTTACAGAAACATACTCTATATAATTTTCTTTTAGAATGCCTGGTAGATTCAAAGTACTGACATTTTTGCTTAGTAGGCAGGTGCTTTGAACACTAAACTAGCAGAGGTTAAAGATGCTCATTTAAGGTTGTTGCTGTTGTTGTGTATTGTTTCTGGTGTTCTGGGTTAGTGGGTCACAGAAGGCAGAGACTGACTAGAGATAGGGAGACAAAGGGCTGAGCTCTGTGAGGCTAGCAGCGCCTATTTCGAGCTGAACCTCATATTTATTGTCAAGCACAAAGAGAGACATATGCTGAAGCACATGTACACTTTTTTTAGGGTGCCGAAGTACATGTACAAATTTTTCATGGTACTAAGGTGCATATACACATTTTTTAGGGTACAAAGAAACAAAAACTATATTTTGTCTCGAGCATGTGATTTTAAACAACCCGAGACTTTGTGTTCTCTCACTATATTTTGACTTGCGAATGCAATGGTTAAGTAAGTCTGATAAAAGACTGTTGACTTGAAGTGTTCTGTGCTTGGAAACATTCCATAGCCTTCAGAACTTTTCTCAGAGAGCTTAACCCTTTAGGGGTAAAATGACTCATCAGGGAGTGTTAACGTGGAGCATTCCTGGAACATGGCCAGAACCATTTGCAGCCCCAACTTTCTGAGAGTCTCTCACATGCAGTGACATCATTGTTCCTGGAATATTTCCTTGTACAGCAGACTCCTCAATAGAGCCATTAACCCTTCAGGGTTGTATACTGTCAAGTTGGAATCTACCTGTAGCTGACCCTCCAGTAGTTTTTAAGAGGTAGTTAATCTTATGGGAGGAGATTGTTCATCTTTCTTCCACAAAGTAATTGATGGATTCAAACCAGGCACCTTCAGGACTGCAGCACAGCTTCTTGCCATTAGGCACCAGAGCGTTCCTATTTTTATATAAGTACATTAGTTAGAAACTTTCAACATTGATCAAATTACTCTTTAAATGGTTGAGACTGAGTTATTTTACCTTGGGTAAAAGACTTGATTCCAGTTGCCAAGTATCTCTAAGCTTTATTTATTTTTCTTCTCTATATTAGGGCCAGTCATTTTTGGAAAATCTTCAGTGGAATCTTTCTTGCATGTGAAATCAATGATATTGTTCTATAGTTTCCACACTCTGTTGGGTCACCCTTCTTTGGGATGGGAACAAATATAGATCTCTTCCAGTCAGTTAGCCAAGTGGTTTGTCTACAAATTTCTTGGCAAAACTTGGTGAAAATGTCCAGGGCAGCATCTATTATCGGAAATATGTCAATTGGTATATTATCTATTCCTGGGGCCTTATTTTTGCTATTTCATTCAAAGCAGCCTGGACTTCTTTCTTTAGCACCATAGGCTCTTGCTCATGTGTTATTTCATAAAATTCTTCTGTGTTTGCCAATTCCTTTTGATACAGTGACTCAGTATATTCTTTCCATCTTCTTTTAATACTTCCTGAATCATTTAATATTCTGCCTAAAGTGAAGGGGTCGTGGTGCTAGGGATATTGCTGATGTTAGGTGGATCTTAGCTGAAAACAGGAAACACCAGAGGAATGTATAGTCGTCTGAACAGAGCAATGAAACACTGCATGGTTCAAAATTGGGAAGGGTATACAACACGGATGTGTCCTATCTCCATACCTTTTCAACCTGTATGCCAAACAGATTATCCGAGAGGCTGGGCTCTGTTAGAAGGTGTGGAGTCAGGATTGGTGGAAGATCTATCAACAATCTGCGATATGCAGATGACACAACCCTGTTTGCTGAAACTGAGGAGGACCTAAAGTGCTTGCTGCAGAGGGTCAAGGACTGCAGCCTCCAATATGGATTGAGCCTCAATGTCAAGAAGACAAAGATTCTCACCACTGGACCAATTGGCAACATCAAGATGGATGGTGAAGAGATTGAGATTGTTCACAGCTTTAGTTTGCTTGTCTCCACAGTCAACACTCTTGGAACCAGCATCCAGGAAATCAAAAGACATATTGCGATGGGAAAGTCTGCTGTTAGGGACCTCTCCAAAGTACTGAAGAACAATGGTGTCTCTCTGGACACTAAGGAGAGTCTGATACAGGGCGTGGTTTTTGCTATCACTTGTTATGCATCAGAGAGTTGAACAATGGCTAGGGAGGATAGAAAGAGAATTGATGCCTTTGAGCTATGGTGCTGGAGAAGAGTACTGAGGGTACCATGGAGTGCTAGGAAAACAAACAGATTCATCTTGGAGAGGGTTAAACTGGGTGCTCCTTGGAGACAAGTATTCTGAGGCTCCATCTAACATACTTTGGGCATGTTTTAAGGAAGGACCGGTTCTGGGAGAGGGACATTTTGCTTGGTAGGGTGGAGGGACGGTACAGGAAAGAAGGCCCTCTATGAGGTGGACTGATTCAGTGATTGGGATAATTGGGATGGGTATATCAGAGACAGCGTGATTGGCACAGGACAGACAAGTGTTTAGGGCTGTTGTACATAGGGTCGCTATAAGTCACAATCAACTCAATGGCACATAACAACAACATATTATGGCCATGGTCATCGTCTTTGCAATCACTTGGTATGCATCAGAGATCTGGACAATGATTACAGATGAGCTGTGGTGTTGGAGAGGAGTATTAACTATATCATGGACTGCTAAGAGAACAAACAAATTTGTTCTGAGAGGGTTAAACCAGGTTGCTCCTTGGAGACAAGTTTTCTGAAGCTTCCTCTGACATACTTTGGACATGTTACAAGGACGGACCAGTCCTTGGATAGAGACATCATGCTTGCAAGGGTGGAGGGACAGTGCATGAGAGGAAGGCCTTTGATGAGCTGGATTAATTTAGTGGGGGTAGATTTTTCAGAGACAATAAGATTGATACAGGATAGAGCAGGGTTTAGGGATGTTGTGGATAGGGTTGCAATTATTCACAGGTGACCCAATGGCACATAACAACAACATTTATGCTTATTCAATGAATGAATTTTATATAAATTACTAACTCATCAGCATATGATACAAATGAAAAATCTCACTAACTACCATTTTAAAGTACTTTATTCTTAATAATATATGAATAATCCTTTAAATTTTATTTCATGAACAAAGTTTATATCACACTATCATTCATTCATATTTTATTTTATGCAATCATTCCCATGAATTATGTCTTATAAAATTAATCACTTTTGGTCTATGCTCATCATTACCCTGTCTATTCAGGTCCCATTGGATCTTTTCCATTTCCCTTACACTCTTCCCCCACCCACCAAAATGTGCATCCCTGTGATTTTCCCCCTACACATTGCCACCTCTCTGCTCCAACCCATCCTCCCCTTATAATCCCATACACTTTACTAGTTATCTTTCTGGCTTTACAATAATTATTTTATGCAGTAATTGTCCCTATGAAAATGAGTTAGTTCACTCAGCAAAATGTTCTTCAGTTTATCCCAAGTTATATAGCATTTTTGGAAATTCTTGCTCCTAAATACTTCATATTATTCCGCTCTGTGAAAGTACTAAAATTTCTCAGTTCATTCATTTGTTGGATAGTGGGTGTTTCCATGTTCCCCAGATGGTGAATAACACTGCTATGAACATTGGTGTACAAATATCCCTTTGTGTCTCACTTCTAATTTCCTTGGCTTATATTCTTAATAGTGGGATAGCTCAGTCACATGGAGTTTCTAGTTTCAGCTTTTTTAAGGAAATGTTAAAGTGCTTTCTCGAGTGATTGTACCATTTTAAAATCCCACCAACAGTGTATAAGAGTTCCCATCTCTCCACATTCTATCCAACAATTATTATTTGCTTTCCTGTTAAACTTTGCCACTGCTGCTAAGATAAGGAAGTATTTTATTGTGGTTTCTTATTGCCAGTGCTTTTAATTTTTTTATGTGTCTATTGGCCAGTCAAATATCTTTCTCTGTGAAAAGACTTTCATGCCTTTTGCCCATTTTATAATTGGTTACCTGTCTTTTTTTTTTTTTTTTTTTTGTGGAGGCCCTGTAGTTTTGAGTGAACTTTTGTTATGAAACCCCTATCTGAAATGGTATTTCCAAATGTTTTTTTCCAAGTCAGAAGATTTTCCTTTCACCCTGTTTAAAAAAGTTTTAGATGAGCACAGATATTTAATCTTTAAAAAGTCCTTCGCAGTCATCATTTTGTCCTCTGCAGAATGTCTATTTCTGGTTGCCTTTTCATACCATAGTTTAGGCCTTCTAAGCTTGGTTCCAGTCTGTCTCTTATTAATTTTATGGTTTTGGGATTTACTCCCACGTTTCTGATCCACTTTGACTTAATTTTTTCCTGTGCTGTGAGATGTGGATCCTGTTTTAACTTTTTGCAAGTAGCAGTCCAGCTTTGTCAGCACCATGTGCTGAAGAGGTTGCCATTTCCCCATTTGATAGGTTTTTATTTCCCTGTTGAATATCAACTGACTGTGGTTGCATAGGTATGTTTCTGGGTTCTCAATTTTTTTCCATTGGTTTATGTGCCTATCGTTACACCATCACCAAGCTGGATTTGCTACTATTACAACATAGTATGTTTTGAGGTCAGCAAGTACTATGCCTCCCACTGCATTTTTGTTTTTCAGGAATTCTTTGCTTGTTTGGGGTCTCTTTCATCTCCAAATAAACTTGACAATTTTCCATTCAATATCCTTGAAAAATAAATTTGATATCTGTATTGGGATTGAATTGAACATGTAGACTGCTTTTGGTACAATTGTCATTTTCACTATATTGAGTGTTTCTATTGATAGACAGCGAACATTGTTCCAGTTATTTAGTTCCTTGAATAAATATTCTGTAGTTTGTTTTCTGTTGTTTGGGTTGTTTGTTTGCTTGTTTCATAGGTCATTTGTGTCTTTAGTTAAGTCCTTTCTATTTTTTTTAAAAATTATGGTTAGCTATTGTAAATGGTGTTACTTTCTTGGTTTCTTTCTCTATCTTTGTTAGAGTACTTGTGGAAGAATCCCACTGACTTTGAGATATTGATCTTATATCTTGCCATCCTACTATATTAACTCTAATAACCTAGCAAGTACCTCCAATACAATATTTAATAGGAGTGGTGATGATGGGCAGTCTTGTCTGGTCCTTGTTCATGAGGAAAATGCTATTAGTCTTTCTCCATTGAGAATGATATGGCTCTTGATTATGCCTATAAAATTTCCCTATGTTGAAGAAATTACCATCAAATCCAATGTTGCTGAGTGTCGTGATCATGAAGAGGTGTTGGGTTTTGCCAAATGACTTTTCTGCAACAATTGTTAGGGTCGTATCATTCTTATTATTTGCTTTGTTCTTATTGATGATGTTAGTTGTTTTCTTATATTGAACCATCATTGGATATCATTTTTTTTAATATTCTATTGGATTCTATCAAGAATATGAACCAGAAGAATGCAAAAGATCATTACAAAGGCAGAGGAAAAAGAAAATATGAAGATGGATGTCAGATGAGACTCTGAATGTTTCTCTAGAGCACAGAGAAGCCATAGCAAAGGGAAGAAATCAAGAAGTTAAAGAGCTGAGCAGACCTTAAAAGGCAGCACAGGAAGACAAAGCTAAGTGTTACAATGAAATGTGCGAAGAGTGGGAGTCAGAAAATCAGAAGGGCCAAACTTGCTCAGCATTTCTTGAGCTGATGGAATTATGTTAAAAGCCAGGAATTGCATACTTAAGGATGCTTTTGGCAGAATATTAAAAGATCCAAGAAGCACACTGAACAAAATAGGATTAGAGGGGAATTTCTTCAACATAGTAAAAAGTATCTATGAAAACCCAAGAGCCAACATTGTTCTTAATGGAGAGAGGTTAAAG
>NW_006400097.1:44792-47659 GCF_000299155.1 Elephantulus edwardii | reverse complement strand
TACAAGAAACAAAAAGAGATCTTAAAAGTGGAAGAATATCCCTTGCTCATGGATAGGAAGACTCAGTGTTGTGAAAATGGCAATACTGCCAAAGGCAATTTACACATTTAATGCAATCCCAATACAAATACCAATCCCATTCTTTAATGAGATGGAAAAGGCAATCTTCAGTTTCATCTGCAATGGAAAGAAGCCCTGAATAAACAAAGCATTCCTGAAGAATAAAAGAACGAATGGAAGGAGGTATCTCACTCTCTCATTTCAAATCCTACTACATTGCCGTAGTGGTAAAGACAGCACGGTACTGGTACAATGATAGACACATAGATAAATGGAATACAATTGAGAAAAGATCCAAGAAGCATTAAAAGAAGATGGAAGGAATATACAGAGTCGCTATACCAGAAGGAAGTTCAAGCTTTTCTGAGAGAACTGGAGAAAAAAAACAAGGCTCTAGAAATTGCATACAATTAACATATTTCAACATATAGATGGTGCCCTGATGCACTCACTAAGTTGTGCCAACAAATATGGAAAATAACTACCTTGCCAACTGACTGGAAGAGGTCTAAATTTCTTCTCATTCCAAAGAAAGTTGAACTGATAGAGTCTGGAAATCATTGAACAATATCTTTAATATCATAGGCAAGCACAATTCTGATGAAAATTATCTGAAAATTACTGGAGCAGGAGATAACTTCCAGATGTTCAGTCAGGGCTTTGAAGAGGTTGTGGTACAAGGGATATTATAGTTAATGCTAGATGGATCTTGATTGAAAGTAGAGAGTATCAGAGGAATGTCTATCTGTGTTTCATTGGCTATGCAAAGGAGTTTGACTGTGTGGATCACAACAAACTGTTGCTGATTCTGAAAAGAATGAGAATCCCAGAATATTTGATTGTGCTTATGGGAAACCTGTACTTGGGCCAGAAGGAAGTCCTCAGAACAGAACAGGAAATTTTGCTTGGTTCCAAATTGCGAAGGGTGTATGCCAGGCATGAATTCTGTTTCCATCCTTTTCAGTCTATATGCAAAACAGATCATCTGGGAGGCTAGGCTCTATGAGGAGGAATATGGCATCAGGATTGAAGAAAGACTCATCAACAATATACATGATGCAGATAGCACAATCCAGCTGCAGAAACGAAAGAGGACCTCAAGCACTTGTTGCAGAAGTTCAAGGACTACAGCCTTCAATATGGATTTAAGCTCAACATCAATAAAACAACAATCCTCACCATTGGGCGAATTGACAGCAACATGATGGAATGTGAAGAGATTGAGATTATTAAGAGCTTTCGTTTTCTTGGCTCCACAATCAACACTTTTTGTACCAGCAGCCAGGAAATCAAGTGATGAATTGCATTAGGAAAGTCAGCTCTCAGGGATCTCTCCAGAGTACTGAAGAGCAATGATGTCAATCTGTAGACTAAGGAGGTCCTGATCCAGGCCATCATCACAATTGCTTGCTATGTGTTAGCGAGCTGGAAAATGACTAGCAATGATAGAAAGATAATTGATGTCTTTAAGCTGTGGTGCTAGAGAAGAGTGTTGAATATACCATGGACTGCCAGGAGAACAAACAGGTTCATCCCAGAAAGAGGTAAGCCAGCCTCCTCCTTCGATGCAAGGATTTTGAGGCTTTGTCTTACATACTTAGGGAATGCTGCAAGGAGAAATGAGGCCATGGAGAGGGACATCATTCTTGGAAGGGTGGAGGGACAGAGAAAGAGTGGGAGACCATTCATGAGATGGATTGATACAGGGACTGGGGTAATGAGGGTAGGTGTGTTGAAGACAGTGAAGTTGGCATAGAATAGAAAACGTTTTATGGCTGTTGGACTTAGGGTCATTATGAATCTAAAGCCACTCTTTGGCACATAACAACAACTACATTGAATTATATTGGCTAAGATTTTGGTACGGTTTTGGTTTTGTAAATCTATATTCATGAGAGCTATTTGTCTATAGTTTTCTATTTTGGTAATATCTATGGGTGGTTTTAGTATTAGAGTTATGCTTGCTGAATAGTGTGTCTGGGAGTGTTCTTTGTCTATTGGTTGAATAATTTAAGGATCACTGATGGCCTAGTGGAAAGAAGCTGTGCTGTTATCCTAAAGGCAGCTGTTGAAATTCACCAGCTACTCCATGGGAGAAGGATGGACAATATCCTCCTATCAGATTACCTATCTCTGAATACCTGTAAGAGTCAGCTACAGGTCAGTTCTGAATTGATAGTACATACAACCATGTAAACAGTGTAACATTGAAAATATCGATGAACATAAAAACCTTTTAGGTTCATCCTAGTAGGATGAAAAGGAAACATACTGATCAGAGAGTAAAAAAGAAAATTGACAATATTGTTTCAGACAATAGTCTTATACAGGCTTCCAGAAGAAAAAGACTAAAAGCCGAAGTACAAATTGGTTAAAGACATGGAAAGTCTTTTCAGAGTGTCTATTTCTGTTTTTGTCTGTGTTTCTTTTACTATGAAAAGATGTTTGATTGTTTGGGTTACATCAAAAAGAGGCTAACCGATGGCATGATAGTATATTTGAAAACTCTAAAGACTCAGAAAGAAAACTCTTGGACACAGTGGACCAATTTAGCCAAGTGGCAGGATACAAGGTCAACATACCAAAAACAGTTGGATTTCTCTACAGTGACAAAGAGAATACAGAGCTGGAACTAAGAGAAACAAAACCTTTCACAATAGCTAATCCCAAGATTGAATACTTGGGAATAAAATTAACCAGAAGTACAAAGGACCTTTTCCAAGAAAATTACAAAACATTACTACAAGAAACAAAAAGAGATCTTGAAAAGTGGAAGAATATCCCTTGCTCATGGATAGGAAGACTCA
>NW_006400097.1:38705-42415 GCF_000299155.1 Elephantulus edwardii | reverse complement strand
CTTCAATGATTTAGATCCTCCCAGACGAGCTGTGGGTGAGCATTAACATTACTGGTAAGTATATTCATTTTCTCCTGGACACAGAGCCTACTAATTGGTCCTAAAAGCCTTCTGAGGTCCCAACTCTTCTCAGTATTTCTTAGTTGTTGGAATGGACGGAAAACCTCATAAGCAGTTCCTTACTTCACCTCTACCTTGCATGCGAACTTCCGAGTTGTAAAACAACCCAGTGGTAGATGGACGTTGTGAAAGGACTTAAGAACCATAAATGACATAACTGAGCCTCTACATCTAGTGGTTCCTAACCTCCACACTATAATAGACGAAGTGCTAGTCTATAGGCCTTTTATTGTAAGAACCACCTTCCCTCTGTAACTTGATTTGTGCTACTGTTATAACCTCTACTTGGAATATTATTGCTTTTTAATTTTTGACTCATATACTTTTAACTTGTTAGTTAAATTTGTGTCTTCTAGGCTGCAACATTTCCATGATACAACTTCAAGGATATGAACATGTACGGGTAAGCACAATTGATAACAGTGCATCTAAATTCAAAAATCAATCTCCATAATAGTCTATGTGTTTCCTACTGCCAAAGGGGCCCTTTAGAGTATTGAGAGAAGATCTTCTCCGTGAAACCCACAGCATCCCTTTTCAGCAGGAAGTAGCTAAGAGAATACACCATCCCCTTTTCCTTATGAATCAGGTGAAGTCTCTCTCAGGGAGGAGTGATAGGGAATGGCAAGGGACACACTGACAAAGGAGATTAATAAGAACTGGCTTTGACAAGCACTGTGGCAAGTGGACAATTAAAGCAGACATTCGGGGGGTGGGTGGGGAAGAAGAATAAACTGGGGAGGAGGGTAGAGTGGAATTCACAGTGGAATAATGAATGAATGAAAACCCAAAATCTCTGTAAATGTTCTTTAAAACTAATAAAATTTAATAATAATTTTTTAAAAAATGAGGCTAACCTTGAGAACAATGGGAATCCCAGAACACTTAGTTGTGCTCATGCATAAAACTATACTTGAACCAGGAAGAACTCTTTAGAACAAAGCAAGAAAATGAGAAAAGAAAATTAGAAAAACTGTATATCAGTGATGCATCTTTTCTCCATATCTTTTCAATCCAAATGTATAATATATAATTTTGGCAGCTGGCCTTTATGAGAAGGAAAGTAAAATTAGGTTTGGAGGAAGACCCATCAATAACCTGTGCTATGCAGATGACACACACTCACTTGCTGAGACTGAGGAAAACCCAAGGTATTTGCTGCAGAAAGTCAATGAGTGTAGTTTTCAGTACAGATTGCATTTCAACATCAAGAAGACAACACTTCTCACCACTGGGCCAATTAACAGTATTGTGATCGATGAAGAGATTGTGATTGTTAACAATTTTATCTTGCTTGCTACCAAAACCAATACTCACGGCACCAGTGGTAAGGAAATCAAAAGACAAATTTTACTTGCAAAATCTGCTGTTAAGGATATCTCCAGAGTGCTCTGGTGCAATATTATCAGTCTAGAGACTATGGTACCCCTGATCCAAGCCATTGTCTTTGCAATTGCATATTATGTATCAAAGAGCTAGTCAATGACTAATGATGACTAATGAAGAATTGATGCTTTTGAACTGTATTGTTAGGGAAAATGAATGAACATACCACAGACTACCAAGAGAATAAACTAGGTAAAACCAAGCTGCTTCTTTTAGGCAAGGATTTTGAAGCTCGTCAGTTTAAAATACTTTGAACATGTTGCCAAGAGGGACCAGTCCTTCGAGAAGAACATCATACTTGGAAATGTGGATGAATAGAGCAGGAGAAGAAGACTCCAGATAAGATGGATTGCCACATTGAGTAATAGGAGTAGGTGTGTCTGAGACAGTGAGATTGGCTCAGAATAGGACAAGTTTCAGAATTATTGTACATAAGGTCTCTATGAGATGCAAGTGACTCAATGTTACGTAACAATAATAACAACATGACTATGATTCGCCTATATTTATGAGTCACTATTGAATCTTTCCTATTTCCTCCCAACTCCTCTTGATCTCCCTACTAAACTTTGTGACCCTAGTTATTTCCATCCTTTGCCATTTTTTCTGTCAAATATATCTATTTCCTCTTCTGTTTTTACAATAATGACTCATCCTTCTCCTGTGGAACAGCTCATGTGCTTTTGTGATAACCACTAGACCTTACCACTAGACCACCAGTGCACCCCTTACAATAATGATATAATACAGTATTTATCCTTATGAAACAGCTAGGTCACTCAGAATAATGCTATCCAGACTCTCCCACATTATATAGATTTTTCAAATTTATTTATTTATTTATTTGTTTATCTATCTATCTATCTATCATCCATCTATTTATGTGTGTATGCATGTATGTATATACTTATGTATGTATGTATGTATGTATTTTAGTTCTTAATATTTCATTGTGGGAATGTACCAAAATTTCTCAATTCATTTGTTTGTTAATGGACATTTGGGCTATTTTCATATTCTTGTTCTTACGAATAATACTTCAATGAACAGAGGTATCTTTATTTCTTTTAAGTATCTCAGTTCTAATTTCCTTTAAATATACTCCTAGAAATGCGATCGCTGGGCCATATGGAATTTCTTGTTCAGCTTTTTGAGGAAATATTTTTGTGGTAATGTGAGTATGTTCTTGTGACCTAGTACATAGGCATTGCTACTGATTCTCTGTTGGTTCAAAACTACCATTGTCTTCTAGGCAGAAAGCTAGACAATCTTTTTCTCATGACATTTATAGACTCTGAAAACCCAACAGTATGTGATTTATGAGCCAGTTCACACTCAACAGCAATGTGCATTTTAGTTTCAGTGGAAATGACTGTGTCCTTAAATGTGCATTAGGTCGCTTTTTCAAATATTTAATTCTTACAGACACTGTCCTCTCTATTAATTTTCATTTTCGTAGTTTGTAGGATTAGAATATCAGGAGTAAATTCCATACAACCAAAGCTGATCTAAAAGAATGTGGAAATTATTCAAAAATGTCACTAATATAATGTTGTTGTTGCTATGTGGCGTGACGTCGTTTGCGACTCATAGTGACCCTATGCACAACAGCCCTAAACCCTGCTCTATCCTGCGCCAACAGCACTGCCCCTGACACACCGATCCCTATTACCCCAGACACTGAATCAATCCATCTCATAGAGGGTCTTCCCCTCCTGAGCCGTCCCTCCACCCTCCCAAGCATGATGTCCCTCTCCTGGACCCGTCCCTCGTGGCAACATGTCTAAAGTATGGCATATGAAGCACCAGAATCCTTGCCTCCAAATAGTAGCTTGGTTTAATCCTCTCCAAGATGAATCTGTTGTTTTCCTGGCAGTCCATGGTACAATCAGTACTCGTCTCCAGCACCACAGTTCAAAGTCATCAACTCTCTTTCTGTCCTCCCTAGTCATTGTCCAACTCTCTGATGCATAACAAGAGATTGTGAAGACCATGGCCTGTATCAGGTGCACCTTAGTCTCCAGACAGACACTGTTGCTCTTGAGTACTTTAGAGAGGTCCCTAACAGCAGACTTTCCCATCGCTATACACTTTTTTATTTCCTGTATGCTGGTGCCAAGAGTGTTGACTGTGGAGCCGAGCAAACTGAAGCTGTGAACAATCTCAATCTCTTCGTCATCCATCCTGATGCTGCCAATTGGTCC
>NW_006400097.1:6563-36885 GCF_000299155.1 Elephantulus edwardii | reverse complement strand
GTGGTATTCACAGGACTTTCTTGTAAGCATATGGATATAATCCTGTCACTCACGATTGTTGTACTTCTAGATGGATCTAGAAATTACTTTTTTTACTATGAAGGCAACCCCATTTTTCCTTGTCTTTTCATCTCTAGAGTAATATATCATATGGTCATCTGACTCAAAATGTCCCATGCCAGTCCATCTCAGATCTCCAATGCCTAATATGTAAATATTTATGCGTTCCATTTCTTTCTTAACAATTTCTAATTTTCCTACATTCATGATTCTCACATTCCATATTCCAATCACCAGGCTCTGCTTACAACTGTTCCTCCTCCTTTGTATTTCCATACTTGAAACTTCTACCTAGGTTGTCCTTTCTGTTAGTCTGCATGTGTTGTGTTGTGCATAGGGTTTTCAGAGGCCTGCTATTTCAGAAGTGGGTGGCCAATCCTTCTTCCTAGTCTGTCTTAATCTGAATGTTCACTGCTCCATTAATATAATATACAAGAAAAATTTGCTGAACATAATTTAAAAACAGCTAGGATAGTAGAGAGTTATTAGACACATACCTGGATTTAGAAGAGCTGATGGCAGCAGATACATCATTGCTGATGTCAGATGAATTGTGGCTGACAGCAAAGAGTATCAGGAAAAAAGTCTATTTTGCTTTATTGAGTATGCAAAGGCATTTGACTGTGTGTATCAAAAAAATTGTGGCCAATTTTCACTTTCAGTTTGCCAGCAACTTAACAGCAACACCCTGATGGGGGTAAGCACAATGGAGATGCACCACTCTGGGAGAGGATCAGAGAGTCACTCCAGCTCAATTTTATTGGAGTATGCAGAGCATTTATATACATCCAGGTAAACAGGAAGACAGGACAGGGTGGGCTTGCAGATGTGGGACATGCAGATTGGTTAGGAGACCCTTAGCCTCCTGAAGACTACTCCCAGCCATGTTTCAATGTGGTGAGCTTTCTCAAGCTGGTACAGTCAAACACACGGGAGCTTTCTCTACTGCATAGTAGAGTCTGTTGCTGGGAGGCTCGCACTTATCTGGAGTTTAGACTATCTGTCCTGGCCAGAGACCCTCCCTTTTTCCCCAACATTCCACAACAGCTAATGTAGAGAAGAAAGAGAATTCCAGAACAGTTAATTGTGCTGATATGAAATCTATACCTAGACCAAGAGACTATTTATTGTGTGAACAGAGCAAAGGAATAATGCACAGTTTAAAATTAGAGAAAAGTTTGTGTCAAGGTTGCATCCTTTCTCCATATCTATTTAATCTATTTGCTGAGATTATTAAGAAACTAGATTCTATGAAGAAGAATGCAGCACAAGAACTGGAGGAAGACTCATCAATAACCTTCAGCATGCAGATGACGCATCCTTGCTTGGTGAAAATAAGAAGGACTTGAAACACTTGGTGTAGATGATCAAAAACCATAGATTTCTATATTAATTGCATCTTAACACCAAGAAAACAATAATTTTAGCCATTGAACTGATAAGAACCATCATAACAGATGGAGAAAAAAATGAGACTGTAAATTACTTCATTTTACCTAGACCCAAAATCCCTTAGTATTAGCAATTAGGAGACTAGAAGATATGTTGCACTAGGAAATTCTGTAGTCAAGGGACTCTACAAATCATCAAGGAATAATAATGCAAATTTGAGGACTAAGTTGTTTCTGATTTAGGCCATGGTCTTTTCAGTCACTTATTATATGTCTGAGAGCTGACTAAGGGCTGACAGTGACTAAGGATAATAGAAAAATAATTGATGCATTTGAAATGAGGTGCTGGAGAAGAGCGTTGAATATCCCGTGAACTGCCAAAAGAATGAAGAAGTATATCTTGAACTATATCTTGCAGTCGGAATGTTCCTAGGAGGCAAATATGATGAAGCTTCATTTCACATACTTTAGGCATATTACTAGGAAAGATTATTTTTTGGAGAGAGACATTTTCATCTGGGGAAGATGAAGGAATGGTGAAACAGGGGAAGGTCTTCAACCAAGTAGATTTACCCAGTGACTGCAACAAAGGACTTGAGGATATCAGAGATTGCACGGATGGCACAAGATAGGACAGGATTCAGATTTCTTGTTCATAGGGTAGTTATTAGTTGCTCTAGACTCAGTGAGACCTAACAATAATAATAAAGACCCAAACTGAAAACCAGGCTTAACTTCAAAATTCACCTTGTATTTGTGTTAAAAAGAAAAGGAAGATGACAGTCCTAATTCTCTCTACTAACTGTAAAAAGGGGAACTTCCCCCCTTAACACAGCCCTATAAGGTCAACATACCCCCAAATCTGCTACACCTACTGCTAATAATAATTTGATCCAAAATTCATTGCAAATGATTACATTGACTTTATAGACTATCCTTTAATTCATAGCTGTATGGTCTGTAAGGGAAATAGAATATGGTGAGGAAGCAAAGAACATCACACATTGAAGTCCAAAGGCATTAAATGGCAGTCTCAATCTAGATTGACAGCAGGACACACAATTCCTAAATTAATTCAGACAACCTCTCAGCTAACAACAAGATACAGTCACTCAATTAATTTGGACAGCTTCTCAGTCAACAGCACCTCTGGTGCAGAAACCTCTAGACGTTCACTCCTTTCTCTGCTTCTTCTTTTTCTGAGGCTCCTCTTCTCAAGATCTCTGGCTCTGGCTCCATTTGGCTCCATCAGGCTATACCTTTCCACAGTCTTACTGAAGTATAATTAGCCCTCTCTTATATTGATTTCATAGCTATTAATGATATTGAGCCCGTTGATCAACAGTGAACCACGAGTCCAAAGCTGACGCAGCTGAAGCCCCCTGAGAGTCACGGAAGTCAACTATGGCAATGACTATAAAAATATTCTTGAAAACCTTAAAACTACAACTTGTCACTTAAAATTTAATTTCTTTTTCCTAGGTTCTTATCCTTGCATGTGACTCAATTAAGCTTACTTTTCACCCTCAGAATTTCAGAAGAAAATTGAAAACTAAAGTTATCCAATCTTTACATATTTGTAGAAGAATCAATTTGTTCTTCATCTGCAGTGGAATGAAAATTATTATAAAGAAATTTTTCACAGATGTGATTTCAATATAGTATTTAAAACAAAATCAATTGAAATTAAATACTCTGTTTAAATGTCTGCTCATCCCACTACTTGTCCCTTAAAAAATTGATTGTTAAAATAAAAATCAATCATGAGATTATGAGTTATTTTCTCTGGTATAAAAATAATTTTTAACATATAAACATTTGAAAGAAATAAATTAATGTCACTCTCTTTGACATTATGCTTATGTTTTCAATTTATACTTGAAAGTTTGAAAACAGAGAAATAAATTATGTGGCTGCCTCATGTTCATGTGAAAACTCCCCTGACACTGTAAAAATAACAACAACATTAAGTTACTTAAATAATTTGTGGTGTTTGAAGAAAGCTCATTAGCACCTTGTAAATTTTCACATAGTCTGTGTTGTAACTTCATTTCTAGAAGAGCTATCATGGCATAAAAACAAATCCCATGAGCAATTAATAACTGAAAGATTCACTGAATGATTTTGAATAGAAGATGCTACATAATAAAGAATAAATTCTCAACTTGTTATAGAGAGCTGAAACATTAATAAGAATTATGCCAGTAGAAGTTATTTCTTTTCTTTATCTGCCCACCCACTTGGAATTTTAGTTCTATTCTCAGAAGTTTCTGTGAGTTAGAAGATAATTCTACTTGAAATAAAGTCAGATTATGATTTTAGATTATATCCCTTAAAGCAATTTTTCCTGAAAATGTGGTATTATAGCTTACCCTTTACTATTAATTTAAAAATAAGACCTTAACCTTATTTAAAAATAACACTATTTTAGAATTTATCATATAGCATAGATTATATTCTGATTACATATTCAGCAAATAAGTAAACCCAAGAGGAGAACAGAGAGTTTGAGTAGTGTAGAATGCTAATCCAAAAGCAGTGTCTCATTGATAGTTTGAATTTACAAGTTGCTCTTCAAGAGAAAGACGGGTAATATCTTTCCACGTGATTTATAACATAAGAAAACCTTCTTGATGTTGAGCAGATGAAGTAGGAGATGTGTTTTATTTATGTAACTCAAGACAAAGCAGATATCCTTATACAAACTAGAGCCCATAGTTATTACCAAGAAACTTATTTGGTGCAGTACAGTTGAGTACAATTCCACAGATTTGAACCTTACCTTATCCTGTGCCAACATAATCATCTATGATATACTTGAGCCCATTGTTAGAGTAACTATGTCAGTCAAACTCCATCATGATCTTCTCTTTTGCAAATCTCTCCACTATTCCAAACATGATGCATTTCTAAGGACTGCTCCTTCCTGACAGTATGTGCAAAGTATGTAAGACATAGTTTCATAATCCTTGTCTGTAAGGAATACCACGGTTGTGCATTCATTAAGACCTACTTGTTTGTTCTCCTGGAAATCCATGAGATATTCTGTAGTCTTCTTCAACAACATAATTCAAACCCATCAATTTTTCCTCTGTCATTCTTCATCACTGTCCAATTTTCAGATGCATAATGTACAATTGAAAAGACTATGGCTTAAATCAGATTCACTTAAGTCTTTAACATCTTTGTTCCTTGGAACGTTGGAGATTCTTAACAGCAGATTTCCCCAATGTAATATGTCTTCTGAACTCCTGACTGATGATACCAAGGGTGTTGACTATGGTTCCAATTAAGATGAGTTCACTAACCACTTTGATCTTTTCTCTATTATGATGTTGCATATTGGCCCAATGGATTTTTATTTTATTGATATTGAGGAAAATAGATCACTGTTTTTTCTTCTGAGAGAACTAGAAGTCTACAGAGACTTAGACACGCCTAGAAAACATGTTGGAAGTTTGCTAGGAATTTGTTTGTACTTGCAACAATGACTCAGTGGTAATTAAAATACTTTTAAATTATGCACATTTCAGAATTTGTTTTGTTGAAAACCCTGTAATAGCAATTTTACAGCAACAATAACATCTAATATTGGGATTAAAAACATATAGATTATCCGGGAGGCTGGGCTCTATGAGGAAGAATGTGGGGTCAAGATTGGTGGAAGATCTAGCAACAATCTGCGATATGCAGATGACACAACTCTGCTTGCGGAAAGTGCGGAGGACATGAAGCGCTTGCTGCAGAGGGTCAGAGACTGCAGCCTCCAACATGGATTGAGGCTCAATATCAAGAAGACAAAGTCTCACCACTGGGCCAATTGGCAGCATCAGGATGGATGGTGAAGAGATTGAGATTGTTCACAGCTTTAGTTTGCTTGGCTCCACAGTCAACATTCTCGGCACCAATAACCAGGAATTTAAAAGACATATTGCAATGGGAAAGTCTGCTATTATGGACCTCTCCAAAGTACTGAAGAGCAATGGTGTCTCTCTGGAGACTAGGTGCGTCTGATATCGGTCATCATCTTTGTGATCACTTGTTATGCATCAGAGAGCTGGACAATGACTAAGGAGGATAGAAGGAGAATTGATGCCTTTGAGCTGAAGTGCTGGAGAAGAGTATTGAGGGTACCATGCACTGCTAGGAAAACAAACAGATTCATCCTGGAAAGGGTCAAACCGGGCGGCTCCTTGGAGGCAAGGATTCTGAGGCTCCATCTGACATACTTTGGACATGTTGTAAGGAGGGACAGGTCCTTGGAGAAGGACATCACGATTGGTAGGGTGGAGGGACAGCATCGGAGGTGGAGGCCCTCTATGAGGTGGATTGATTCAGTGATTGGGGCAATTGGGATGGGTTTATTGGAGATGTTGCGACTGGTACAAGACAGAGCGGAGTTTAGGGCTGTTGTACATAGAACTGCTATGAGTTATAAGCGACTCAATGGCACATAACAACAACAACAAATTTATGTATAATATATATGTATATATAATATATAATTAATATATAGTATATAAAATAATAGAATAGAATATCTAATATTATATATCATATATCCTATAATCATGTAAAATATATATTTATATATCTAAATATATAAATTTTTAAAAAATATATTATCCTATAACTCAGGTCTTCTATTATTTTTCCCTAATTCTAAGAAAAAGAACAATAGCAAGCAAACTAACATCTAGGAAGTTATTTCTACTTGTATCCTATAGACGAAAAAAACAAAAGGCAAAGATTTCAGAAAATTAACTGTATTGTAAAAAAGATAAGTTCTTAAAAAAAGAAAATAAAACAGCAACAACAAAACACCCATAGAACTCAAGAAACTGTGCTGCAATCTCAAAGATATATGGCTCCAGGCTACCAGCTATTCCGCAGGGGAAGGATGGGCAATCTCCTCGCCTGTGATTAACTTCCTCTGAAAACCCACCAGAGGGTCAGAACAAACTCTATGGTAGTTGGTAGTAACAACAACAACAAAACCAACATGAAACCAAATACACGTAGAGATTTCTTATCTCTTTTCTCTCTCATTATTTTACGATTTTATTCATTAAAAATTCCTCTTGAGGAATACTTACAATTATAAAAATTAGTGCATAAATAGTGGGATGGCAGAATTTGCTTTCACAAAAAAACCAGATTCTCTCGACAAG
This sequence comes from Elephantulus edwardii, assembly GCF_000299155.1. Lineage (NCBI taxonomy): Eukaryota > Metazoa > Chordata > Mammalia > Macroscelidea > Macroscelididae > Elephantulus > Elephantulus edwardii. The sequence continues at coordinate 30,263 of NW_006400097.1, read as the reverse complement.
CAGTTTACCTCAGGTGCAATCTCCACCTATTTGTCAGGGGAACCCTGGTAGTTTCTGTGATGCTTGAAATGGTTCAGTAGAAATTTTAGACTAAAATAGACTAGGAAGAATCAATTAAGGATATACTTCTCAAGAATCAACCAGTGAAAACTCCATGAATTACAATAGTACAATCTGCGAAGTTTCTTGAGAATATTGCAGTACTAAGCAATGTTTTTTGTTTGTTTGTTTATTTGTTTGTGGGTTTTTTGTTTTTGTTTTTGTTTTCTCATTTTGCCTGGGTTGTTAGGAGTCCATGGTTGACTATATGTTGTTGCTGTGTGCTGTTGAGTCAACTACGACTCATGAACCCTATGTACAACAACTCTGAATCATGTTCTATCCTGAGCCAGTATCATTGTCTCTAACAAACCTACCCTTATTACTCTAGTTATTAGGCTCATACATTTCATCCAGGGGCTTTCTCTCCTGTGCTGTCCCTAGACCCTTCCAAGTATGATAACCTTGTCCAAAGACAGGTCTCTACTAGCAACATGCCCAAAATATGTGATATAGAGTCTCAAAATCTTTGCCTCAAGGAACAACTTATTTTTATCCTTTCCAGAATAGACTTGTTAGTTTTCTTGGCAGTTTATGGTATGTTCAGTACTCTCCTCCAGCATCCAACTCAAATGCATAATTTTTTTCCCTGTCATTCTCATCATTGTCCAGCTCTCTGATGCATAGCTAGTAATTGTGAAGACCATGGCTCGGAGTAGGTGAGCATCAGTCTCTAGACTGACATCACTGCTCATCAGTACTCTGGAGAGGTCTTTGATAGCAGATATCCCTAATGCAGTTCATATTTTGAATTCTTGACTGCTAGTGCCAAGAGTGTTTTTGTGGAACAGAGCAAGCTAAATTGTTAACAATCTCAATCTCTTCTACATCTATCTATTATGATGCTGCTGTTGAGCTCAATGGAGAGCATCCTTGTCTTGTTAATGTTGAGTTTCAATTCCTGTTGAAAACTACAGTCCTTGATGGTCTGCAGCAAATGCTTCAGACCCTCATTAGTTTCAGCAAGTGAAGTTGTGTCATCTTAATGATGCAGGTCATTGATAAATGTTTCTTCAATTTTGATGACACATTCTTCCTTATAAAGTGCAGCCTCTCAAATGATCTGGGTTTTATATAGATTGAAAAGGTATAGAGACTGAAGATATCCATGACACACTTCTTTTTAAAAAAAAAACACATGTAGTGTCCTTGCTCTCTTCTGATGACTACTTTTTGGTCTAAGTGTAGGTTTCACAGGAGCACAATCAAGTGTTCTGAGATTCCCATTCTTCTCAAGGTTAGGCACAATTTTTTGTGATCCACACAGTCAAGTGCCTTTGCATAGTCAATGAAATGCAGATAGCTATTCCTCTGGGACACTCTGCTTTGGCCAAGATCATCTGACATTGGCAATGATGTTCCTCATGACACGGCCTCTTCTAAACCTAGCTTGTATTTCTGGTAATTATCTATGTACTATTCCAGTTTTTTTCTGGACAATTTCAAGTTTTTCCCTGAAATACAATGTTGTGAGTGCTAGGATATTATACATAGGCATAAAAGGAAGACCCATTAATATGACTATTATTTTAAAAGATGAAACTATATCTAGAGTCAAAGAGAGAGAAATTGAAATTTTTTACCAAATCTTATAGTTTAAGATTTACCAAACATACAATCAAGATGCCTTAGTGATAATTGGTGACTGGAGAGCAAATATTTGAAGTAGTAAAAAAGGAGTAAGACTTGAGAAATGTAGACTTGATGATAGAAATGAAGCTGGAAATGAAATGGTTCCATTTTGTACTTTAAATGATTTATTAACTTCAAATACCTTTTTTGAAGACACAAATGATGACTTTACACATATACCTCACCTGATGATTTGCAGGTAATTAGATTGACTACATCTCTTGAAGAAATTGTTGGAGAAGCTCAATATTGGCAGTCAAAATTGGACCAGGGGTTGAGTTTGATTCAGCTCATCATTTACCTATATAGAAGTTCAAATAAGCAGAAGAAAATATAATAAGTCAATGAGACCCAAAATATTATCATGAATCTATTTCAACAGAATGTCAAGATCATCTTAGGAATATGTTTGAGGCATTAAATACTAATAACAAAAGAGAGATGAGTTATGGGATACCAAGCATATCATCCATAAAGAAAGCAAAAGACCATGACAAAAATAAAGGAGGAAAAAAGCAAAAAACCCACCCAAAATTGAAGGAAGTGACTAAAAATTGCTCTATAGCACTAAGAAGCCAAAACAAAGGCAAATATTTTAAGGTAAGACAGTGAAACAGAAGATATCAAAGTGCAACTCAAGAAGCCAAAGCAAAGTGTTACATGAGAAGAAATCTGGACTTGGAGAATATAAAGGGAAGAACTTGATCTGCATCTTTCAAACTGAGAGAACTGAAAAACAAACTTAAGCCTTGAGTCACAATATTGAAAGATGTTCTGGGCAATATAATGAATGACCCAGAAAGTATCAAAAGAAGATGGAAGGAATCACTCTTCCAAAAAAGAACTGACGCTGAAACATTTCAGAAAATACCATATGAGAAGGAGCCAATGATAATGAAGAAGGACATTGAAGCTGCATTAAAGACATGGGGGGGGTGGAAATAAGGCCCCAATGATTGATGGGCTACCAGGTGACTTGTTTCAATTAACAGATACAGCCCTGGATGTGCTCACCAATCTATGCCAGGAAATTTGGACAACTGTCAGGCAAATGAGTTAGAAGAGATTCCTATTTGTTACTGTTTCCAAGAAAGATGATCCATCAGAATATGGAAACTATCAAACAATATCATTAATATCACAAAAAGCAAAATATTGCTAAAGATTATTTTTAAAAGCCTAGAAGAATACATAGATAGGAAACTGCTAGAAGTTCAAACAGGCTGTGGCACCAGGGATATAATTACTAATGTCAAATGGCTCCTGGCTGAAAGTAAAGGATGCTATTAAAATGTCTGGTTTTGCTTAATTAACAATGCAAATCCATTTGACTATGTGGATCATAGTAATTTATGGCTAACATTGAGAAGAGGGGAATTCCAGAGCACTTAACTGTGTTCATGTGAAACCTACACCTAGACCAGGAGACTGTTGTGTGAACAGAGCAAAGGAACACTACATGATTTTAAATTAAGAAAAAAGTACTCCCCATCCTTACTTATTCATTCTGTATGGTGAACAAATTATTTGAGAAGCTGAACTTTATGAAGACAAATGTGACATCAGGACCAGAGGTAGACTCGTTAATAATCTGAATTATGTAGGCAGATGACACAACCTTGCTTGCTGAAAGTGAGAAGGATTTGAAGTAATTGTTGTAAAGCGAACAACCTTCAATATGTTTTGGATTTCAGTGTCAAGAAAACAAAATTATTATACTTGGATCATCATGATAACATCATGATAATATGATAGATGAAGAAAAAGTTGAAACTGTCAACAACTTCCTTACTCAAATCCACATTTAACATCCTTGGAACCAGCAGTCAGGAAACAAGATGCTCTGCAATGAGAAAGTATGCAGATAGGCACCTTCCCAAATTATTGAGAAGCAATTTTGTCTGTTTGAGGACTAAGATGCATCTTATTCAGGTCTTTCCAATTACTTGCTATGTATCTGAGAGCTAGACCATGAATAAGAATGACAGAAGAAGAATTGATGCCTTTCAATTATGGTTTTGGAAAACAGCACTGAAAATCCCAAGGACTGCCAAAGGAACAAAGAAATATGTCTTGGAAAGGGTGCAGTCAGAGTGCTCTTTGGAGACAAAGATAATGAAGCTTTGCCTCACATACTTTGGGCATGTTGCTAAGAGGGGCTATTCTTTGGAGAAAGACATGATCCTCTGAAAGTTAGATGGTTTGCAAAGTAGAAGAAGATCCTTAACCAGGTAGACTGACGCACAGGATGCCACGATGGTCACTAATGTGTCAGGAAGTGTGAGGATGGCACAGGATAGGACTGGGTTTAGATCTGTTATGCATAGGATCACTATGTGTTGTACTCAACTGGAAGGAACTTAATGTAATGCATTTTTAATTCATGTTAATTTTGTAGCTTTGGAATAAAAATTTGTGTAAAACTATAAGTAACTACTTTTATTTTTCATTTTTATTTAAATGGCATCATACAGAGATTGGTTTTCACTCATTCATGCATATGTATTTTCCTTCCTATTCCTCCTACAATTCCTTTGTAATGCTTGTCTTGTCCCAGATTGTTAATTATCATATACATAATGTTTTCTCATTTATATTGTGAATATAATATACATGAGTGTGAATACATCTGTTTGTGTCATGATTCTGATGTCTTTGAGGCTTGTTCTAAGTAGTGGAGTAACTAGGTCAAATGATACTTCCATTTTTAACATTTTTAAGAAGTGCTAGATCACCTTCCAGAGTGGTTATCCCATTTTACATTCCCACTAACAGTGTATAAGAGTTACAGTATCTTGGTATTCTTTATAACATGTTCTTTGCTGTTCTATTGGACTTTGCTAATGTTGCTGAGGTAGATGATATCTCATTGTTGTTTTGATTCTTGTCTCTCTAATATATAGTGATTTTGTGGATCTTTCATATGTTTGTTGGCCATCTGACTTTTCTTTGTGAACTGAAATCTTAATTTTTATAGAAAGGATAATAAAAATGTTAATATATTAAAAAAATATTATGCCATTTAGCCACCATTCTAACATTTTCTTTACTATAAAGTGAATAAAAACTGAACTATTTGCTGAGAGACAGAAAAACATCACAAAAATCAGTTTCAAGGGTGCTGATGAGGTCCTATGATGTTTTATACAAAGAATTAATGATGCAAAAATACAAAACCTCAGACACACATACACAAATGTGCCCTAGGCAAATAATACAGATGATAATTTTTCAATATAATTAATTTGTTGTCGTTGTTGTTGTTATGTGCCATTGAGTCGATTGCAACTTATAGCGACCCCATGTACAACAGACCTGAAACCTGCTCTATCCTGTGCCAAATTTACTGTCTCCAATGCACTTGCCTTCATTTCCCCAGTCACTGTATTATTAATCCATCTCATTGATGGTCTCCTTCTCTTTCTCCGTCCCACTCTTCCAAGCATGATGTCCCTCTCCAAGGACCAGTCCCTCCTTGAAACATGCCCAAAGTATGTTAGCCAAAGCCTCACAATACTGGCTTCCAAGGAGCAGAGTGGCTTAACCCTCTCTAGGATGAAGCTATGTATTCTCCTGGCAGTCCATGGTATATTCAAAACTCTTCTCCAGCACCACAGCTCAAAGGTTTCAATTCTCTTTCCATAATCCCTAGTCATTGTACAGCTCTCTGACATATAGCAAGCAATTGTGAAGATCATAGCCTGGATCAGACGCACCTTAGTCTCTGGGCTGACATCGTTGCTCTTCAGTACTCTGAAGAGGTCCCTGACAGCCAGTTTTCCCAATGAAACTGATTTCTTGATTTCCTGGATTCTGGTACCCACAGTGTTTATTGTTGAAACGCTTAACAATCTCAATCTCTTCACCATCCATCATGATGCTGCCAATTGGCTCAGTGGTGAGAATCTTTATTTTCTTGATGCTGAGCTTCAATCTATATTGAAGGCTGCAGCCTTCTTATACAACTAGAGCTTCAGGTCCTCCTCAGTTTCAGCAAGCTGGGGTTTGTCATCTTCATAAGGCAGGTTGTTGATGAATCTTCCTCCAAACCTGATACCACATTCCTCCTCATACATCCCAGCCTCTTGGATGATCTGTTCTGCATATAGATTGAAAAGATAGGGAGACAGAATACATAATAGTAATACTATGACAAAGACAGAATTTAGGATCTATGGATCTTTTTTATATGTGTTTGTGATGACTTCAAAATAATATCCTTTGAATCTACCAGCTGCTCTACAGGAGAAAGATGGGCAGTCTACTCCTGTGGTCTTAACTGCCCCTGAACACTCTCTGGAGGGTTAGCGATAATGTGGTCTCACAAAACATTGTTGTATTTTGGTGACTAAATTTTAGACAGGAGGTGTCACAGAGAAAGTACATTTTCAAAAATGTTTAGATAAAATGGATCTGTTTTTGTTCTCAACAAGACACAATTTGTTTTGTTTTGTTTTGTTTCATTCTATTGTTGTTAATGTTTGCCTTTTCCTTCCCTCCCCTCCAGCCCCTCAAATCTAAAAATGTCTAATCCATGTGTGCTTTTGGATTTTGGGGGAGGAAAAAAAATCTATCAATGAACTCTGACCAAGTATAGATAAATGAATACTGTCTTATTCTGTTGATACAACCAAATTTTGACATACATTTCTAACATTTAACCATTTCCTAAATAAATTAGAAACTGTGTTACTTTTTCAACCAATATTTTCCATATAGAGAATCCACATGTGACTTAGGCAGCAAAAAGTTGTGCTGCTAATTCATTGGCAGCATCTTTATGATGGCTTGAATCCATCAGTGCTTCATTGGAGAAAGATATGCAAAATCCTCCTGTGTGATTTATAGCTTTTAGAGAACCGCCTGGGGAGAGGAAGGGGAGAATGTCAAGTACAAGTGTGTTCCTCATCAATGACAATGAGTTCGCATTATTTTAGCTTTTTCATAATATAAACAAGTCCTTTATCCTCCCCCCTTGACAATTGATCAACTCAATCACACATTAAGGAAAAAAATCCTTAAAAAGAGAATTATATAATAGAGTTGACTGCTGCAATTACATTCATGTATATTTAGAAATTAACACAGTTAACATTGTTAGTACCAGAAATCAGGAAATAAGGAGACACATTGCATGGGGAAAATCTGCAGATAGAGACCTCTTCAAATTATTGAGGTGTAATGATACCAGTTTAAGAACTAAGGTGCTTCCATTTCAAGTTCTTTCTGATCACCTTCTGTGTATCTGAGAGCTGGATAATGAATAAGGATAACAGAAAAAGAATTGAAGTCTTTGAGATGTGATGTTGGAAAAGAGCACTGAACACCCCATGGACTGCAAAAAGAACAAATAAGTTGTGGAGAAGATGCAGCCTGAGTTTTCTTTGAAGGCAAGAAGATAAGGATTCACCTCAAATATTTTGAGCATGTTTCTAGAAGGAGGTATTCCTGGGAGAGGTACATGATGCTTGAAAGTGTGGAGGGTCAGCAACGGAAGGGAAGTCCTTTGATCACATGGAGTGACAAGGTGACTGGTGCAATAGGTAGGTTTTAGTGTATCAGGAAATGTGAATACGGCACAGGACAAGACAGAATTCAGATCTCTTTTTCATAGGATTGCTATGAGTTTTTACTCAACCACACATAACAACAACAAAACAACAAGATATTTAGAAAGTTTAAATAATGAAATGGGGCTTTCCATTTAGTTTACATTTCTTCAGAATTTTTATGATTTTTTTTTAAAGTTTGAAAGGTCTTTTATGTTTTTGGGTTTTTTTTTACTCTCTTAAAGCATAATTAAATTATTTTGCTTTGGTTTATTTGTTTTAAATATTTCATTTGCATATTATAGTTCGATTGGTTTGTACGCTTTTGCTAATCAAAATGTTACTTATTTTAAACCACCAGTAGTATTGCACAAGAAAAAGACTTGGTTATTTTACTTAAAGATGACCACCAAGAATACCCTGGGTTCTATTCTGTAAAACATGAGGGTGTCATAAATAGAAATTGACTCAAAGGAACTGTTTTCATTAACACGTAAGTGAAGTATAACACGTATTGCTTACATTCAACCCTGGATGAGACGAAGATTAAAGTGACTGGGGCAACAGAGGTAGGTGTTTCAGGGACAAAGAGGTTGGGTTAAGATAGAGCAGGGTTCAGAGCTGTTGAATATAAGGTTTCTATAAGTCACAAACTACTCAATTGCGCATAAGAACCACAATATTTACACTCTGCTGCTGTTCTTAATAATATCCTTAAAATATTTCAGATGATAGGAAGTAGAAAACAACACATTACCTCAAATCTCTTTTTATTATCCCTAGTCATTGTTCAGGTTTCTGATACATAGCAAGTAACTGCAAAAACTATGGCTTGAATCAGTTGCACCTTAGTCTCCAGACTGAAATTGTTGCTTTTCAGTACTCTAGAGACATCTCCCATAGCAAATGTTCCCAATGCAATTTGTCTTTTAATTTCCTGGTTGCTGGTACAAAGAGTATTGATTATGGAGCAAAGCAAACTGAAGCTGTTAACAGTCTAAATCTCTTCACCATCTATCATGATGATGACAATCGACCCAGTGGTGAGAATTTTGTTTTCTCGATGTTGACCTTCAATCCATATTGAAGGTTGTAGTCTCTGATTTTCTGCCACAAGTGCCTCATGTCCACATGAGTTTCAGCAAACAGTGTTATGTTCTCTGCATAATACAGATTGTTGATAATTATTCCCCAGGCCTGTTACCACATTTATTTTTATAGAGCACAGCATCCCAACTTATCTGTTCTACACATAAATTGAAAAGGTATGGAGATAGGACAAATTCCTAGTGTATCCATCCTGATTTTGAACCATGCAGTGTTTCCTTTCTCGGTTCTGACAACTCTCTTCTGGCCTAAGTACAGGTTTCACATAAGCACAATCAAATGTTCAGGGATTCCCATTCTTCTCAAAGTCAGCCACAGTTTGTTGTGATCCACAGAGTCAAATGTCTTTGCATAGTCAATGAACTGCAGGCAGACATTCCTCTGATACCCTCTGCTTTTAACCAAGATCCATCTAACATTATATATAATTCCTCTAGCATCACAGCTTCTTCTAAACTCAGTCTGCATGTCTGGTAGTTCTCTGTTGATGTAGTGAAATATCATCTCTGAAAACTAGGACAAACACTGATTGTGGAACAGACTGCCAACTACTCATACACAAGATCAAGATAAAGCTAAGGAAAATGAAATCAAATCCCATGGGAACTAAAATTTGACCTTGAGTCTATCCCACATGAATTTAAAAGCTATATTTCAGGAACATGTCTGAGGCCTTGAACACAGTGAACAAAGACCAGATGATCTGTGGGAGGATATCAAGAGTATTATCCAGGAAGAATGCAAAAGGTCATTACAAAGACAGAGGAGGAAGAAGAATACAAAATGGATGAAAAGTACAAAATGTCAGAAGAGAGTCTGACTATTTCACTAGAGTCCTGAGAAGCTGCAGCAAAGGGAAGAAATCAAGAAACTAAGGAGCTGGACAGATTTCAAGGACAGCATGGCAAGACAAAGTAAAATGTTATAATGAATTGTACAGAGGGCTGGAGTCAGAAAATCAAAAGGGTGGAACTCGCTTTGCATTTCTTAAGCTGAAAGAACTAAAGAATACATTTAAGCCTTGAGTTGCAATACTGAAGTATGTTTGGGACAGAATATGAAATAATCCAAGAAGCATTAAAAGAAGATGGAAGGAGTCTACAGAGTTACTCTGCCAAAACAAATTGGTGGACATAGAAAAAATTTTTGAAACAACGTATGAGCAAGAGCCTGTTGTGATGAAGGAAGAAGTACAAGCTGCTCTGAAAGAATTGCATAAAACAAGACCCCAGGAATTGGCTGGATACCAATTGACATATTTCAACAAACAAATGCTGGCCTGGAGACATTCACCAATTTGTTCCAAGAAATTTGTAGGATGACCATCGCCCCAATTGTCTTAAAAAAAAATCTATATTTGTTCCCATTCCAAAGAAAGGTGACCCAACAGGGTGTGCAAATTACTAAGCAATAACATTAGTATTAAATAAGAACTAACAGTGCTTAATTTTTATTAGCTTTGCATTTTAGATCATCAGGCTTTATATTCTAGAATTTCAACTAGCATCTCTGGAATTCATTTTCTGTTATGTGAATTTGAAGTAATGCCAAATAATATAATTTTATTAAATGAGTTAATTTATTTAAATTACTTGGAAGATCATCTAGCACATAGTTGTTGTTTGGTGCCATGGAGGCGAGTACAACTTATAGCAACCCTATGAACAAAAGGTATGAACCTAGTCCTGTCCTATGGTTTACTCACACTTCTGACACATATGAGCTCATTGAGGCAGCCCAACCGATTGTGAGTCTTCCTCTCCTTTGCTGGCCCTTCACCTTTCCCAACATCATGTTCTTTCTCCAAGGAATAACACCCATCATTCTTGCCTCTGAAGAGTACTCTGGCTGCGCCCTTTTCAAGACATATCTTTTCATTTTCTTGGCTGTCCATGGGATAGTCAGTGCTCTTCTCAAAAACCACAGCTCAAAGGATTCTATTTGTCTTCTGTCATCCTTATTCATTGTCTAGGTCTCAGATACATAGTAATTGGAAAGACAATGGCCTGAATGAAATGCAACTTAGTCCTCAAACTGATATCACTACTCCTCAATAATTCAGGAAGGTCCCTGACTGCAGATTTTTCCAATACAATGTGTCCCCTTGTTCCTGACTGCTCATACCAAGACTTTTCACTGTGGATCCAAGGAAGCTGAAGTAGGTCTTAAAAGTGTCGCGGCACCAGGGATATCATTGCTGATCTCTGATGGATGCTGTCTGAAAGTAAGGCATACCAGACCAATGTCTATTTGTTTATTTGTGTTTTATTGACTATGCAGTGATGTTTGACTGTGTGGATTGTCACAAGTTCTGGATGACATTGAGGAGAATAGGATTCCTAGAGCATTTGATTGTGCTCATGAGGAGTCTATACCTGGAGCAGGAGGCTCTTGTGTGAGTGAAACAGGAGAGCAATGCATGGTTTGGAATTGGGAAAGGAGTGTGTCAGGGATGTATTCTGTCTCCATACTTATTCAATCTATATGTTGAGCAAATTATCCAAGAAGCTAGACTCTATGAAGAGGAATGTGGCATAAGGATTAGAGGAAGACACATCAATAATCTGCACGATGCAGAGGGTACAACCTTACTTGCTCAAAGTGAGGAGGCTTTGGAGCATTTGTTGCAGAAGATCAAAGAATGAAGCTTTCATTATAGATTGCGTCTCAATATCAAGAAAACAAAGATTCTTACCACTGGACAAATAGGCAGTGTCATGATGGAGGGAGAGGAGGTTGAAACTGTTAATAGCGCATAGGTTGTACTCGTTGAAAGATCAGTATGATTCTTTGATTTTGATATAATGTGCCAAACTAGATTCTATTATACATTTATTACACATTTCATGTTCACTTTATATAGATTACTGTAAATGTAATTATTTAATAAGGTATGAATATTTTTGTGTTTTTGGTATTCACATTGTCAAATTTCTCCCTCAAATTTTGAACTACTTTTTTCAACTTAAAGTGAATGAGAAAAACATTAAATTGCGAGTTGGCAAAAAATGTTAGGCATTCTTTTAATTTCAAGCTTGAATAACTAGGGGGTTAAAAGTATGTAAATGGCAATTGCTTTATTACTAGCTTTTATAGTATGGTTGTTGTTGTTAGATGTCATCGAGTCTACTCAACCCATAGTGACCCTATGAACGACAGATTTGAATTCTGTCTTACCTTATGCTTTTCTCATACATCCTGACACCCTAGAACGTATTGCAAGTGTCAGTTCACCTAGTTGAAAGTCTTCTTATCCTTCACTCATCTTTCCCCTTTCAAAGCATGATGTCAGTCTCCAAGGAATAGCCTCACTTAACAACATGTCCAAAATACGTGAGGCAAAGCTTTATTATCTTTGCCTCCCAGGAATATTCTGGTTCAACCTTCTCCAAGACTTATCTGTTTGGTTTTATTTGGCAGTCCATGAGATGGTCAGTACTCTTTTCTAACACCACAACTTTTAAAAAGGCATCAATTCTTCTGTCATACTTATTTATTGCCAAGATCTCAGATTCATAGCATCTAGTGCATTGCTCAACAATTTGAACTGATATTTTCAATTATGGTACAAATGAATACTTTTCTGGTTTCTTATAAATGTACTTTTATTTTATATTTTGGCTTATAATTTTATTTTCTTAATCTGAGAAATGGCTTACAGAAATTTTAATTTTTAACGCAGCCTAATATTTATCATTATATCTTCATATTTAGAAACTAGACTATCTTTTAGTTGAAACATATATCATGGAAAAAAATGTCAACAAATCAGCTGCATACAATTTGATTTAGGTAGTTCACACCTTATATTTTAAGTGTACAATTTTAATTAATTGAGATTGTGTCCTTTTATTTATTTAAATATGTATAGATATGTATGTGTGTGTACTTTATTGTTTTTAGTTGGATGAATGTAAATGTTAGTTGTTGTTAGATGCCATCAAGTTGAGAATAACTCATAGCGACCCTATGAACAAAAGACCTGAACCCTGTTCGATCCTGAGAAGTCCTCACATTTCCTGACACACAAGAGCCAATGTAGCAGTCATTGTATTATTCTACATTGTTGTGGGTGTTCCTTTCCTTCACCTGCCCTCTATCCTTCCAACACCATATCTGTCTCCAAGAAATAGCAACTATTAGCAACATGTCCAAAGTATGCTATGTGAAGCTTCATCCGTCTTTCCTCCAAAGAGCACTTGTCTGCACCATCTTCAAGACATATCTATTTGTTCTCTTTACCATCCATGGGATGTTCAGTCCTCTTCTCTAACACCATAGATCAAAGATATCAATTCCTTGTCCAGGTCTTATCTGCATAGCTAGTAATCAGAAAGACTATGGCCTGGATCAGACATACCTTAGTCCTCAAACTGACATCATGATTCCTCAATAATTTGGAAAAGTCCCTAACTGCAGATTTTCCCAAGTACAATGTGTGTCTAATTAATTCCTTTCTGCTTGTTCCAAGGGTGGTAATTGTGGATCCAAGCAAGACGAAGCTGCTGACAGTTTCAATGTCCTTTACATCCATTATGATACTCCCTATCAATCCAGTGTACATAACTCCTGCATGTCAAATAGCACAGAGAAATATCTCTTACAGTAAAGATTTTAATACAAGATTTAAAATAAGGGGGAAAAAACACCACCAATATTACCTAAAATAGAGATAACTGAAGTATTATTTCTTTCTTCAAGTCTGGTAGCCATTGTTTTATGTAATTTGGAGGTCTATCATTTGTATGTACATGTTAATCAAGGTTATGTCTTCTTGATCATTTTATAGTGTCCTTAATTATGTTTTATTTTGGTTTTAAGGTTTTTTTAGAAATGAATATTGCCATTCTTGTTTGTTTGGTTTTTTTTGGTGGGTTGTTACTTATTGGTAGATTTTTCTACTCTTTTTTGCTATGAACACAACATTCTTCTTCAGTATTTCAGTTCCAACATAGTAGATCATATGAGTGTTTGAATCAGATTGGCCCATGCTAGTCCATCTCCGTTCACTCATGCCTAAAATGCCAATCTTCATCCATTCCGTTTATGTCTTGTCAACTTTCAGTTTTCCTACATTAATATTTTGTACATTGTGCGCTCTATTAACAGATGTTTGCAGTTGTCTTTATTTTTGAGAGACTTCCTGTTTGGACTCTAGCCCCAAACTAATAATCACTCTTGTTCTTTATTCATAGAATTTTCAAATGCCTGCATTTTGGGAAGTGAATGATCACTCCGTCTTTCTAGTCTGTCCTAAACTAGGAGCTCAATTGTAACCTGTCTCCCGTCTGTTACCTGAGACATCAGTGGCACAGCTCCTGGCATTATGACTTCTCACAAAGCTACATCAATACAGATTTACAGACAAGTGCTGCACTAATAAGAGCAAATAAGAATAATCAAGCTAGGGCAGCTCTGGTGGCCTAGTGGCAAGGAGCTGCAACTACAATCCTAGAGGCGCACGGTTCAAATCCACCAGATACTCTGCCTGGAAAGGAGGGACAATCTCCTCCTGTACCAGTCAGATCTGGTTTGACGGTACACGCACACAAAAATAATAAAATTAAAAAAAAAATAAAAAAAGAATAATCAAGCCTATGCACATAGCATTATAATATAATTGACAACATAAAAATTATTCTCCAGTGAATGAATTGATAGATAGGTGCTATACCTGTAGAAGCAAAATATAAACAAAACCAAACATATAAATGCCATGGCACAGACACTCTTCAGACTTCAGCTGAGACCTGTGATGGTTAGGTAACTGTTACAAAATTAGGTGAAGGTACTTTTGATTAATGGGAGAATACAAGAAACATAAAAAAATCAATGACTGGTCAGAATGTAGGTAAAGTTTACAAAATCAAGTGCATCTGGGGTTCTAAGGTTTCTCTTGAGTCCACCTATGTTGAGAAGAATTTGAATTCATTTTTCAGAACAGCATGTGTTTTTAAGGAAAGAAACTTCTAAGCAAACAAATTGGATCTTGGTTGAAAGCAGAGAGTTCCAGAGGAATGCCTATTGCTGTTTCATTGACTATGTAAAGGCATTTGACTATAAGGATCACAACAAACTGTGGTTAACTCTGAACCAGTACAATGGATTGTGTACATCAGAAATCTATTCTTGGACCAGGAGGCAGTTGTGAGAACAGAGAAGCAAATACTGCATGGTTCAAAATTGAGAAGGATATGTAACAGAGATATGTCCTATCTCCATACCTTTTCAATCTACAGAGCAGATAATCTTGAAGGCATGGCTCTAAGAAGAGGAATGTGACATGATTGGAGGAAGACTCATAAATAATTTATGTTATGCAGATGATATAACCATGTTTGTTGAAACTGAAGAGGACCTGAAGTGCTTGCTGTAGAATGTCAAGGACGGCTGCCTTCAATATGAATTGAAGTTCAACATCAAAAAAACAAAGATTCTCATCACTGGATCGATTAGCATCATCATTATAGACAGTGAAGAGAGTTATATTGTTGACAACTCCAGCATTCAGGAAGTCGAAAGACTAATTGTTTTGAGAAAATCTGTTGTCAGGGAAATCTCCAGTGTACTGAAGAGAAACAGTATCAGTGAGGAGACTAAAGGGCACTTGAACCAGGCTGTAGCCTTCACTGTTACTTGCTCTGCATTGGAAATCTGTACAATAACTAGGGATGACAGAAGGAGAATTGATTCTTTTGAGCTGTGGTGCTGGAGAAAAGTATTGAATGTACCCTGTACTGCAAGGAAAACAAACAGGTTCCTCCTAGAGATGGTGAAACCAGGCTCCGCCTTGAAGGCGGGGACTCTGAAGAGCCATTTGACATACATTGGGCATGTTGCAAGGAGGGACAAATCCTTAGAGAAGGACAGTATGCTTGGAAGGGTGGAAGGACAGCACAAGAGAGGAAGATCCTTGATATAATTGATTGATTTAGTGACTTGTGTGTTTCGGGCAGGTGTGTCAGAGACAATAAGTTGGTGTAGGTAGAGCAGGGTTCTGAGCTGTTGCACATAGGGTTACTATGAGTCACAAGGCACTGAATGGCACATAACAACACTTTTGCCAGGATAAAATGGAATGTCACAGAAATGATAAGTAACAAAAATGACGGGATCCTGAATGCAGAAATTACTTTTGATTCAACAGTCAATTATTTGTCTTAGGACTTAAGATAGTCACAATCTGATAGTGGAATCTCCATGTTTGGAGTAAGGTGAAAAATCATTGAAAGGGAGGAAAGCCTTCAGTGACATGGATTAATCCTGTGAATTCAGTAATGGACTCAAGTCAGTCAGGGATGATTATGATTGTTCAGGACAGGACAGAGTTTAGATCTGTTGTTCACAGGGTCGATTTGAGTGGTATGCATTGCAGGAGCTTCTAATAACAAAAACATGTTTGGTTGCTTCTAACTTATTTCTGATTCTTATATTTTGTGATTCTTGGAGTAATGGAAATAAGTATGTCAACAATCAACACACATGGTAGTAGCAATCAATATATCAAAAAATTTGTTGCAGTGAAAATCTGATGTCAAGGATATAAATTGCTAGAGAGCAAAGATATCACTATGAAGATTATTATGTGTCTGATCAAAACTATGCTATCTTCAGTGTGTCTTATGCATCTGAAAGTTGGACAATAACTAATCATTGTCTTTGCAGGTAAAAGTACTGAATATGCAATTGACTGCTAAAAGAATAAAGAAGTCTCTCTTAGAAGAAGTACAACCATATTGTTTCTTAGTGGCAAGTGTGGTGAAACATCATCTCACATACTTTGAGAAAATGCTATAATACTTGAAAAACTGAAGGGTCATAAAAAAAAGAAAAACATATTCTTAAAAAGATGGAGAGATAGGGAGAATGACACAAAATAGAAATATATCATCTGTTGTTCATAGGCTTGCTATGAGTCATAGGCAATGCTTTGGTATACAACAACAACACCAATAATAAACTTTTAGTAGATGTTATTAGTGACTTTGAAGCAACAAAAAATAGTTATAAGCAATTCACTTATTCCAATCCATGCTGAAAAGAAAATAAATGAATATTCATAAACTACAAGGTATGCCTAGATACTTGTATATATGTAATAAAAACAATATATAAATAATTAAAATATTTATTAATTAAAGGAGGGCAATATTTCCACAAATTTAATTATGAACTCTCAACATAGAGATATTTGTACTGAAAAATGTCTTAAGAAGTAATCATGTGAAGAAGACATTCACTCACTGATGCTAAACTTCATCTTAACAACGTAACTCAGAACACTATTTCTTCTCTAACACAAACATCTGAATTTTGTGAATAAACTTAGATATGATTTTACATAGAAAATTGTGAAGTGAAAAATAATTTCTATTTATGCACTGATATTTCTATTCTAAACAGAACTCTAAATTATTTTAGTAAATAATGAATTCAGGTTATCTTTAACAGCATTACATGTTATGTTTGATTTATGCCAAAACATACTTTAAGCTTTTTAAATAAAGCATTGCAAAAATTAAAATATTTTTTTCATCTGTAAGATATTTCCTTTCTATTACTCAAATTCTGTTTGTACACTTTACTGTACTTAAGAGAAACGTTAAAAAATAATGAAATGTTATGATTAAAAAGCTAATGAGTTATTGTTGTTGATATGTGCCATAGAGTTGCCTGCTACCCATAATGACCCTATGTACAGTAGCTCTAAACCTGCCCTGTCCGGAGCCATCCTCACTAATTCCAACACACCATCCCTATTGCCCTAGATACTATGTCAATCCATCTCATCCAGGGTCTTCCTCCTCTGCTCTGTCCCTCCTACGTCCCCAGCATGACGTCCCTCTCCAAGGACTGTTCTCTCCTGGCCACGTACCCCGAGTATGTGAGACAGAGCTTCAAAATCCTAGCGTCCATGGAGAAAGTTGGTTTTACCCTTTCCAAGACAGATCTATATGTTTTCTTTGTGGTCCATGTTATGTTTAAGACTCTTCCCCAGCATCACAATTTGAAGGCATCAATTCTTTTCTGTCATCGTTAGTCATTGTCTAGCTCTCTGATGCAAAACAAATACATAGCATGTTTGGTAAACAATATAATGTGTCCAAAATTGGACCTACATATCTTATGAATTAGAATATCCTTGTTTGTTTTGTAGCATGCTATATCTTCATTAGAAAAATTATATTACAAATTTTCTCTTCATTTATGTGGTACTTGCCTGGACCAAACATTTGAAAAATATATTAGTTATTCTAACCCAATATATATTCATAAATTATTAATTTTTTTTATTAATCTGAGCACAACTGACTTTTATTGACCAATTTCAATGTTTCATTATTACTTATTTTGTAATTGTTTCTTACAATGAGCCTCACTACCCTTAATTAAATATGGCATAGTAAAAGTATGCAGAAGATAGGCAAGCTCTGCTGGCTTTCTGGGCAAAGGATTGTGCTTCAAAAATGGGAAGTTTGAATCTACGAGCTCTTCTGCAGGAGAAAGATGACAATCTCCTCAAGAAATTAAGAAAGACAACAGAAGATTTCAAAAGGCAGGGTGGGAAGACAAATCAAAGCATTATAACTTAAAGTGCAAAAAGGTAGAATCAGAAAGTCAAAAGGGCCTAACACACTAGTCATTTCTTAAGCTAAAGAAATTGTAGAACAAAGTTAAGCCTTGAGTTGCAACACTTAAGGATGCTTTGCATAGAATATTGATATTAAATTATCCAGAAAGCGTTAAAAAAGAAGGAAAGAGTATATAGAGTCACTGTACCAAAAAGAATTAAATGAAACAGAATAATTTCATTAAACAATGTCTGAGCAAAGGCCTGTGGTGATGAAGGAAGAAGTTCAAGCTGTTCTGAAGAAACTGACAAAAAAACAAGGCCCCAGGAATTGATGGGATATCAACTGATACTTTTATAAAAACAGACAGTGCCCTGAAAGAACTCAGCAAGTTATTCCAAGAAATCTGGAGGACAACAACCTGGCCAACTGACTGGAAAAGATTCATATTTTTTACCACTTCAAGTAAGGTGACCTGACAGAGTGCTGAATATATAGGACAATATTATTGATATCATGTGCAAGCAATATTCTGCTGAAAATCATACAAAAATGACTGGAATGGCACATGCAGGCTGGGTTTAGAAGAGCCTTTGGTACTAGGAATGTCATACTGAATATTAGATGGTTCTTGACTGAAAGTATAAAGCACCAGAGGAATGTCTGTTGGTGTTTCATTGATTTTGTAAAAGCATTTGACTGTGTGGATTACAACAAACTGTAGCTAACTCTGAGAAGAATGGGAATCCCAGAATATTTGACTGTGCTTATGGGAAACCTATGCTTGGACCAGGAGACAGTTGTCAGAACAGAGCGAGGAAACACTGCATGTTTCAAAGGAAGAAAAGGAATGTGTCAGGGATGCCTTATGTCTCCATAACTTTTCAATCTGTATGCATGACAGAGCATTTAGGAGGCTGGGCTTTATGAGGAGGAATGTAACATAGGGATTGGAGAAAGACTCATTACAACATATGTTATGCAGATGACACAAGTTTGCTTGCTGAAACTGAGGAGGACCTGAAGAAGCACTTACTTTAGAAGGTCAAGAACTGTTGTAGCCTTCAATAAGGATTGAAGCTCAACCAAGAAACAAAGATTCTCACTACTAGGCTGATTGAAAGCATAATGATAGATGGTGAAGAAATTGAGATCATTAACACTTTTTGTTTGGATGGCTCCACACTCAACGCTCTTTGTAACTGTATCCAGAAAATGAAAAGACAAATTGCATTGGGAAAGTCTACTATCAGGCCCATCTCCAGAGTACTTAAGAGTAATTATATCAGTCGGGAGACTAAGGTACACCTGATTCAGACCATGGTCCTCCCAATTACTTGCTATGCATCAGAAAGCTGGACAATGACTAGGGATGATAGAAAGAGAACTGATGCCATCAGTTTTTGGAACACATCATTTCGTTGAGGTTTGGTGCTTGAGAAAAGTATTGAATATACCCTGGATGGCTAGGAGAACAAACAGGTTCACCCTAGAGAGGGTGACATCAGGCTTCTCCTGGGAGGCAAGGGTTCTGAAGCTTCGTCTGACATGTTTTGGGCATGTAGCAAGAAGATACCAGTCCTTGGAGAGTAATATCATGCTTGGAAAGAGGGAGGTGCAGTGCAAGAGAGGAAGTCACTCAATGAGATGGATTAACTCACTGACTGGGCAAGGGGGTTAGGTGTGTCAGAAAAGACAAAGTTGGCTCAAGATAGAGCAGAGTTCTGAGCTGTTCTACATAGGGTCGTAATGCATTGTAGGCAGATCTAGGGCACATAACAACACCACCACCAACTGATAAACTAAAACACAAAGAATTTAAAAATCCTATGAAGAATGTATATCTTTGAAATGACAAATAAGGAAGAATTTTCTCATGGTTTATTTATGGTCATCAACAAATCTCTGTAGTTACACTTTTACATAAAGCAGCTAACATTTATGGTGTTCTAACTCACGCTGGGGCAAAAAAAGACCAAATGTAACTAATTTACCTTGGTTGTGTCATTTAAACCGTATAGTCCTATTTAAGAAAATGGAGTATCAGAGGTGAGCAGGTTATAACTTGTAGGGACAGAATTTGTAAATAAAACCATTAAAAAGCAAACAAAATAGCTCAAAAAACCCTCAAATGTCAAAAAAACAACAAAACCATATTTGTGTCAATAACTCAGATACTAGTTAATACTTTTCGACATGGAGAAATGAAGACCAAAGAAGAATGAATGCTTTTAATTGAAATGTTGGTGAAGAGTACTAACTATATTGTTGACTGAAAGAAAATAACAAAGAACAACAAACAAACATGTATTCCCTATAGGTATAACCAGAATGTACCACAATTTCTCCATCTATTCAGTTCTGACTCAGTATACAATGTCTCAGTGTATTCTTTCACTTTTCTTTGAATACGTCCTGGATCATTTAATATTCTCACTAAAGCATCCTTGATTACAGCAACTCGAGGTCTGAATTTGTTCATCAGTTCCTTGAGCTTAAGAAATGCTGAACGAGTTCAGCCATTTGATTTTCTGACTCCAACTCTTTTCACATTTCATTGTATGTATTACTTTGTTATCCCATGCTCCCTTTTGAAATCTTTTGTTTAGCTCTTTAGTATCTTGAATTCTTCCTTGTGCTTTGGCTTCTCTGCATCTAGCGCAATATTCAGAGTTTCTTCTGACATCCATTTTGGTCTTTTCTTCCTTTCTGTCTTTGTAATGAACATTTGCACTCTTCTTGAATGATACCCTTGATATCCTCCCACAACTCATCAGGTCTTCACTCCTTCATGTTCAAGGCCTCAAACCTGTTCTTGAAATGCTTCTGAAATTCAGGTTGGATAGAACCAAAATTATCAAGGATGCTTTAGGCAGAATATTAACTGATCCAGGAACTATTAAAAGAAGTTGGAAAGAATATACTGAGTCATAGTATGGAAAATAATTGGCAGACACAGAAGAATTAATGAAACAATATATGAGCAAGAGCATATGGTGATGAAAGAAGACATTCAAGTTGCTATGAAAGAAATAGCAAAAAATAATGTCCCAGGAATAGATGGTACACCAATTGAGATATTTCAGCTAACAGATGCTGCCCTGGATGTGCTCACCAGGTTGTGCCAAGAAATCTGGAGAACAACCACTTGACCAACTGAATAGAAGAGATCTATCTTTGTTTCCATTCCAAAGAAAGGTGACCCAACAAAGTGTGGAAACTATAAAACAATCTCACTGATTTTACATGCAAGCAAGTTTCTACTGAAGATTATCCAAAAATTAGTGGAACTGCACATCAGCAGAGAACTGCAAGAAGTCCAGGCTGGGTTTAGAAAGGGGTCCTGGTACTAAGGACAATGTAGCTAATTTTAGATGGATATTAGCTGAAAGCAAGGAGTACGAGAGGAATGTCTGTGTTTCATTGATTATGCAAAGGCGTTTGACTGTGTGGACCATAACAAACTGTGTCTGACTCTGAGAAGAATGGGAATCACAGAACACTTGATTGTGCTAATGTGAAACCTCTACTTGAACCCAGAGGCAGTCATCAGAACAGAGCAAGGAAACACTGGATGGTTCAAAATTGGGAAGGGCATATGCCAGGGATGTGTCTTATCTCCATACCTTTTCAACCAATATGCAAAACAGATCATCCAGGAGGCTGAGCTCTGTGAGGAGAAATGCAGAATCAGGATTGTTGGAAGATCTATCAGCAATCTGCGTTATGCAGGTGACACAACCCCGGTTCCTGAAACTGAGGAGGACCTGAGGAGCTTGCTGCAGAGCGTCAAGGACTGCAGCCTTCAATATGGATTGAGGCTCAATGTCAAGAAGACAAAGATTCTCACCACTGAACCAATTGGCAGCAACAGGATGGATGGTGAAGAGATTGAGATTGTTCACAGCTTTAGTCTGCTTGGCGCCACAGTCAACATTCTTCGAACCAGCAGCCAGGAAATTAAAAGACGTATTGCGATGGGAAAGTCTACTGTTAGGGACCTCTTTAAAGTACTAAAGAACAACGGTGTCTCTCTGGAGACTAAGGTGCGTCTGATACAGACCATGGTCTTTGCAATCACTTGTTAAGCATCAGAGAGTTGGGCAATGACTAGGAAGGATAGAAGGAGAATTGATGCTTTGAGCTTTGGTTTTGGAGAACAGTATTGAGTGTACCATGTACTGTTAAGAAAACAAACAAATTCATCCTGAAGAGGGTTAAACTGGACTACTTTGGACATGTTGCCAGGAGGGACGGGTCCTTGGAGAGGGACATCATGCTTGGGAGGGTGGAGGGACAGCACAGGAGGGGAAGACCCTCTATGAGATGGATTGATTCGGTGACTGGGGTAATCGGGATGGATGTGTCAGAGGCGGTGCGGTTGGCGCAGGATTGAGCAGGGTTTAGGGCTGTTGTGCATAGGGTCACTATGAGTCGCAAACCACTCGATGGCACATAACAACAACAACACTCCTTGGAGGCAAGGATTCTGAGGTTTTGTCTGACATACTTTCGTCATGTTGTAAGGATAGATTGGTCCTTGGAGAAGGACATCATTCTTGGTAGGGTGGAGGGCAGGCATAGGAGGGGAAGGTCCTCTAGGAGATGGATTGATTCGGTGACTGGGGTAATCGGCATGAGTGTGTCCGACACACTGAGATTGGCACAGGATGGAGCATAGTTTAGGGCTGTTGTACATAGGGTCACAATGAGTCACAAGCGACTAGACAGCACATAACAACAACAACAACATTCAATTGTGGTTGGACATTGGGCTGTTTCCATGTTTTTGAGATAGCAAATAGCACTGCTTTAAACATCAGTGTACAAATCTCTGTTTATGTCTCAGTTCTAATTTCCTTGGGGTATATTTCTAGTAATGCAACAGCTGGGTCATACAGAATTTCTATGTTCAACTTTTTGAGGAAATACCAAACTCCCTTCCAGAGTGGTTGCACCATTTTACAACAGGGTATGAGAGTTCCCATCTAGCCACATCCTCTCCAACATTTATTGATTGCTTCCCTGCTAAAGTGTGACACTGCTTTTGGAGTGAGATGGTATCTCATGTAGTTTTGATTTGCATCCACTTATTGTCAGTGATTTTGAGCATTTCTTCAAAATGCATGGGAATGATTGTAAAACACGATATGAATGAAGAATAGTGTGAAACAATGTATACCACCTTTGTAAGCAAACCAATACAAAATGAAAACAAAACAAAGTTTTAAAAAGTAGGTTATTCATTAAAACACAAAACAAAATATAGAACCATGGGCTTCTTCAAAGCAAAGATTATAAAACTTTATCTATGCTTTGAAGATGTTGTGAGAAAGGGCTATTTCTTAAAAAAGGACTACTTGGAAAAGTGGAGGGTCCATGAAAGAGAGCAAGGCTTTTAGAAGAAGGACTGATACAGAGACTGCAACAATGGGAAGTTAGTGATTGTTGTTGTTGTTGTTATATGCCGTCGAGTCGCCTGCGACTCATAGCGACCCTATGTACAACAGCCCTAAACTCCGCTCTGTCCTGTGCCATTTGCACTGTCTCTGACGCTGCCATCCCGATTATCTCAGTCACTGAATCAATCCACCTCATAGAGGGCCTTCCCCTCCTGTGCTGTTCACCCACCCTCCCAAGCATGATGTCCCTATCCAAGGACTGGTCTCTCCTCACAACATGTCCAAAGTATGTTAGACGGAGCCTCAGAATCCTTACCTCAAAGGAGCCACCCGGTTTAA
>NW_006400097.1:4570-5728 GCF_000299155.1 Elephantulus edwardii | reverse complement strand
AATATGCTTAAGAAATGTATAATTAGGTTAAGTACTATTGTTGAAACTATTCTTGGTTTTCATTGCCTTTGAGGCAGAAACAACTTACAGTTGACCTTCCAGGATATTTCTGAGCCTGTAAATTGTACAGGAGGGGATTGCCCATCTTTTTGCTTTGGAACACCTAGTGGATTAAGGTCACCAAAGAGGCAGTCCTTATGTTCACAATATAATTTCCTACAACTATAGGACAAGAGATATCTGTCAATAATTCTGGGAAAGAAAAGTATACAGGGTATTTACTTTCTTCCTGGATCCAAATATACATTTAATTAGCTTTGTGAGTATTTTCATTTGTATCTTCGTTACTAATTTTTGTTCACATTTCCTTCTACAATTATTTAATGTTATATTTTTTTGTATGAGGCTTAATCAAAGCACAAATCAACCCATATTATTTGAATTCTTATGGGAAGAGATTCTACCCTGTACAATATATACATTTGGAGAGCACTGGTGAGGTAGTGATTGAGTGTTTAGCTGTTAACCAAAACCTAAAGGTTAATAGAGCTCAGAATCTAATTTAGAGATAAAAATTTATTATTTCCATAAAGTATATGGCCTCAGATTCTGTTTGGCAGTTCTACTGTCTCCTACAGGATCTCTATAAATTGGCATCAATTCCTCAGAAAAATGTGTTTTGGTTTATTTTTCATTTATCATTCATATGTTTACTTTAAAAATATTTATTCATAGAAGTATGATTAGGGTAGAAATAAATTTGTATTCACATGGGAAAATGAGAAGTTTTTAATTTGCTTTGTTTACCTTTGTTTTAAATGATACAGTACATTATATCTAAATCAACACCCTTGGAGGGCAACACTGAAGAAAATAAATGCAAATAAAAGTTGTTTAATAATTAGCAATTAATCATGCACTGTTTAAAGATAATGCTTTTAATAGGGAATAATGCAGATGAACTTATACAAAAATAGTCATGTAGATTTCTCATTGTATTTTGATAATAAGAAATTATTAAAAATATGTTGTTGTTTGTTGTTGTTATGTGCCGTCGAGTCGCCTGCGACTCACAGCGACCCTATGTACAACAGCCCTAAACTCCGCTCTGTCCTGTGCCAATCGCACTGTCTCTGATACTCCCATCCCAATTATCCC
>NW_006400097.1:0-1370 GCF_000299155.1 Elephantulus edwardii | reverse complement strand
TTAACAGGTAATACAGTGCTCCCTTTCCCTTTTTACACAATAGCCTCTTGGTTTAGGAACAAGTCTTGCACTAGCATAACTACATGTTCTGAAATACCCATTCTTCTCAATGTTAGCCATAATTTGTTCTATACAGTCAAAAGCCTTTGCATAGTAATAAAGCATAAATAAATATCCTTGTGGTATTCTTTGTTTTCAGCCCAGATCCGTATGACATTAGCATAGATGTCCCTGGTGCAATGGACTCTTTCAAATCTAGCTTAAGTATCTGCCATTCTTTCTATATGTACTGTTCTGGCCACAAAAGTAGGTGGTTTAAATCACCAGCTGCTCCAAGGAAAAAACATGTACAATCTCATGTGTGATATACAGTCTCTTAAAACCCACTCGATGGTCGAATACAAGGCAGTTAAGACATAATAGTATAAAATATATGGATGAGAAGAAAAGAGAAAATGAAGAACGAAATGTACAAAATATGATTTATTTTTTATTAGTTGTTGTTGTTGTGTACTTTTGAGTTGGGACCCAATCCATAGCTGACCATATAGTGTGAGATTTCAGGGACCATCAATCATACAAGAGGAGATTAAGCATCCTTCTCCTGTGGAGTACCTGGTGGATTTAAACCTCAATTTCTTTGGGAGCACAGTGAAGTTTCTTATCACGAGGCCATCGGAACTTCCAGAGCTCACAAGATCTTCTTTGTTTCTATATTTGTAGGCCATGAATTTGTTTATACACAAGAATTTGGTTTTGATTTGTTATGTATTTTTTAATTGATCAATAAGAAGAAAGGACATCAACTTTAATCTGCATAAACAGCCTTCTTTTCTCATTCTCTAAATCACATTGTATCCCTTTTCACTACTTCTACTTTGTAGCTTTCAAGTTGCCTTTGGAGATAAAGGAGGTTGACGGTAATTTAGGTGAATCTGGGATTGCCAAATTGAAATGACATCATAAAAAATACAGCCCTAAAAATGAATAAAATCAATGGTGAAGCCTAAAATAATGTTCTTAAATAATGGAGAAGCCCTGCACATTCAGAGTTGGGTCCAGTGCTTTTTCTCAATGAATGCAGTTATCTCAAAATAATTTATATTTAATATGATTGAGCGTCATGCTTATGTGAAAGAAATTGTTTTATAATTGTTATATCAGAGCAATAAAATAGTAAAAAAAAGACCACCTCATAGTAACACGATCCTTACCAGTTATTTCTGTTTCAAACAGTATTTAAAAGTTAAAATTATTTCAATATTTTACCTTTATACATCTGTAAATCTTGATATAAATATTAATTTTCTCTAAAGATTAGAAAATAGGAACGTAGAAACAAGGAATAAGTGATTGAAGTTAAAAAAAAA
>NW_006400096.1:2150968-2151855 GCF_000299155.1 Elephantulus edwardii | reverse complement strand
GAATTGAAGGAATTTGTGAAAACAAGACCAAATCTAGAAAAACGTTTAAGGGACTTCCTTCATGCACAGACACTAAGGAAAGTGGATTGACCATAGTAACAAGAAACAACAATGAAAAGAAACACAGCAAAATGGTAGTGATAAAATCTGGCATGTCAATAATCACATGCAAAGTGAATGGAATAAGTGCACCAATCAAGAGAAAAAGAATAGCAGAATGGATAAAAATTAGCAAAGCCCATCATTATGTTGTCGTCTACAAGAGACATATCTTAGAAACTAAGAGAAAGACAGACTTAAACTCTGATCTCGAGAGCAGTATCTTCAGATCAAGAACATATCAATGTATCGAAGAAAGCAAGGTGTCCACACAATACACAAGCACAAAGCAGGATATCACCCCCAAAAGGTGACACAGTATCAATGGATTTTCTGAAGCCAGAAAGTCTGATGAAACTTTCTGACACAGAATTTAAAATAACAATGATTGAATATTTTCAATGGATGAAAGACAAACTTGAAGAACTACAGGACACTACAAGAAAAAACCAGGAGGAACTTAAAAAAAAAAACAAACCACAAAACCAGTCCAGAACAATGTAGAGAAAACAAATGAGGTATTAGCAGCACGGCAAAAATAAGAAACCACTATCCAAAATACGAGGTAAAATGTTTCAGATGCTGTAAACATAATGGAGGAACACATGAGGAGAGTTGAAGAGATGGAACAAACAATAGTGAAATAGAAGACAAAATTGTTACCACTGATTTGCTAGAGCAAAAAGCAGACTCAAAAGGAAGGAAAAAGAAGAAAACCTAAGAATAATGTGGGATACCATCAAGAGAAATAACATGCACATGATTGGAATCCCAGAAAAGGAAGAAGC
>NW_006400096.1:2125375-2127507 GCF_000299155.1 Elephantulus edwardii | reverse complement strand
CATGGTGCCACTGTTGTAAAATGGGACTGATATCAGGGTTGGCGTAAAACTGAGAAAAACTGGATAAATTGTGTATACTGCACTGAAACAGATGAGGGAGTGAATAATTTAAAAGCGATGCATGATAGGGTATTATGGTTATCATAAGAGTCCACAATTAAGGTTGCATAGTGGAATGTACTTGGGGCGGCGCGAGGGGTGTGGGGGGATTGTGTCCCAAGGAGGGAGTGTTTCTTTTACTTTTAAAAGAGAGGAGAGAACTGGGGGCTGGGGTGGGGGGAGGGCTGGGTGGGGAGAGAAGTGCAGCAATGAATGAATGGAAATCCAAAATCTCTGTAAATGCTCATTAAATTTATTTTTAAAAAGAAAATAAAGGTTAAGAAGAAGGAAAAAAGTTGTCATTTGTGCCCCCAAGCATAAAGAGACTAATACTTCAACATTCTTGAACAATAAAATGATAGCTTTCTTAAGTTATTTTGCTTTCAAAAAAAGTAGGCAAATTTCAGAGTTACAATGAAAACCCATCTTTGCACAAAGAGACCAGATTCCTATAATCCTCAAACATAAGGTCCTGTTGTGCAGGATCAAGCTTTCCCCACTCATCTGGAGTGAAATCTATGGCCGCATCCTAGCATGTTACTGATTTCTAAAGCAGAAAACATGTGCTTATCATCTTTCACTTAAAAATCTTCCCCCTCAGTTCCCACAACCCCCCATAGAATATATCTGCAACATAAGATGCATTCCATACTGTGATATGACTATGATATATGTAAAGCAGTCTAGCAGTATTCAGATTTTTCTACAATCTTTTCTAAGTCATTTTGAGGAACCTGCTCATCTTTCTCCCCTTGACTAGCTGGTGGGTTCAAATTGCTGATTTATTGGTTAGCAGCTCAGCATGTTAAAAACTACACCAGCAGTATTCCTTACTGAAAAGAAGAATCAAAGGAAGTAGAAAACTATTTTAGCATAAAAATAGGGTTAAGTGTGTGTGTGTGTGTGTGTGTGTGTGTGTGTGTGAATGAGAGGCAAGATTGAATGGTAGGTGTATGAGATCGTGAAAAAGGAGAGAAGTATATAAAGAGTATAAGAGAAAGGGATAAAATAACTATTAAAATCTATTATCTAACTATTAAAATAATTTATGCTATCTTACCTGAAGACAGAGTTGTCATGACGATTTTATTTCTAAAATTGGTCAATGTAGGTATATAATCTGTATTATGCAACAGTAAGCAAAGTATTGCTATGTGTCATTGAGTTGGAATGGACTCAAAGCTGACCTTCCAGTGGGTTTTGAGAGACAATAAATTACATGGAAGGAAACTGTCCCTCTTTCTTCCAGACAGACCTTGGTGGATTTGAAGTGCCTGTTTTTGGGTTTGCAGGGTAGCTCCTTGCACACTAGGCCCCAGAGCTCTCTGTAAGAAAAGTAAAACAAAACATATCTTACATTAACTAAGGTGGAATGGGATAGTAAACTAAGGATAATCTTGTAACTCACAGGATGCAAGTGACTAATTAAAAAAGATGTCGAAAGTGTTCCAAACATGTAAAATAAAATAAAATTTAGATAAATTCAATATCAGCAGTCAAAGCCAGGTCAGATGCTGACTGTGGAACAGACCATCAATTACTCATGTGCAAGTTCAAGTTGAAGTTGAAGAAAATGAAACCAGGTTCACAAGAACCAAAATACGGCCTGGAGTCTTTTCCATCTGAATTTAAAAATTACCTCAAAAATAAGTTTCAGACATTACACACTAACAACCAAAGATGAAATGAGTTGTGAAATTACATCAAAGTATTATCCATTAATAGAGAGAAAGGTTGTTATAAAGACTGAGGAGAACAAAAAGACCAAAATGGATGTCAAAGGAGACTGTGAATAATGCATGAGAGCATCAAGAAGCCAAAACAAAGGGGAGAGATGCAGAAGTAAAAAGATGAGCAGAAGATTTCAAAGGAACACTTAAGAAGACAAAGCAAAGTATGACAATCAAATGTGCAAAGAGCAGGAGTCAGACAATAAAAAAAGAACTCAATGAACAGACACTTCACCAAAGAAGACATTCAGATGGCCAACAAGCACATGAAGGAATGTTCAAAATCCCTAGCCCTGAGAGAGA
>NW_006400096.1:2123419-2124770 GCF_000299155.1 Elephantulus edwardii | reverse complement strand
GGGTGGGGGTGGGGGATTGTGTACCAATGAAGGAGTTTTGCTTTTCAAGGAGAGCAGCGAACTGGGGGTGGGAGTGGGGGTGAGTGGGTGGGGAGAAAAGTGCAACAATGAGTGAATGGAATTCCAAAATCACTGTAGATGTTCATTGAAATTAATAATAATAAAAAAAGTTAAAAACAAAGAAAAAAAAGAACTCAGTCAGCATTTTTCAAGTTGAAAGGACAGAAAATTAATTCAAGGCTTGAGTTGCAAATGATGTCAGTTTGAAGATTAGTTCAGTCCATGATCTTTTCCATCACTTGCTATGCATCTGAGAGCTGGACAATGAATAAGGATGACAGAAGAATTTATGTCTTTGAGCTGCAGTGTTGAAGAATACTGAATAACTTATGGACTGCCAAAAGCACAAACAGGTAAGTCTTGGAGAATGTACAGCCAGAGTGTTTCTTGGAGGCAAAATGACAAGGTTTCATCTCACAATCTTTGGTCATGTTGTTAGGAGAGGCTATTCCTTGGAAGGGGACATCATACTTGTAAAGGCAGAGGGTCGGCGAAAGAGAGGAAGATGGATGGACAAGTGACTGCAGAAATGGGCTCGAGGATGCCAGAGATGATGAGGATGGCACAAGATAAGACAGGGATCAGATCTGTTCATAGGGTCTTTATGAGTCATACTTAACTCGATGGCACCTAACAACAAGAGAAGTTTAAGAGTAAGTTAATAGTATTAAATAGCTGGATTAAAGCAATTACAGCAATAACTAGATATTAAGAAAGTTGAGGAGGCGCTTCCTAGACTTATATATCTTATTCTACACTTTAGGGTTTCACATTCATAACTATGTGGTGACATTGATGGAAGTCTTCTTTTCTTTTTTTTTTTAAATTGGGAAACACATATTGGGGGTACAAGGAGGTGAGGGTTGGGGCAGAAGGGTGAGGATGGGCCAGGATGCAGTTGCAGAGCTGCACAGTTTTGGGGAGCAGGTGAAAGAAATGATGACGGTCTAGTGGGGACCAGATGCTACAGAGGAATGACAAGCATTTTCCAATGGTAATTAAACCAACTGTCTTATTGATTTGGGAATTGGATGTTGACTCTCTGGCTTCTTCATGCTGAACAGGGGCATAGATGTTAAGGGGGCGAAGGGAGGACACTTTATCACCTTACTGGTGGTCTTGTGTTAAAGCTGCTTGCCTTCTTTCTCTGTTAGAAGATATTTTCTTGTCATTTGCTCCCTTCTGTACTGCAAAGTGTTTTCCCAGGTGGTTCCAGTGGGGGTTGCTGGTTGAACCCAGAGGCTCCATCCTCCTTTGCTTCCTTAGCTGTCAGTTGTATTTCCTTTTTGTC
>NW_006400096.1:2113008-2122404 GCF_000299155.1 Elephantulus edwardii | reverse complement strand
AGGGTTGCAGAGTGGATTATATTTGGGGGTATGGGAGGGGTGCGGGGGGATTGTATACCAAAGAAAAAATTTTTACTTTTCAAAGAGAGGAGCGAATGGGGTGGGGGTGGGGGTTTGGGAGCCACGAGACTCACCCATTTCTCCTTGGGAATCCTTGAATTCCTATTGTTGAGCCTTGATCTTCACTGAGGTCCAGTCATCAACTGTTTAAGTGTTCAATTATCAATAAGCCAAAGTCTGTGGAAGGCCATAATGGCCCTGCTTTAAGTGATTCACTGCTCCCGCAGCTCACCACGCTGTCTCTGCCTCCACCGCCATCTTGGATCTTGGAAGTCTTCTCTTCTGTGGCTTCTTCTACTCCAGCAAATGGAAACAGAGAGACCATAGTCACACTACTTTCATCAGAGGAGAAAATACCTTCATATGAAATTACATGAGAGTACTACAGGGAAGGCAAAATACAGACTAACTTATGCCAAACCCTGAAACCAAAATGAATGCTTAGCCATATACCCCCAAACTGATAATTCATGTAAACCCTGATGTTACAGAATACGAGCTTAATAATCTGCTTGTAAAGGATCAGTCTTGAAACCCCTGTTTATATTTTTTCTTCAGCATCTCTCCCCTTTGTTTTGTTTTGAAACCTCCGTAACAAGTCTCCCTGAGTCAGCCAGCATCAACTCAACAGTAGTTAATAAAGAACAGAAGATCTGGGTGTTTTAGAAAGGAAAGAAACTGAGATTTCATGATAGAAACTCCTTGAAAAGGTAAGGTGATTGTGTGACTATTAGAAGAGTGACGGTAGGGGCTAGTGCCATTGGGCTACTGGAACAAGCCTTCAGCAACAAGGGCTGGTATCTAAATGGCAGAAAAGGGATCTGGGGGTGCAGGGCCATGAGCGTCTTTCTGAAAGGGCCAGAGAGACTGAGAATGGCACAGCTCCTCACCACCACAGAGTAGAAAGCAGATAAAGAGCCCATATCTCAGCTTCATGGTACCCCTAGAGCCACCCCAACAATAAGAGGTTCTTTTATTCATTGTTCACTTGCAGACTCACGGTAGTGGTATCAAGAATGCAGTCTATTGGAGAAAGAAATTGGAGAGCGGGGAGGCAAAGAATATCTCCTAATGTAAGTCCAGGTTTAGTAAAAGTCCTGGTTAAGTTTAGCAACACAAATTCAGGAAGCCTCTGATTTCTTCAATATCCATCAAGGTTTGCCTGAGAGCAGTTATAAGTCCAGCTTCTCCTTCAAGCATCTGGCAAGGACAGTAAAGCCTTGAACTGAGGCCAGTACAAATGTGAGAAGCCTCAGGTCACACCTTGCCACAGTTTCTCCACAGCAATGCCACAGTCTCTCCACCACCATCACCACGGTTTTGTCACCAGGGTCTTGCTGAAGTCTCCTTCAAGTCTTGCTCTCTCAAGTCTTGCTACTTATTGTGGGATGTTCTCTCTCTCTCTCTCTCTCTTATCATAGTCCCACAGCTTTTGGTAATTTTTGAAACAAAGTATTTGTAGTTAAGGTACCTGGAGGTAAAAAGGGGCTTAATATAAAGGGTGAAAAAAAAAGCCTACTTTTAGGTTAACACTTGCAGTTGGTATCTCCAGCTATATATATGAAAGCATTCCTTTAAGAAGACATGATACAAAAAAAGTGACATGGGACTAACACTTAGGTCACTGCAGGATTTAAGGAGAGACAGGGACTTGTCTATTGAGAGATGGCTAAGCTTAGGTGAAGCAAGAATAGAGAAAGGTGAAGTCAATTAAGCACTAAAGCAGTAACTTCCCTTTCTCAGCCTTTCTTAGCAGATGCTGCTGAGGGAGGTGACACAGTATTGTGTCTTATTTCTTCTTTTGCCTTATTTGTCTAGCTAGAACTTTCAATACAATGTAGTGTAACATATTTTCTATCAGTTCATTTGCTATGGGCACTTGGGCTGCTTCCATCTTCTCATTATTGTAAGAAATGCTCCAATATTCATGTATATGCTTACATGTTTGTGTCACAGCTATGATTTCTTCAGGGTATATTCCCAGTAATTGCATAATTGAGTCAAATGCTGATTTTAGTTTAAACTTTTTAAGGAGGAAGCATCAGGCTGTCTTCCATAGTCATAGTACCATTTTATATTCCCACCAGCAGTGAATAAGAGTCGAATTCTCTAAACCCTCTAGTCTGCGTGAGGTCCTGTTTTAAAGAGGCAGAGACTAGATTGGGGTGACACAACTGAACTGTTACCCACTGTCTGCTTTTTTCCAATGTAGTTGTGGGCCCCTAGAACAAAAGTTAAACTAAGAAAATCAGTTATAAAACATACCATAGAAAGAAGTAGCCATCCCTGGGCCAGAGAGACTTGTCCAGAGACAGACTGTTGTCCCTGGCTTGTGGGGAAGAGAAATTCAGCCCTTGAGGGAAAGAGAGATTCCTTTGTGTGGGTAAATGACTTCTCAATTCCTCCTCAGACCTCTCCTTTTATGGATACCAGACCAAGGCATGTGGCCTGGTCAGAGTATATATTTTCCTTGCTGATATTTTGATTTTTCGTGCATGCACTTTGTTGGTTTTGTTTTTTAAGTTATTTTGTGCTTTTAATAAAAGTTTACCGAATTCATTCATTGTTGCACATTTTCCTCCCTACTGTTCACTTTTTTTTTTTAAAAATTCATTCATTGATGCACAATTTCCTCCTTCTCCCAGCCTCTTCCCCAGTCCACCTCTTATTCTGGACTGTGGTCATACAAATAATACATAATTCTATAATATTTTTTGGTTGATTTCTGGACTGGAATGGGAGTAATAAGTAAATGATTCCTCTTGGTGTGTTGTTGTTGTTGTTGTGTACAGACCCGTAGCTGATCACTGAGCCGATTTTCAGAGACTGTAAATCACGTGGGAGGAGATTGGCTATCTTTCTCCTGAGAATCAGCTGGTGGATTCAAACCATTTGTTTTGGGTCAGCAGTGCAATCCCTTGGTACTAGGCCATCACAGCTCCCAAAACATGTTGTTGTTGTAGAGACAGAAAAGGCCCATAGTTGACCATCTGGTGGGTTTTCAGAGGCAGTTAATTGTGTAGGAGGAGACTGCCCATCCTTCTCCTATGGACCAGCTGGTGGCCTGGAACCACATGCCTGCAGGATTGCAGCACAGCTTCTTAAACCAAATACCCTGAGTGTTCTGACTGTTTATTAGCAGTCTCAGCATCTACTTTTTTGGTCATCATTGTAAGAGTGTCTACGACACAACATTTTTCAATTCAATATGTTGCAAGTATATAATTTATTGAAAGAAATTATAATAATCTACTCTAAAGCCATATTCTTATTCAATGTCATATTTTTGTCACCATTGCCCTCAATTTACCCATCTCTCTCATCCTTTATTACTGCTGATAAACTTTATTCTCTATGTCTTTGTCTGTACATTGGGAAAGTCTGCTGTCAGAGATCTCTCCAAAGTACTGAAGAGCAAAGATGTCAGTCTGGAGACTAAGTTGTGCTTGATACAGGCAATGGTCTTTGCAATTACTTGCTATGCATCAGAGAGCTGGACAATGACTAGGGATGATGAAAGGAGAGTTGATGCCTTTGAGCTTTGGTGCTGGAGTATTGAATATACTATGGACTGCTAGGAGAACAAACAAGTTTGTCCTAGAGAGGGTGAAGTCAGGCTGCTCCTTCGAGGCAAGGATTCTGAAGTTCTGTCTGACATACTTTGGACATGTTGCAAAGTGGATCAGTCCTTGGAGAGAGACATCATGCTTGGGAGGGTGGAGGGACAGAGCAGGAGAGAAAGATCCTCAGTGAGATGGACTGATTCAGTGACTAGTGCAATAGGGATAGACCTGTCAGAGACAATAAGATTGGCACAGTATAAAGCAGGGTTTAGGGCTGTTATACATAGGGTCGTTATGAGTCATAGGTGACTCGATGGCAACAAAAACAACATGTGAGATCAAATGCAATTTATCCTTTTGTGAGTAGGTTATTTTATTCTTCACAATGTCTTCCAGATAGATTCATAACTGTAGAACATATCAAGACCTTTACCCTACTAGATGAGTAGTATTCCACTGTATAGACCACATTTCGTTTATACACGAATCTGTTGATGAGTGTTTTTCATTTGTCTCCATTCTCAGGTAATTGTAAATACTGCTACAGGAAAAGTCATTGTACAAGCACCTGAACCTTTGTGTTTATGATTTTTTTGATAAATATACACACTAGATAGATAGACAGAAAGGTAGCTAGTGGCTTGATGTTACAGAATTTTGCTTCCAATCCAAGTGGAGGTGGTTCAAATCTACCAGCCATTTCAAGTTTAAGAGTTGAATGAGGGCAAGATTTAGAGGTATAGTTTGGGCTAAAGCCAAGGTAAATTTTATGGTTAGATTTAAAGGTTAGGTTAGGTATGAGCTGGGGCAATCCACGGTATGTTCAACACTCGTCTCTGGTACCACAACTCAAAGGCATAGATGATTCTTCTGTCATCCTTAGTCATTGACTAGCTCCCTGAAGCATGTTGTTGTTGTTGTTATGTGCCATCGAGTTGCTTGCGACTCATAGCGACCCTATGTACAACAGCCCTAAACTCTGCTCTGTCCTGTGCAAATCGCACTGTCTCTGACACACCCATCCCGATTACCCAGTGACTGAATCAATCCATCTCTTAGAGGGCCTTCCCCTCTTGCGTTGTCCCTTTACTCTACCAAGAATGATGTTCCTTGGCAAGGACTGCTCCCTCTTTACAACATGTCCAAAGTATATATGAAGCATAGCAAGTATATATATAAAGACCATGGCCTGGATCAGGTACATGTTAGTTTCCACAATGACGTCATTACTCTTCAGTACTCTAGAGAGGTCTCTGACAGCATATTTTCCATTGGGATAATTTGTCTTTTGATTTCCTGACTGCTGGTGCCAAGAGTGTTTATTGTGGAACCAAACAGATGAACAATCTCAATCTCTTCTCCATGTATTAAGATGCTGTCAGTTTGCCCACTGGTGAGAATCTTTGTTTTCTGGATGTTGAGGTCCAATCCATTTTGAAGGCTGCAGTCCTTGACTTTCTGCAGCAAACACCACAGGTCCTCCTCAGTTTCAGCGAGCAAGTTTGTGTTGTCTGCAAAATGTAGGTTGTTCATGAGTCTTCCTCCAATCCTGAGGCCATATTCCTTCTCATAAAGTCCAGACTCCCACATATAGATTGAAAAGGTATGGAGATAGGATGTATCCCTGACACACACATCTCCTGATCCTGAACCACATAATGTTTCCTTGCTCTGTTCTGACAATAGCTTCCTGGTTCAAGTGTAGTTTTCACATGAGCACAATTAAATGTTCTGGGATTCCCATTTTCCTCAAGGTTAGCCACGGTTTGTTGTGATCCACACAGTTAAATTATTTGCATAGTCAATGTAACACAGATAAACATTTCTCTGGTACTTTCGGCTTTTTGTTAAGATCCATCTAACATTGGCTATAATTTCCCTAGTGACACAGTCTCTTCTAAACCCAGCTTGCAGATCTGACAGTTCTCCGCTGATACACTGTTCCAGTTTCTTTCTTTCTTTTTCTTTTTTTAAAATATAATCTTTAGCAGAATCTTGCTTGCATGTGATATTAGTGATGTTGTTCGATGCTGGAGAAGAGTGTTGAACATTCCAAGAGAACCAACAAATCTCTCCTGGAGAAGGTGAAATCAAAATGTTTTCTTAGAGGCAAGGATTTTGAAGCTCTGTCATACATACTCTCAGCATGTGGCCAGGAGAGACTAGTCCTTGGAGAAGTAAGATATCATGCTTGGAAGGGTGGAGGGACAGTGCACTAAAGAAAGACCTTGTATAAAATGGATTGACTCAGTGACTGGGGTAATACGATTAGGTGTCAGAGATGATGAGATTGGCTCACGATATGGCAGAGTTCAGATCTATTGTCCATATGGTTTCTATGAGTCATGGTCAACTCCATGACACATAAGAACAACAACAACAACAACAACAACAACAACAACAGGGCTGATCTTCTCATTGGATTAGATTACAGTAGTGTGTTATGGTAATGTAAAGCATTACTTTAGTCCTAGAATTAGGATTAGTGCTTTGGCTACAGTTATTTCTAAATTTGGGTTTTGGGTTAGAGTTATAAATTACAAACAATAGCAACAACTGAACTCAAACTCATTCCGTTTAAATTAGAATAAACTTATAACAGACATTACAGTGGGTGTTTGGAGGTTATCAATCACAATTTACGTGGTTGCCCATCTCTTTTGAGTCTCTGGTGAAGTCTGACTTTAGGCATTAAAAAAACCACACGAACCCACCCAACAATGTTAAGGCTTAAGACTAGATTTAGTGGTAAAAATAGGCTTAACTTTAGGGTTTGAATTATGACCAGGTGTAGGTCTTGGTGTAGTGCTATTGTTGGGATTAAGGGTTGGATTCCTGGATATGATTAAGCTTTAGTCAGTTGTTAAAAGTTGAGGTTAGTATTGAGGGTTAGCTTTAAAGTTTGTGTTAATATGGGGAATAGTGTGAAGTTAGGGTTAGAGTTAATTTAGAATTTATGGGTAGGTTTAGAGTTACATTTAAGACTTAGAATTATAGTTCAGCATTATGGTTAGTGTTGTGCTTAATGTATAAGTTAGGATTTGGGGATGGTTTGGGTTAGAGTTTAAGGGTAGGGTTAAGTCTCAGTTGTGGTCTAGTGATATGGTTAGGATTAGAGCTTGAGCTACAGTTTGGCCCAGGGCATGGGATAGCATTACATTTTGAGTTAGGGTTAGCTTTAGGGAAAGGATTTGGTTATGAGTTAGAATTTGTGGTTAATGTTATGAGTAATTTTAGGTATTAAGCTGGGGCTATTTTTAGGTACTTGGCTAACTGACTGGAAGATAGCTATATTTGTTCCTATTCCTTAGAAAAGCAATCTAATAGAAAGTTTAAGCTATGTTATTGTGATGTTGTTATGTACCGTTGTCACTTGCGACTCGTAGCAACCCTCGGTACAAAAGAGCCCTAAACCCTGCTCTATCCTGTACCAACTGCATTATCTCCAACTCATCTACTCCCATTACCCCAGTCACTGAATCGGTCCATCTCATTGAGGGTCTTCTTCTCCTGCGCCATCCCGCCATCCTCCCAAGCACGACATCCCTCTTCACTATGCAGCTTTCATTCCGGACTCTTGTCATGACAATAATACCTAATCATATATTCCTCCTAAACAGTTCTCTCTCTCATTTGTTTCAATGCAGTATACATTATTTATCCCCTCTTAGTTTTCCCCCAACTGCAATGTCAGTCCTTCTTTACAACTGTGGCACTCTACAGTACTTGTCCTTTTGTGACTGAGATATTTCACTCAGCATAATGTCTTCTAGTGTCACCCATTTTGTACAATGTTTCACGAGTTCCTTGTTTTCCAATGCAGCATAGTATTCTGTTGTGTGAATATACCAGAGCTTCTCCATTTATTCGTTTGTTGATGGACACTTGGGTTGTTTCCATCTCTTTGCTATTGTCAACAAAGCTGCAATAAACATGCGTGGGCATATATCTGCTTGAATGGCAGTTCTGGTTTCTTTAGGGTATATTCCCAGTAGTGGAATTGCTGGGTCAAAAGGTATTTCTAGTTTCAAATCTTTGAGACAGCACCATAGTGCCTTCAATAGCGGTGGCACCATATATCAGTCCCACCGACAGTGAATAAGGGTTCCAGTTGCTCCACAACCTTGCCAGCATTTGTTGTTTGTGCTCATTTAATTTTTTAGTCTCTTTATTTGTATCATCACAGTTTTTAGGTTTATCAAGCAATAGTCTTTCAATTTCTTTATTCCTTTTGAAAAACGAACTCGTGATCTTTTTTGTATATCACTCCTTTATATTTTTTAATTAAACTTATTTCTTTGTTATTTTGATGAAAGTCATAGGTACATAATTTCAATATGTACAATTCAATGACATTGATTATCAGTACTTTATTCTTTTTTAAAATGATATTTTTCCATTCACATCGTGTTTCATATAATCATCTTTTTTATATTTTCTATTTTTTTTCAGGTTTATATTTATTTTATTTTTGCTGTCACCAGCGAGTGAGCTATGGTGACCTAATGGCAAGAAGCTGCGCAGCAATGACGAATGCATGCGATTCAAATCTCACCAGCTTCACTGTGGGAGAAGGATGGACAATCTCCTCTCATGCAATGAATTTCCTTTGAAAAACTTGCTTGAGGGGACAGCTATGGTTTAGTTCTGACTTGATTGTATACAACAAAAACAATAACAACTATCTGTTATAATTGCCTTTTTTTTAGTTTGTGGGATTTGTTTGTTAATTGTGAAATATCTTGCTTTCCCTTATTGTTGGAAATATTGGGCTAAGATGTTGGTGTTGATTCTTTTTCTTTTTAATATGTGTGTTTTTGACTATAAATTGATCCCAGAGTAATGCTTTCTCTCTGTTCCAGAAGTTTTGGTATATTATTTCATTGTCATTTTGAGAAAATTTAAACTTTAAATTTAAAGTTGTTGTTATGTGCCATCAAGTTACTCACAATTCACTGGGACCCTATGTACAATAGCTCTGAATCCAGCCCTGTCTGGAGCCAGTTTCACTGACTTTGACACACCTAATCCCATTGCCCCAGTTACCAAGTCAATCCATCTCATTCAGGGTCTTTCTCTTCTGCACTGTCCTTCCACCCTTCCAAGTGTGATGTCCTTCTCCAAGGAATGGTCCCTCCTGGACACATGCCCAAAGAATGTGAGACCGAGCTTCAAATTCCTTGCCTATCCTTGGCCAAAGAGAAACTTGGTTTTACCCTCTCCAAGATAGACTTATTAGTTCTCTTGGTTGTCCTTGATATGTTTAAGGTTCTTCTGCAGCACCACTACTCAAAGGCATCAATTCTTATTCTGTTGTCCTTACTCATTGTCCAGCTCTCTAAGTAATTGCAAAGACTAGGCCTGGATCAGGTGCACCTTAGTCTCTAGACTGACATCATTGCTCTTTAGTACTTTGGAGAGGTCCCTGCAGCAGACTTCCCCAGTGCAATTCTTCTTTTGATTTCCTGATTGCTAGTGTCAAGAGTGTTGATTGTGGAGCTGAGCAAGCTGAAATTATTAACAACCTCGATCTCTTCTCCATCCATCATGGTGCTGCCAATGGGCCCCATGGTGAGAATTTTTTGTCTTCTTGATGTTTTTTTCCCTATAATTATATTTTATTAATTTTCATAAACATTTACAGAGATTTTGGGCTTCCACTCATTTATTGTTGCACTATTCTTTCTACCCTCCTCCCAGTTTGTTCTTGTCCAAATGCCACAGTGCTTGTCAAAGCCAGTTCTGATTAATCTTCTTTGTCAGTGTATCCTTT
>NW_006400096.1:2085548-2110403 GCF_000299155.1 Elephantulus edwardii | reverse complement strand
GCCAGTATTTTATTTAGGATTTTTGCATCAATATTCATGAGAGATATTGGCCTATAGTTTTCTATTTTGGTGCTGTCTTTTCCTGGGTTTGGTATCAAAGATATGTTTGCTTCACAAGGCCTCCATATCCAACTGGCTCCTGGGCTTCAAAAGTGGGGAGAGCTGGGAATTAAAGTAAATACATTTAAAGACAAAGATGTGTCTAATTAAAATCATAATATTTTTAGTTTCTTCCTATGCATCTGAAAGTTGGACAATAAATAAGAAAGACCAAAGGAAAACTAATGCCTTTGAACTGTGGTGTGGGTGAAGAGTAGATTGCCGAAGGAACAGATACATGGCTCTTGGAGGAAGTGCAACCAAGGTGCTCCTTAGAAGCAAGGATGAGGGAATTTCATCTCACATACTTTGGGCATATTGTCAGAAAAGCCAATTCTTGGAAAAGGACATAAAACTGGGAATAGTGGAATGAGAAAGAGAGAGCGAGAGTGAGCGAGTGAGAGAAAATAAAGGCAGAAAGAAAGACCCCCAACAAAGTGTCTTGACACAGTGACACAGTGAGATCGAACATGCTGTAGATTGTGAGGATGGCCTAGGACAAGGACAAGCTTTTTATCTCTTGTTCTTAGGGTTGCTAGGAGTTGTAGTCTACTTGATGGCACCTAACAAGAAAAATGACCACATACTTACAGGCAATACCATTTATTTTGTGTTTTTCTCTTTTTAAAGAAGATGACCTCAAACCAGCGGATTTCAACCAACAATTATTTTGTTTGCAGTCAAGTGCTTAACTAGTGCACAACCAGGGCTTCTTGCAATCTCCTATTCATATCATCCAACAAACCACTCTATACTTTTCCTCTACAACATGAAGGTCTCTTTTGTAACTTGTGAGCTACCATTCCATACTTCCATCTGTCCTTGAATCTGGAATCTAGTTGCTTTCCTTGGTATAAAGGAACTTCATCTCATAGGGTAACAGGTCCAGAAAAGATGCATTACACTTTTGATGATTATTTCTTGGTGTCACTCTGCATCTCAGCTTGACTTCATCCTGCGTTAGAATTTAAATTTTAACAAAATCCTCACATGATTTGATCAGACGTGAAATATCAAAAAACCCTTGACCTAACATACACTTCCATTTTACAGTGGAGAAAACGAAGGAGTTGAGAGATAAAACAATGTGTATAGGACTTCCATGAATCAGAAACTATAATAACTAATAATGCATAAGGAAGATATTTCCAACAGGAAAAAGAAAAAGTAGGAAGCTAAGGGATGAATGAAGGCAGTGAGAAAATACAGGCAAAACAGGTAGGGAGAAGAACTAACAGGCAGCCTTCACCCAGAGCACAGTTCAACTAAGATGTCTTGGAATGCTGAATAGCCAAGAGATGTTTGATTCATAATAGTAGAAGTCTCTCTCAGTGCTTTTGAGATCAAATTTGAAAGACTGCTGAGGGAAAAAACCTCCACAACCCATCCAGGTTTCAGTAAATCTCTCACTCTTTTTTTTTTAAACTCCCTGGAAGTCAGGGCAGCAACAAAGAACATAGAAACATATCTGCTACATGGCTCTTTGGGTGCTCAGGTATCACCATCCTAGCACCAGTTTTCTTTCTGGACCCCCCACTTGTCTGTAGAACCCTTCCCCGGGCTGTACAAAAATGTTGTTGTAAATCTGCACTGATCCCATCTTGCCTGTGCGTGGAGCTTCTTTCCAGGAACATCAAGAATTATTTATTGCAGCCCATAGAATTCTCTGTAAGGTTTCACCTCCAGATGCAGGAGATGCATGTTCTATTTCTGTTTGACATCCCATGTCAGGAACAAGTCCTGGAAGAGGCCTGCATAATTCAGCGTTATATACAGAGGGTGAAGTTATGTGGTGATATATCAACATCAGGCACTGAAAGTCCTTGGAAATCAGGAGAGTATAATTTTAGTATGAGTGTAATGAGAATGTTAATGAAGACCCATTTTTTCTCCTCCTCTACATCTGATATGTGCTAAAAATAATTGGGAACCTTTTCCAAGTGTGGGTAATACCTGATGTTGGGGTTACTTTCCCCATGAACAGGACATTGTACCTTTTTTTTTTCACCAGTCATAATGTCTTTGAAATGTCAAGATCAGAATTCCCCTCTGCTTCTCAGATATCTCTGAGAATGTCAGGCCAATTGCACCTCAAACTCATTGTGTTCAAAACTAAGTTCGTTATTTTTCTTTCAAATTCTTTATCCTTCTCTATTCATATCTAGCTTGGTAGCACTTAGTCTCGAACTCTCAGAGACTTAGTATCAGCACTTAGTCTCTTAATTTCTTCGTCTTCTCTTTTCTTCCCATACAAAGGGACTAGTTCCTGTTCATTCTACCTCCAAAAAGATTCTCAGATCCGTTCTCTTTTAATTTTAAGTAACTCTTCATAATTCAGGGCATAATTCACTATAACTACAAACATTAATTTTGGTATTGTAAAAAAATATAGATTACTATGCTGCATTGAAAAAACAGGAACTCATCAATATTAGTCAAAATGGGTGACCCTGGAGGACAATATGTTGACTTAAATATCTCAGTCACAAACGGACAAATACTGCATAGTGCCACTGTTGTAGAACAGGACTGACATCAGGGTTGGGGTAAGACTGAGAAAAATTGGATAACTTATGTATACTGAATTGAAACAGATGAGAGAGGGAACAGTTTAAAAGTTATATATGATTGGTTATTATGGCTATGATGGGAGTCCAGAGTGAAGGTTGCATAGTGGAGTGTACTGGGGGTGGGTGGGATTGTATACCAACGTAGGAATTTTTCTTTTACTTTTCAGAAAGAGGAGCAAACAGGGGATGGGGGGGAGGTGGGCAGGGAGAAAAATGAAACAACGAATGAATGGAAATCCAAAATTTCTATAACTGTTTATTAAAATTAATAGAATAAAAAAAATAGATAACTCAATAGTGGCCTGATTCAATACTTATCATCATGTGACTGAGATATTTCACTCATCAAAATGCTCTTTAATATTTTCCAAGTTATGTAATATTTTATAAAATTGTTGCTCCTTAGTGCTGCGTAGTATTCCATTGCATGATGTACCACAATGTCTCAATCCATTTGTCTATTAATGGACATTTGGATTGCTTCCATTTTCTTGTGATTGTGACTAATGCTGCTATGAACATAGGTAGGCAAATGCCCATTTGTGTCTCAGTTCTGATTTCCTTGGGATATATTCCTGGTAGTGGAATAGCTGGGTTATATGTGTGAGTAGTATTTCCTTTTCTCTTGGATGAAATCTTGGCCAGTCAACAGAACTTGCCAGCTCATTCATTCTTAACTATTGAAAAATTCCCTGTCACTTTTGTAGTGTTGGGTGTCATTGAGTTGACTATGACACACAGTCACAAAAAAATATTCTCATTTTAAGTAATTAGTGTATTGAGTCCAGTGCAATGTGCCAGGCATTGTCAGTTCAGCAGTAGATTTCTATTCTCCCATGCAAAGTATAGATTTATTCCTGGATAAATGAACATCAAGTGTTGCCATCAGCCATCTGTTACCAAAGTCTTGTTTATCGCTATTATCCTGCACAGATTTCATCAGAGCTTCTAGACTAAGATGGACTAGAAAGCAAGCCCTGGTGATTTTCTTCT
The DNA here is from genome assembly GCF_000299155.1 of Elephantulus edwardii. Taxonomy (NCBI): domain Eukaryota; kingdom Metazoa; phylum Chordata; class Mammalia; order Macroscelidea; family Macroscelididae; genus Elephantulus; species Elephantulus edwardii. Next base: position 2,106,741 of record NW_006400096.1, on the reverse strand, counting down.
GAAAATGGGGCAATGAACAAAGGCTGTGCATCACAATCATCTGTCCCACCACTGGTTTTCAAGACTTCATAGGACTTGATGGCAGCTAACAGCCATATAATTGTTGTTGTGCACTGTAGAGTCAGAACTGACTTATAGCTGATCCTTTGTTGGGTTTTCAGAGGCAGTTAATTGGTCGGGAGGAAACTGCCCAACCTTCTCCCATGGAGCAGTTGGTGGATTCGAAGAGCATGCCTTAGGGATTGCAGCACAACTCCTTGCCATTAGCCATCGAAAGAGAGAAAGAGAGAAGGAGAGAGAGAGAGAAAGGAAAAAAAGAAAGAAAGAAGAAAGAAAGAAAGAAAGAAAGAAAGAAAGAAAGAAAGAAAGAAAGAAAGAAAGAAAGAAAGAAGAAAGAGAGGGAGAGAGGAAGGAAAGAAGGAAGGAAGGAAGGGAGGGAGGGAGGGAGGGAGGGAGGGAGGAAGGAAGGAAGGAAGGAAGGAAGGAAGAAGGAAGGAAGGAAAAAAAGCCTCCAATTTTGTTCAAGACTAAATTTTCTGTTCCCACTACTGTACCTGCTGTGTTTACTATGGAGGTGTGGGGCTGTTTGTGTACGTGTGCAGATATGTGTACATTTATACACACCTTGCCTTGTGTGAGGTGGGAAGTAGAGAAATGAAAAGACATTTCACACCTTGTACTTCGCTTTCTCCTGTCAGTCATTTATTCAAGGGATGTTTGAGGACTAATTGTGCCAGGCCTTGAACTAGGTGCTGGCGATACAATGATTGAGAAGAAAAAAAGAAAAAGAAAAGCTGGAGACAGCTCCTACTTGACAGAAGGTACCTGTGGCTAAATTGATTCAAAGTCATGGAGACCCTCAAGGACAGAGCAGAACTGCCTTTTAGTGTTTGCAAGACTGTCATTGAATGAGAGAAAACTGCTGTGTCTTTCTCTTAAGAACAATTGATGGATTCAAACAGCTGATTTTTAATTAGTATCCAAGTACTTAATCACTGAGCTACCAAGGCTTCTAATAGAAAGAAGGCTGTTTGTTGATAGGTACCATCACGTTCAAAGATCCTCAAAACAATGGGAAACTGTAATTATGCCTACTAATTTTCTAGACCAGAAGTAGGCAGCGACACAGAGATCAGATCCACTAATGTGCTTTTTGTTATTGTTGTTAAGTGCTGTTGTGGATTAAATTGTATTCTCCCTCACCCTCCCTGTCCCCAACCCTACCTCCTCATGGCTGATAACCAGGAGTCCTTCCCATCGACCCTCTTGTCAGGCCCTTGTCCAGCCCCAACTGTGCTGTTTCCACAGTTGCTTTGACAAACACCCCTGTGTGCCTGGGTTTGTGTGGCCCTTTGCTAATGTAGCTATGAAGGGATTTGCTAGGTGACACGCCTGTGGAATGAACCTTACTGTCCCCTGCTATTTGTGTTCTTTCCAGCAGTTTATGGGCTATTGGATTTCATTATGACTCCAGTTCCTGCCCAATGAATTTGGGCAAAAAAATGAATAAAATACTCAAGTAAAATGGGAACAATTCAGTGAAGGGCCCCTTGCCTCTGTATAAAACAGTTCCCATCCTCTGGTTTTCTAAATATTTGTACCTATCTTTGCCAAAAGGGTGAGCACATCAGTGAAGAATGCAAGCTTCTTCCCTTCGAAATAGTTTTCTCTTGCTTTAAGATGTTTTGAGACTCTGCTGGTATGAGACTGCCTTTAGTTTGGTCTAGGATGGTGGATATTAAGTTTGTTCGGTATTTCAGTGAGTCCTCTGTCCTTTGAAGGCCCTCACTCAGTTTGAAACCATATGAATGTTTCCTAAGAAGTTCAGAGGTTCCTTCTATGCTCAGTTTTCTTCCAGTTTGGCTTAGAGACTGTAGTTCATCACTCTGTCCCTCTCCTACCAGGCCCACTGCCTAGAAAACATCACTGTTTTCCTGTGATTGGAAGAAATCATAGACTGAGTCAAAGAAGCTACCTTTTGTATCCAGGCGTATGTCTGGGCTACAGAGGGCAGTAGGAGAATTGCATGAGGTGGTCTAAATGGCACCACTAGAAGTTCATGACCATGTGCTAGAGAGGAACCTCAAAATTCTTCACTGATTGGATGATGCTTTTGAAGAGGAGATTCTTCATCCTTTGCAATAGTTATTTAGAACCTCTGTCTGACAACCTGCCTTATTCAGATAATATGACCACATTTTTTGAAAGTGAGGAGGATTTGAAATGTTTGCTGCAGAAGATCTAAGACTATAGACTTCAGTAAGGAATACATCTTAACATCAAGAAGACAAAATTCCTCATCACTGGGCCAATAGGCAACATGATGATAGAGAAAAGATTGAAATTGCTAATGATTCAATCTTGCTTGGATCCACAATCAAACCCTTGATATTAGCAGTCAAAAAATCTAAATATGTAATTACATTGGTAAAGTCGAGCCTAAAGGAAATCTCTAAAGTACTGAGGAGCAATGATGTCAGTTTGAAGCCTAAAATACACCTGATTCAAGTGATGGTCTTTTCAATCACTTAGTATGCATTTGAGAGCTGCACAATGAATAAGGATGACTGAAGATGAATTGATGCCTTGTGGTGTTTGAGAAGAGTACTGATTGTTCCATGGACAGCCAAAAGAACAAATTAGATATGTCCTGGAAAAAGTGAAGCCAGACTGCTCCTTAGAGGCAAGAACAGGGAATCTTCATCTCACATACTGTGAGTATATTGTTAGGAGAGGCTATTCCCTGGAGAAGGACATTGGAAAGGTGGAGGGTCAGCAAATGAGAGGGAGATCCTCCATGAGAAGGATTGACACAGTGCAGCAATGGGCTCAAGTAGATTATGAGGATCGTGCAGGATAGGGACAGGGTTCAGATCAACGATTCATAGGGTCTATGAGTTATACTTGACTCCATGACACTTAACAACAACAACAAAAATATGTATGCATTTATACCTATTTTGTTCTTTTTATAATTCTGAAAGTGATTAATTTTAAGATCCACCCTTCACTTTTCTGATTTTATTGACATAGTAAAAGACAAACTTATTTCTAATTGGAGTTATATATATATATATATATATATAGCTACAGAGATTAGGATTTTCACACATATTGTGGTGTACACAATTCAATCTGCAATAGTTCTTATTGCTTTTAAACATATTATTTCTTTAAGGGATTCTTTAGTTGTCCTTTCCCTGCTTCCCACAGAAAAACCTTTCTTCAACCCCAGTCTCCCAGATATTTTGTTCTCTTCCCAGATTTTGTCCTTTTTTTTTGCTTTCCCTTTTATAATGATACTTCTTGAGCCATTTGTTTATCCTTTGTTTTCTAACTAACTAGATGATCAATTAGCCCCAATCACTATGTTGAGATTTCCCTTGCTGACAATGCAGACGACACATCCCTGCTTGTTGGAACGAAGGAGGACCTGAAGTGCTTGCTGCAGAAGGTCAAGGACTGCAGCCTTCAGTATGGACTGAAGCTCAACACCAAGAAAACAAAGAATCTTACAAACGGGCTGACTGGCAACATCATGATAGATGGTGAAGAGATTGAGATTGTTAGCAGCTTCACTTTGCTTAGTTCCACAATCAACACTCTTGATACCAGCACCTGGGAAATGAAGAGATGAATTGCATTGGGACATTCAGCTGTCAGAGACCTCTCCAAAGTACTGAGGAGCAACAATGTCAGTCTGGAGACTAAGGTGCGCCTGATACAAGCCATAGTCTTCACAATTGCTTGCTATGCATCAGAGAGCTGGATAATGATCAGGGATAATAAATAGAGAATTGATGCCTTTGAGGTGTGGTGCTGGAGAAGAATGTTAAATATACCATGGACTTCAAACAGCTTTGAAGTTATGGAGATAGGATGCTTCCCTGACACACTCCTATCCTGATTTTGAGTGCAGTGAGTGTTTCCTTGCTCTGTTCTGGCAACTGCCTCCTTGTCCAAGTATAGGTTTTGCATGAACACAATCAACTGTTCTGGGATTCCCATTCTTCTCAAGGTTAGCCACAATTTGCTGTGGTTCACATAATCAAATGTCTTTGCATAGTCAATGAAACACGGATAGATGTTATCTGGTATTCTCTGCTTTCAGTGAGACCTATTTGACACTTGCGATGATGTCCCTAGTGCCACGGTGTCTTCTAAACCTGCATGTATTTCTGGTAGTTCTCTGTCAATGTACCCTCCCAATAATTTTTAATAATCTTCTACAGGATTTTGATTGTGTGTAGCATTGATAATATAGTTTGATACTTTTCACACTCATCTGAATCATCTTTTTTTTGGAATGGGAATAAATATGATTTCTTCAGGTGGCTGTCCTCCAGATTTCTTGGCACAACATGGTGAGCATTTTGAGAGCAGTTATCAGTTTGTTAAAATATGTCAATTGGTATGCCATCAATTCTTGGGGCATTTTTTTTGTCATTTCCTTGAGAGTAGCTTAAACTTTCTCTTTCACCTCCATTGCCTTTTGGTCATATGTTGTTTCGTTAAATTATCCAATTCTTCTTGGTACCTTGACTCTACATACTCCTTCCATTATCTTTTGATGCTTCCTGGATTATTCATTATTCTGCCTATTGCATTCTTAACTATTGTAACTTGAGGTGTTAAAAATATCAACTGATCATTTGTTAGCTCAGAACAATAGACATTCCACAAATTAATTTAATCATTTTTTATGCTGTCTCTAGACAGGATCAACATAAAATTGATTCATATGTCTCTCCCTCTCACACACACACACATGCTTACAGGCTGTGTGAGCAAATTGTTAAGAATTTAGAAAGACTTGAGTTACATGAGGGACACTAGAGTAGTCTAAAGAATATGACAGTGGACAGCAATGCAGAGGAGAACTGTGGTTGGGAAGTAAGCATATATCTAGCTTTAAAACCCCCAGTTATGCATTTCTATACCTATGTAAACTTAAACGGCAAGTCTTTGAGTTAGCAAAACTTTTACGTCATCCAGAAGTGTCTAAGGAAACATGCATAACTCATTAGTTGCATGGAAACCAACTCTTGTCTGTCCATCTGTGGATTTTTCCTGAGTTTGTTAATTGCAGGAGAGGAGCCTACCTATCCAGTTTCTAGAGTATGGCTGATGAATTAGAAATTACAACAAAGTTCTACTTTGGGGAAGTGTCTACAGGACTATTTTATTTTGTGATTATGAACGCCTTGAGATTTCTTTAATCCAAGGTTGGGGAATTTTTTTTAAATTGTTTGGTTATTTTGTTTTGTTTTATGATTGTATAAATAAGGAAGCATCCTGGAATTAGTGAGATTCTGGATTTTCTGAAATACTGTAAAGAGAGTTAAGATTCCTGAGAGATTAACAGTGTGGCTGGGAGGAAGAGTGAGCAAGAGGTGGGATTGGGAGTATTGTTGGATGGGAAAGTGAAAAAAAGCTTAAAGGTTTTGATCTTGAACCTAACAACAATGAGATATGATCAAGGGTTTTGTTGAAAGTGGATGGTGATGTGTTCAGATTTGGGGTTTGAAAAGGCTTCTGGACACTTGAAAAATTGTCCACCTTACTTAGGCATTCACTCTATACCCACCATGGACTTTGACATTAACAAGAAAGTCTAGCAAATCTTAAAATCATCTATCTTAAGACTTCTGATTTTTTAGTCCTCCTACTGGACTTGCTATTTCTCCACACCCATACCTCCAGTCACTTGGATCCTCCCTCCTTATCTTTAACATGTACTTTCTAAAGGAACTAGATGAGTTTTGTTAATACTTTCAATTGCCTTGCTCATCCACTTATGTTTCACACACTTAACAAATCACTCAAACTTTGGTCTCCTCTCAATCGAGAACTGACACAGTTGAATTTTTGTTGCTGTTATCATTTTGGCCTCTGACTTATGACATCCCAAGAAAAATGCAACGAAATATTCTCCAGTCTTACTTCATTCTCATGGTTAATTTCAGAGGAAACTTGTGATCCATGATGCTATCACTGACTGACTTTTGCAAATAGACCATCTTCCTGCTCTATCTTAGTCTGGAATGCCCTCTGAAACCTGTTCAGTCAGGATCATGGCAACATACCTCCAATGATATGTGGGCAGTTTTTGCACATAAAATACACTGACCAGGAATCAGACTTGTCATGGAAGGTGAGAATTCTGCCATTGAAACACCATTGCCCTGGCCGTTAAGCATTACTACAGAAAACTACTTGGGGAAAATGAAGATGTCTATAAGTTCTTGGTTTCCAGATTTCATTGAGATTCCCCATATACCAAACGGAGTCTATTTTCTGATGCTGCTGATAGATTCTTATCAATAATAACATGTGTTAAATGTTGTATGGTTTTGTAAGTTTGGATAAAACAATGAGTGGGATATAGTTCCTGTCTTCCAAAAATTTATGCTCTAATGAAGGAGTCATGAAGTCACATGCAGTGTGAGAAAAGCTTTGATGGGGCAATATTAAGTGATAGTGAGTGTCAGGGGTAACTCATTAGTGTTCAGTGCATTGAATCTATTCTTGAGATATAGTATCAGGTGGGAAAGACTCAAGTTTGTATATTGGTTCTTGTGGACTTATTTGCATTTTCTTCAGTTTCAGTTTTTAGTTGAGTAACTGATGATCTCTATTCTAAAGTTAGCCCCTGGCCTTGTTTTGACTGCTGATATTCAGCTTCTCTATAAACTCTTTCCACAAATGTAGTCAATATGACTTCTGTGTAGACCATCAGGTGAGGTTCATGTGTTTGTTAAAGCTCACTTTTTAAAAAAAAAATTATTTTTATTGTATTATTTTTATGTGTACCATCAAATCAGATCTGACTGGTACAGGAAGAGATTGCCCCCTCCTTCTCCAGCAGAGCATCTGGTGGATTTGAACCGCATACCTCTGGGATTGCAGTGCAGTGTCTTGCCACTAGGCCACCAGAGCTCCCTCAAGTGTTTTTTTTAAAGGTCACTGCTGAAGATTATCCAAAAACAACTGGGTGCAAGCTGGGTTTAGAAGAGGTCGTACACTAGGGACATCATAGTTAATGCCAGATGAACCTTGCCTGAAAGAAGAGAGTAGCAGAGGAAGGTCCATCTGTGCTTCATTTACTATGCAAAGACATTTGACTATAGGGGTCACAAGAAATTGTGGCTAACAATTGAGGAGAATGGGAATCTCAGAACACCTAATTGTTGTTCGTGTAAAACATATACTTGGACCAGGAAGCAGTTGTCAGAGCAGAACAAGGAAACTCTGCATCCTGTCTCCATATCTTTTCAATCTATATGCACACCAGATCATTCAGGAGGCTGGACTTGATGAGGAGAAATGTAGCATCAGGATTGCAGGAAAACTCATCAAAAAGCTACATTATGCAGATGGCACACATGAGGAAGGTTGTGACAAAACTGAGGAAGAGCTGGGATACTTGCTGCAGCAGGTCAAGAACTGCAGTGTTCAATATGGATTGAAGCTCAACATCAAGAAAACAAAGACTCTCACCACTGCCCAATTGGCAGCACCATGATTGATGGAGAAAAGATTGAAGTTGTTAGCAATGTCAATTTGCTTATTTCCATAGTCAATGCTTTTGGCATCACTATTCAGGAAACTAAAAGGCTCATTATATCAAGAAAATCTGCTGTCGAGGAGTTTTCCAGAGTGCTAAGGAACAACGAAATCAGTCTAGAGCATAAGGTGCATCTGATCCAGGCATGGTCTTCGCAATTACTTGCTACACATCAGAGGGCTGGGCAATGAATAAAGACAACAGAAGAAAGATTAATGTCTTTGAGCTGTGCTGCTGGAGAAGAGTATTGAACATTCCATGGACTGTCAAAAGAGCAAGCAGGTTTGTCCAGGAGAGGATGGAACCAGGTTGCTCCTTGGAGGAAGGGATTTTGAAGCTCCATCTGATATACTTTAGATATGTTGCCAGGAAAGACCAGTCTTTGGAGAAAGACATCATGCTTGGAAGGGTAAGGGACAACACAGGAGAGGAAAACTCTGGATAAGATGAATTGACACAGTAACTGGGGTAATTGGATAGATGTATCAGAAACAGTGAAACTGGCTCAGGATAAGGCAATGTTTAGAGCAATTTTACATAGGATCACTATGAGTTGCAGGTGACTTGATGTCACAAAACAACAACAGCAACAACAACAACAATAAATGAATCATTGCTTGTACAAAATTCTGTCTTTTGATCTCTGACCTCATTTTTTTTGTCACCAAGTCCGTGATTTTCAACTACCAGTCCCGTGATTTTCAACTACCAGTCCTTTGTTTCCAACTTTTGCATTATAATCACAATTGATTACTAGTACATCTTGGTTGCATGTTTAATCAATTTCAGACAGCAAAAGTTGACACAAGTCCTCAATTTTTCATCTTTGACTTTAGTGGTTTATGCATATGTTTGAATGATAGTTGTATTTAAACATATTCCTTGTATGTGTATAGCTACTATTGTATTACTCACAACATTGTACTTCAGGAAAGAGTCTGAATTGTTCTTTTTGACAATGAATGTGACATCATTTTGATTCAATTTATCATAGTAGATTATATGATTGTTTAATTCAAAGTGCCCATATCAGTCCATCTCAGCTCACTAATTTTTCCAGATTTGTGTTTCATACATTGTACATTCCTATTATCAAGGAATGTTTGCCATTATCTCCCCTCATCTTGCTATGTTTTCCAATCTGAAAGTCTCAACAATTGGTATTATATCTAACACTATTTCTCTGTTATTCATAGAGTTTTCAAAGACTTGTTATTTCAGAAATGGATGGCCAGTTCTGCTTTTTAGTCTGTCTTAGTATGTCAGATCTGCTAAAATCTATTGACCATCCACTATGGGTGACCCTGCTGGTATTTGAAATACCAGCAGCATAGCTTCTAACATCAAAGCATCACATAAGCCACCACAGTATGGCAAGCGGACAGACAAGTGCTATAGCCATAAGCATAAACTATAAATAAGAAAACATACACATAAACTATAAACAAGGAACATCACAGCAATATGCAAGTTATCCCCCAACCCCAGTGAAAAAAAATGAATAAAAAACCAACAACAAACAAACAAAACAAAACAAAACAAAATGAATAGAGAAGTACTGTATCCATAAGAGCAAACTATAAAACAAGCAAGCACATGAATATCATAAAACTAACCTAGGCTAGACTGAAAGACTTGAGATGATGTCTTGGACATCTAGTTCAGGGTTTGGGTGCAGGCAGGGTATTCAGTAAGAGACTGCTAGTGTGAAGAGACTGCCAGATGTGGCTAGGTGTGGTGGTGGAGTGTGTTGGATAAGGATGCCCAGTGACTGGGAAGGATCCCAGTCAGAAGAATAAAACTAATCTCAGTAATAGAGATTATTGAACTCTAACATTGAACACAAATGACTGAAGACCAAATGAGCGAATTGTGAGATGAGTTTCATGAAGAAAGTGAAAGTTTATGATAGAGGGGAGAAAAAAAAATATCAAAATAGACATCAGAAAGGCAGTTAACCAAACAGAACAAATGAACACCACTGTGGTTTAAAATAAGGAAAGGTGTTCATTAGGATTGTATTTTTTTCTCCATACTATTTAATTCATATGCTGAGCAAACCATTCACGATGTTGGCCTATATGAAGACAAATTTGGCGTCAGGATCAGAGGAAGACTCAACAACCTGAGTTATGCAAAGGACACAATCTTGCTTGCTGAAAGTAAGGAGGACTTGCAACAATTACTGTAGAATATCAAAGACTACAGCCTTCAATAAAGAAAACAAAAATTCTCACCACAGGACGAATAGAAAATACTACTACAGATGGAAAAAAGATTGAAATGTCAATGATTTCCTTTTACTCTGATCCACCATCAGCTCTTGTAGTAACAGCAATCAAGAAATCAAAAGATATGTTTCATCAGGAAAATCTACTGTCAAGAACTCTCCATAGTGTCATAGAGCAAAGATGTTGTTTAAAGACTAAGGTGCATCTGATCCAAGCCACAATTTCTTCAGTTGCTTCCTATACATCTGAAAAGTTGAACAGTAAATAAAGATGACAGAAGAACTGATGGCTTTGAATTGTGGGTTGGATAAGGGTATCTTATTGACTGCCAAAAGAACTAATCTCTTTGAGAGGAAGTGCAATTAAGATGCTTCTTAGAGGAAAAGATGATGAAAATACATCACACATACTTTGGATATGTTTTCAGGATGGTTGGTCTGTCCTGAGAAAAAGACATCATACTGGCAAAGGTTAAGGGTCAGAGAAAGTAAAGATGATCCTTGAGAAGATGAATTGACACTTATTGTAATAATGGGCTCAAAATGCATCAAAAGTCATGAGGACAGCACATTATAGGGCAAGGTTTAAATCTGTGGCTCATAGGATTGTTCTGAGTTGTAGTCTTCACAATTACTTGCCTTGTATCAGAGAGCTGGACAATGACTAAGGATGGCAGAAGAAACATCGTTGCCTTTGAGTTGTGGTGCTGGGGAAGAGCGTTGAACATATCATGAACTGCCAAGAGAATAAAAAGGTCTGTCCTGGAGAGGGTGAAACCAAGCTGCTTCTTGAAGGCAATGGTTTTGAAACTCTGTCTCACATACTTTGGACATGTTGCCAGGAGAGACAAGTCCTTGGTGAAGGACATGATGCTTGGAAGTGTGGAGAGACAATGCAGAAGAGGAAGACCTTGGATGAGATGGATTGACTCAGTGGCTGGAATAATGGGAATAGGTGTGTTGGAGACAACAAAATTGGCTTAGGAAAGGGCAGGGTTCAGAGCTACTGTACATAGGGTCACTATGAGTTGCAGGTAACTTGATGGCACAGAACAATAACAAAAAGAACAGAGAGAGACAAGGATTGTTTCAGCAGGAAAGATGGCTGAGCAGAACTCAGCATGGTGCCCTCTGAGAAGGGCTAATCTCTCCAAGATTGAAATAATGAACCATTTTTCTGTAACATCAAATTATTGTCATCTTAACAGCCCTAGCTGCAGTTGAAATATAAGAATTATCTATCTACTGACATTGAGTAAAAACACATTGCAGATAGACACAATACTCACTCTCTAAATTATCCCAAATAAATAAATAAATAGAGGAATGTTACAGGCAGCACTGGAGATATATAGGGAAGAGAAGAAGGCAAGAACGAGGCAGCCTGTGTGGACGGAAGGAGGGATGGGGAAGGGGAGCAGTTGGCACCATCAGTTTTCCAGGTCATTCAGGATTTGCAGGCAGTAAATGAAATTGTCCAAATTTGTTTTCTCATGAAAATGTCAGCCTAAGTGCTTAAAGTGAGTAATTCTTTTCTTATGGTCTTAAAAAAAAAAGCTCTTTTTATTTTGTTCTCGAGACAAAAGAGGCTTTTTGTTCTTGTTCCATGTTTCCAGTTTGCTGGTACTTCTCAGATGTGCTTACATAGGGGGTAGATATAAATTTTCAGGAAGAAGAAACTCTATGCTGACGTGTTTGTTTGGTGTAAGCCAGAGCTGCCACCTCAATCTGCTGGACCTCGGGCTGATGGGGCTCTTGGCTCCTCACTCCCTGCTCCCCAGGTGATGGCTGTGGCCCACAGACGACTCCTTCTCAGCAAGACATTTTAACAGGAAGGGGGTATAAAAGGGATGTGGCTGCATAATTCTTGTTAATAAATGTCTTGTTTAGATACCTCATATTAATTAATCATTTAGCAGAGAATTTGTCCAATTTTGTTTGGACTCAGGCCTGAAAAGAGCTTGCATCTCTCCTTGAATGCTTCCTTTGCTTTTTCTTCTGTGATTCCATCTTTGTGTGGTATAGATGAGATCTAATCAGTAATTGATTGCCGTTGGGTCAACTCTGACTCCTGGTGACCTCACAAATGTCAGAGGAGAGCAGTGCTCTGTAGGGTCTTCGATGTCTGATTTTTCAGACATCAGGCTCTAGGCCTTTCTTTCAAGGTGCTTCTGGGTACACTCAAACCACTCATCTTTCTGTTAGCAGCTGTAAGTCTTAACCATTTATACTTTACCAGAACTTTGACAAAGAATCCACCTGACATTTTGTCCTGTGCCTTGGAGTTGACTGTGACTCATAGTAACCTGCAGAAGAATGTGGCTTCAGGATTAGAGGAAGGCTCATTAACAACCTGTGTTATGCAGATGACACATTATGCCTGATGAAAGTGAGGAGGACCTGAAACGTTTGCTGCAGAAGAACTACAACCTTCAATATGGATTAACCTCAACGCCAAAAAACAAAGATCCTTACCATTAGACCTATTGGCAACATCATGAATTATGGAGAAAAGATTGAAACTGTCAATCATTTCACCGTACTTGGATCCACAATAAACACCATGGGTACAAGTAGTAAGGAGATCAGCAGATGTATTGCATTGGCCAAGTCTTCTGTTGAAGTCTCTCCAAAATACTGAAGAGCAATCATGTCAGTTTGAAGACTAAGGTGCATCTGAATCAGGCCATAGTCTCTTCATCACTTGCTATGCATCTGAGAACTGGATAAGAAATAAGGATGACAGAAGAACTGATGTCTTGGAGCCATGTTATTGGAGAAAAGTGCTGAATATCTCATGGACTGCTAAAAGAAGGGGCAGCTAGATCTTGGAAAAGGTGAGCCAGGGTGCTCCTTGGGGATAAGAATGGTGAAAATTTGTCTCTCATGCTTTGGGCATGTTGCTAGGAGAGGCTTTTCCTTGGAAAAGGACATCATGCTTGCAAAGTTGGAGGGTCAACAGAAGAGAGGAAAACTCACACTAAGTTGGATTGACATACAGATGGCAGCAATGGGCTCAAATGTTTCAGAGGGGTGAGGATGGCACTGGATTCAGGTCTGTTTTTCATAGGGTTGCTATGAGTCATACTCAACTCAGTAGCACCTAACAACAGCAACATCAACAAATTAGCAGCCCTATGAATGCTGCAAATGTGCCCTGTCTTCATTGTCTCCATGATCTCTGCCATACCCAAGTTCATTGCTACACTACTGTGTTGATCCATCTTAACAGTCTTTTTCTTTTTTTTTCATTGACCTTCTATTTTTCCCAGTATGGTGTCTCACTCCACGAACTAGACTATCCTGACAACACGCCTAAGGTATGTGAGATGAAATTTCACCATCCATTCCTCTTGAAAGGAGCACCTCCTCCAGGGCAGATTTGTTTATTCCTTTGGCTGTTCATAGTTTAGTTGATACTCTTTGTCAAGACCACAATTCACAAACAACCATTCTTTCGTTGTCTAACTTTCACATGCTTGGAGGGTAATTGTGCATAGTGTCACACAGTAGGGAAATGGTGGCATAATGCTTAACATATTGTTCTAATCAAAAGGTCAGCAATTAACATTCATCATCTATTTCTAGGGAGAAAGTGGGTGGTCACCTCTGGTAAATCTCTACAAGAACTTGACGGAGTATCACTATGAGTTGCAATCAACTTGACAATATGTGTGTTTGGTTTTGATTTGGGAAATCTGGTAGGTTTCTTGAAACATCTCATAGGTCACAAAGAGTGATGCTTCCTTTCTGATGACCAAGAACAGTAACCCCTGTTCCTTGGTGGGTCTTACAGTTGTTTAAAAACAGGTAATATCTATTACAGAGTCTTCAGATTTTATGTGATGAAGTTGTTATTACCATAATTTCATTTACTAAAGGAATTTTTCAATTTTTTTGGTTTACTTCATTTGTGAGTTTCTGGCAGGGATTTATGGAAATGTGCACAATGTGAGGATTCAGTTTTCCCAGTAGTGGAATAGTGATTAAATATTTAGAGTTGAATCACATTTGGGCCTATTGACCTAGAGGAAAATTTTAAATAAAAACAGAGTAAATAAAAGTGTTCAATATATATTTTGAAACAATGCATTTGTTCTTACTGATATGGTAAGGACTTCTTCAGAGTTAATACTGTGTTAAGACACTCTGGATACGGCCTCTAATGTCACTAACTGAAAGGCATTGGGCAAGTTAGGTAACCTCTTTAGACCTCAGATTCTTCAACTGTAAAATGAAGATAGTAATAGTACCTTGTTAACTATGAAAGCAACATCATGTTTTCCTCAACTTTTCATCTCCTGCATAATAGATCATATGATTGTGAGATTCAAAATGTCCCATGCCAATCCATTTCATTTCACTAATACCCAATGTCAATATTTATGCGTTCCATTTCTTTCTTTACAATGTCCAGTTTTCCTACATTCATGCTTCTCATATTCCATGTACCAATTGTTGATTTTCTCTGATGACTGTTTCTCCTCCTTTGTGTTTCCAAATTTGAGGTCTCAACTTCAGTTGCAATATCTGTTAATCTACTCTAAGTGTGCTCTGCTGTACATCGTTTTTTCAAAGGCCAGTTATATTTCAGGAGTGGATGGCCAATGTATCTTCCTAGTCTGTCTTATTTTGGATATTTACTGTTAGAAGAATATCTGACAGACAAGTATTTTTACCTAGCAGGTGAAAGACACTTCTCTTACAGAAATAACCAATACATTCACTGTCCACCCACCCGAAGCATGTGTGACTTGTCTCTATCCTTTCCCTGCTACCTCCCCATTCCTTACACACTCTGTTACCTGGTCAAACCCTCCCTTCCCCAGCCACCTCTCAATATGAACACCAGTCTTTTCTGCGATGCCTTGCCCTACACACTGCTACTGGTCTTTACTGCTGTTGTCTATCTCTTGTTTAGGAGATGTAAGTCCAAATTCCATGTACCAACTTCAGAGAAAGATTTTTGCTTGAAGCTGTAGCTGTACTGAGGGAAGATCCTGGCCACAGAGCTTCTGCTAAGTTCTGTGACTTACTGTCTCTGTTTACATTGCTGACATAATGTGGTAATTCCAAGGTCAGGACAGGTCTCTTCTAGATCTGATGCTGGGTTCAGCCCAAGGGCCACAAGTAGATTTGAGACTGAAGATACCTTTTTCTGAAAGATAAGATTAAGGCAGCTGATGCCCTTCTGGGAGAAAGGGGTTACCATATCAAGGAGATTAGAGAGAGCTCTCAGATTCCATCTTGTGTGACTCCGCGGGTTCTGGAAGCTCTGTATGTAAAGATGCCAGGTAGTTTGAAAGCCAGACATTGACAGAGAACTACCAGAAATACAACCTGGGTATAGAAGAAGTCGTGGCAGTAGGGACATTATTGCCAATGTCAGATGGATCTTGACAGAAAGCAGAGAGTACCAGAAGAATGTCTATCTGTATTTCATTGACTATGCAAAGGTATTTGACTGTGTGGATCACAATAAACTGTGGCTAACCTTAAGGAAAATGGGACTCTCAGAACACTTGTTCATGGTTATATGAAACCTATACGTGGACCAAGAAGCAGTCCTCAGAACAGAGCATGGAATCACTGCATGATTCAAAATCAGGAAAGGAATGCATCAGGGATGCAACCTGTCCCCGTACCTCTTCAACATGTGTACAGAACAGATCATTCAGGAAGCAGGGCTTTATGAGGAGGAGTGTGACATCAAGATAGGAGGAAGATAATTAACAACCTACTATACGTAGATTACACAACCTTGCTTGCTGAAACTGAAGAAGACTTGAAGCACTTGCTGCAAAAGGTCAAGACTATAGTCTTCAATATGGGTTGAAGGTCAACATCAAGAACAAGGATGCTCACCACTGGGCCAATTGGCAGCACCATATTAGATGAAGAAGAGATTGAGTTTGTTAGCAATTACAGCTTGCTCGGATCCATAATCAACACTCTGAACACCCGTAGTGAGGCAATCAAAAGACGAATTGCCTTGGGAAAATCTGCTGTCATGGACCTCTCCAGAGTGCTGAAGAGCAACGATATCAGCCTAGATACAAAGGTGCACCTCATCCAGTCCATGATCTTCTCAATTGTTTATTATGCTTCAGAGAGCTGGACGATGACTTAAGGATGACAGAAAAAGAATAGATGCCTTCTAGTTGCGGTGCTGGAGAAAAGTCTTGAACATACCATGAACTGACAAGAAAACAGATTGGTCTGTTTTGGAAAGGGTGAAGCCAAGCGTCTCCTTGGAGGCTAGGATTTTGAAGCTCTGCCTCACTTACTTTGGGTGTGTGACCAGGAGAGATTGGTCCTTGGAGAAGGACATTATACTCAGAAGGGTGGGCAAATAGCACAGGAAAGGGAGATCCCAGATGAGATGCTTTGATACAGTAACTGTGGCAATGGAGGATGGTGGGTCAGAACTAGTGAGAGGGGTTCAGGACAGGGAAGGGTTCAGAGCTGCTGTATATAAGGTTGCTAAACATCACAGATGATTCAATGGCACATAAAAACAATAACCTACTATGACAGGTTTGGAAGCAGGAGTGGCATCCACTTTCTAAATAACATGCCTCTGGAAACTGTATGAACTTTGATAAATGTTGATAGCTGTAGAAGGGTTTCAGGCCTTTTGTTCATAGGGTTGCTATGAATCATGCTCAACTCAAAGGCCATCAACAACCATAGTACCTTCCTTATAGAGCTACTGTAAGGGTTAAGTGTATAGATATGGACAACACACTTAACAATAATGTACATCTTGGATTTCATTATTCTTTATCAATCTGAATATTGGTGTTTTTTCAAAAGTTCTAGAAAAATTTGGCCTCGCTTGTGTGAAATATTACCTCTTTTCTCTTCTGCCTATCGTCTCTTTCTAGAATTCATTGAAGTATGTTGGCCCAACTCCATGCTTCACAACATCTCTTTAAAATCTCTGTTTCCTTGTCTCTGGATAGTTTCTTTGGCTCTACCGCCCATCATTAGCATTTTGATGCTTTCTGTCCAGTGTGTTCTGTAAGTCATCTGTGATAAGACAACTAGTCGAACACAATGGTCCATGTTCTCCTTTTCTGTGTTAATAATATTGGAGCTGGACACATGGATGCTCAGTTATATGACATTTCCCAGACACCCTTGCAGTGAGATGGACCAGGTGACTAAGTCTCCAAGAGAATGTGAGTGGAAGTGATGCATCTCTTTAAAATAATGGATGTATCTCTTTCATACCTTTTCTCCTTTTTGTCAGCTGAAATAATGTTGTTTAAAGAACTGTCTGCAGACATAGCAAATCCATAAACAGTTACTGGTTTGCAACAGGGTAAGTAGGAAGCATGGAGAGGTAAGTATTTAGGACTTTATAGCAATTTGACATTTTCAAAATATTCGAGTATGTGATCATTTTTTAGTAGTCTATTTTGTTGTCTTTTGTAAAAGTCATAGTTCAAAAGGATTAGGGGATAGACCACTATTCTTTCACCTGTATCTGTGACAACCTTCTTCCTCTCTCTTCAAAAAGAGACCCAAATGCATTGCTATCCAGTTTATTCGGTATCCAGTTGATTCTGGCTACTCATTTTTTGTGTAAAGAGTAGGACTGCTCGATAGGATTTTGTTGGTTGTAATCTCTTAGGAAGCAGCATGTAATATTCATGTAATAATTCTTCCAGTGGGTTTGAACTCCCAATCTTCTAATTAGGAGTCAAATTCCAATAGTTTGCACCACTCAGGGGTCTTGTGTGTGTGACCTGAGGAAGTTGATGTTCTAGGTAATAGGGTACAAGATAGAAAGGGCTTGTTTCAGCTGGAGTGGAGATGCTGGTCAACCTGGAATGCTCACCTCAGACTATTCTGTTAGAGGGAAACAAATGACCGTCTTATTTAATATGTAGAATTGTTAAGTCTCTTTCTGTGTTTGGCAAGCCTTATCCCATCTCAAATCCACCACATTTCTAATGTCTAATACTTACAGATTTTAATTGCAGAAATTGTGTTTGATTCTTTCTCAAATATCTTCTGTTTGTTTTTGTTATGGATTCATGTACCTTGGCCATATTTAAAAGCATCTGTTTTGATCCTCTGATATTTGCTAAAATAAAGTCTCATTTAAGCAAGGGGTTACAACAGATATGAGCTGAGGTACTGGATGGCTATATATAGATGTTCAGTAGGAAATTCTGAGAACTTCTTAAATGCTCAGATTCTCCCAACTACTTTCATAATGTTGTTGTTGTTGGGTACCATTAAGTCAGAACTGACCCATAGCTGACCCTCTGGTGGGTTTTCAGAGGTAGTTAATCACATGGGAGGAGATTGTCCACCCTTCTCAGCTGGTAGATTTGAACCACATGCCTTCGGGATTGTAATGCAGGTTCTTTAAGGATGAAGAGAACCAAAAGAAAAGATGTTCATGAACTAGAACTCTGGAGGTTTTATTGTTAAGGAGTTATATTGCCAACCCAAAGACATGAAGTTTGAATCCACCAGCTCTTCTGAGGTACAAAGATGACCAATCTCCTCCTATGTGATTTACTCACTCTGAAAACACACTTAAAGGTCAGCGATGAGTCTGATCCAACCTAATGATACATAACAACAACAGAACTCTTTTAGAAAACTGCTGCTGAGGGCTCCATCCTCTTTCATCCCAAAAAGTGTCCTGCATTGAGGTTGGAATTGGAGAAAAGCAGAGACTGGTGATGGGGACAACAAATGTTGGCTTTGATGAATTAATTTTGACTAATTTAAAAATGAATTTAAATACATCATTCCATGTGTTTCAGTGAGATCTAATGGAAATTTGTGAATGTAGAAAGATAAAGAAAAAAAGAGGAAGTCACAGAAAGGATATAACAAAAGGGGTGAGAAGTCTATCTTAGCAGATGCTGCTTCTTATAGGCAATTTCTACTCTGCTCCATTGCCATGGCAAAGCTTTGGTGTAAGCTGCCTTCCTCACACACTATCTGTTTCGTGCTCCATTTCTCCCTTGCTTCTGTTTTATGTCCCTGGTCTTCATGACCACAGTTTCCGGGTGTGCAAACATGTCAGCACTTGACAGTGATGCAAAAGTTGGTGGTTTGGGTCCACCCAGAGATAGTTTGGAAGAAAAGATTGACAATATACTTCTAATAAGCAAAGAATAGGAGGCATCACCCTCTCTGATCTCAAACCCTGTTACACAGCCATGGTGGTCAAGATTGCTTGGTACCAGTAGGGCAACAGACACATGGATCAAAGGGATAAAATTGAGAACCTAGAAATCAGCACCTCTACTTATAGCCAACTGATTTTTGAAAAGGAGTTGAAATCAGTAGTGGTGAAATGACAGCTTCTATAACAAATGGTGCTGACAAAATTGGAAAACCATCTGCAGAAAACTTAAGCAAGACCCACATCTCACACCACACACAAAAACCAACTCAAAGTGGATTAGAGAACTAGGAGTAAAATGAAAGAGTATGAAATTCACCAGAGAAAAGCTAGGAACAACTTTAGAAGCCCTAACCTACAGCCTGAGCAGACATCCAAGTATAATGAAAAACCTACAACCAGGAGAGAATAAAATGAATGGAACCTCCTAAGAATCAAATTTGTATGCACATCAAAAAACTTCCCCAACAGAATAAAAAGGAAACCCAGAGACTTGGAAAGACATTTGGCAATAAGAGCTCTCAGCCGTGGAAGTCCCTAAAGAAAACATAACCGCCACCCAAGCAGATATATGCACATCCATGTTTATTGCAGCTTTGTTCATAATAAATAGCAAAGAGTTGGGAACAACCTAAGAGCCCATCAACAAACCAATGGATAGAGAAGCTGTGGTATATTCACGCAATGGAATATGATGCTGCATTGAAAAACAAGGAACTCGTGAAATATTATACAAAATGGGTGACACGGGAGGACATTATGCTGAGTGAAATATCTCACTCACAAAAGGACAAATACTGCATAGTGTCACTGTTGTAAAACAAGGCTGACATTGGGGTTGAGGGGAGACTGAGAAATATGGGATAAATAATATATACTTCATTGAAACAGATGAGGGAGAGAACTGTTTAAAAGGGATATATGATTAGATATTATTGTTACGACAAAAGTCCAGAATGAAGGCTGCATAGTGGAGTGCACCTAGAAGGAGGTATTGTGTAATAAAGAAAGAATTTTTCTTTTACTTTTTAAAGAGAAGAGCAAACTGGGTGAGGAGGGGTGGGCAGGGAGAAGAGTACAACAATGAATGAATGGAAACCACATGTCTCTAAACTTTCATTTAAAATTAATTTTAAAAAGTTTTTTTAAAAAGAAAAAGCTCTCAGCTGTGGAAATCCTGTGGAACATAGCTCTGCTCTGACATAGCATTGGAGCCAGAGTAGATGTGTCAGTAACTGGTTTCGTTTTCTTTTCTTTTGTCCTTCAGAACCAGTCCTGCTTGCCTTCCATCCCAGACCTCACACTTGGACCTGGCAAGCAGGCAAGGGCATGTCCTTGACCCTTCTTTCACTTCCCAGCTGGACACACCTTTTACCTCTTTGGCATCTCATCCAGTATGCAGTGAGCCTAAATCTTGAGGTTTGCCTCTGAATTCCACACCCCCACCCCCACCCTGCTGCTTTCACAGGTCACATCTGTGAAGCTGAGTTCCCAGTAGAAACTGCCTTCTACTCTGATGTCACAGAGTAAACTTCGCAGTTGAGGGCACTATCACTTTGGATCTTTGGATTGTCAGTATTTTCACTTTAGGGCTGCTGTCACAATGACTTATATATATATGTCACAGCACAATAACCAGTTCTTGTAAAAGGAAAAGACAGAACCAGTACAGAAATAGTTATATATATTTAATGTATAATGAAAATGTTCATATGAAGTATGTGAAGTTAGATTCAGGAGCAGTGTGAAGACTTTGTCCTCTCACTAATCTTTTGTGTTTCTGTAACCAGTTGCCATGGAGTTAACTTGGACTTGAGGTTGCCTTGAGTTCTTGGGCAATCCTGTGAGTGAACGAATAGAACTGCTGCTCTCAGTAGGGTTGTTGTTGTTGTTTGAATTTTTTGGGGGGGAAGTAGATGTTTTTTCTTTTTCTTTTTTAATTTATTATTAATGCCAATAAAAATGTACAGAGATTTTGGGTTTCCATTCATTCATTGTTGCACTTTTCTCCCCTCCCAACCTTAGCACACTACCCTCTTGGAAAAGTGAAAGAAAAATTCTTTTATTGTTTTACAATCTCTCCCCCAGGTCCACTCCACTATGCAGCCTTTGCTCTGAACTCCCGTCATTACAAAATACCTAATAATTTTCCCTCTTAAACAGTTTTCTCCCTCATCTGTTTCAATGCAGTATACATTATTGAACCCATCTTTCTCAGTCTCTCCCCAACCCCGAGGTC
>NW_006400096.1:2076471-2085273 GCF_000299155.1 Elephantulus edwardii | reverse complement strand
GTCAAATGGTATCTCTATTTGCAACTTTTTGAAAAAGCACCATACTGCCTTCCACAGTGGTTGCACCATTTTACACTTCCATCAACAGTGAATAAGGGTTCCAGTTTCTCCACAACCTTGCCAGCATTTTTTGCTTGCTGTTCTGTTAAATTTTGCTATTCTGACTGGGGTGAGATGATATCTCATAGTTGGAAGTTGATTTTTATGTTTTTCTTTTCCAATACCTTTTGTAGAATCACAGCACTTTCATCTTTTGGGTAACAGTTGAATTCATTAACCACTGATACTACTCACAGCCTCCGTATTTCTGTGATATCACCAGCAAAATGTAAGTACCATGTAATGAATAAGCAATATAATACAGCCTTTAACGCAGGCTAACAGCCTTTAATGCAGGCTAATCCAGGAGCACTATTGAGCTTGTTGTTGTTACATTCTGTAGAGTCCCTTACGACTCATAGTGACTCAACAGCTCTGAAATCTGCTCTATTCTGAGCCAACCTTTTTAGAAAACATGGGTAGGATATTTAAGATTCCTGTGTTCCGGTGGAACAAAAAGGTGAATATTTTAAAGTATATTTGAAAAAAAACCCCACCTCTCCAAACCCAGTGCTATTGAGTCAATCCTAACTTATAATGACTCTCTCTGTGGTGTTTATCTTTCAATATGACTTTTCTAGCCTTTTTTGACTTTGCTTAGTAGATGAGTGGGAATATGCAAATAGGGTGTGTTAGCCTATCCACAAGGGGATTGGCTAGATAGATTCAACAATCTACAAGGGGATTGGGTAGCCTCTCTACTGAATTGAGCAAAACAGTAGAATAGAGAGACATATCTTCTGGTGCCATTAAAGAGAAAGCAAGACAATGCAGGATACCCTTCCTGCTCCAGCTACACCTACAGCAGCAACATCTATGGCTGAACTGGACACCTGACATGAGACAAGGCCTGAGGGTAAAAAGAGCCAATACTGACAGGATTGAGAACTTGGAAGCCACTAGCCTGAAGGTGTGAGCTCAAGGCTGAGGTGCCTGTATGTACATTTTAGGAGCTCTCTTGATTGTACACTGTTTTTAATTTGTATTATAACATTTTGACTTCCCCAGTAAGATTCTGTGTGGTCTTTGAGCTATCACATCAGATTTTGAACTCAGCAAAACACTAAGATTCATGTTGAGATGAGTAGAAAGAGGTACAAGAGCTTGGAGGACATATCTGACCTCATGGGAATTGGTTTGGTGTTATTGATGCTGTTGATGGGAACAGTTCCTCTTCGTGAAGTTGATAAAGGTTGAATATGGCTGTCCTCCCATCACTGTTGCTCTATTTATACTCTCTCATCTAGTTTACAAAGCTATAAATCTTAATGTGAGGAAACACTCTATTTTTCTTCCACAGAGGAACTGGTAGATTTGATCCACAAACCTTTAATTTCTCAGCCTAAGATGCCTATGTATATCCTCATTCAACACATGAGCAGTTGCTGCCAGAAAAACAATCTAGTGACTTTTAAGTTTTGTGATAGTATTCATGCTACTCAATCCAACAGAGAAATGAACCTACAAATTAGTTACAGAAAGTGAATTGTTCTTGTTGTTGTTGATTGCCTTTGAGTTGAGCATGAATCATAGTGACCCTATGAACAAAGGCCTGAAGTCCCTCTACAACTATCAACATTTATCAAAGTTCATAGAGTTTCTGGAGGCATGTTATTTAGGAAGTGGATGCCATTCTTGCTTCCAAACCTGTCATAGTATGTTATTGTTATGTGCCACTGAGTCACCTGCAATGTATAGTGACCGTACAGCAGCTCTGACCCTTTCCCTGTCTTGAGCTAGTCTCGCTAATTCTGATACATCAGCCCCCATTGCCACAGTTACTGTATCAATCCATCTCAGCTGCACTGTCTGTACACTCTTCTGAGCATGACATCCTTCTCCAAGGACCGATCTCTGCTGGTCACATGCCCAAGTAAGTGAGGCAGAGCTTCAAAATCCTAGCCTCCAAGGAGATACTTGGCTTCACCCTCTCCAAAACAGACCAATCTGTTTTCTTGACAAATGGTATGTTTAAGACTCTTCTCCAGCACCACAACTTGAAAGTATCTATTCTTCTGTCATCCTTAGTCATTATCCAACTCTCTGAAGCACAACAAGCAATTGAGAAGACCATGGCCTGGATTAGGCACACCGTTGTATCTAGACTGACATGGTTGCTCTTCAGCACTCTGGAGAGGTCCATGACAGCAGATTTTCCCAATGCATTTCATCTTTTGATTTCCTCATTGCTGGTATTAAGAGTGTTGATTGTGGATCCAAGCAAGCTATAATAGCTAACAACCTCAATCTTTCCTCCATCTAATATGGTGCTGCCAATTGGCCCAGTGGTGAGAATCTTTGTTTTCTTGATGTTGAGTTTCAACCATATTGAAGACAACAGTCCTTGACCTTTTGCAGCAAGTGCTTCAAGTTTTCTTCAGTTTCAGCAATCAAGGTTGTGTCATCTGCATATTGTAGGTTGTTAATGAGTCTTCCTCCAATCTTGATACCACATTTCCTGCTTCCCAAATGATCTGTTCTGCATACAGATTGAAAAGGTATGTGGACAGGATGCATCCCTGACACACTCCTTTGCTCATTTTGAAAGAAGCAGTGAAAACTCACGTAAATTTTACAAAGCTTAAGCTCTCAATTAAACTTTATAAAATTCATGGTTTTTCTTCCTCAAACACACAAGGTAGTTTAAAAACTTTTTCCATCTATATACATTGTCCAGATACATCTCAATCCATTGCTCATTTGAAAGAATTTAGCCAAAAGTTTTCTCTTCCTTGTAAAGGAATTCTCTAAAGAGAAAACAATCTTTTAATGATTCAAAGACAAGAAAGCATCTTGAATGTTGCAAAAAGTCACTTAAATATTACACTGTTCTTCTCATTTGCCTGAAGTGTGGTTTAAAGTTTAGGAAATGTCCCTTGGAGGCCCAGTGTAATTATAGGTATAAATACAGCCATTTAAAGTAAAGTTTTGTACCAGTGTTTTCAGAATATCAGAGGTCTCATAAAATCAGTTCTCTGCTCTTAACCATATTGCTGTTTTATATAAACATCTTTCTGAAATTATCTGGTTTCAGTCAAAATCCATATGATATCCAGTGATTTTTTTTTCTCCTCTTTTAGTCTCTTCCAAATCCAGCTTTAATTTTGACTGTGTGGATCATAACAAGTTATGGATAACTTTGAGAAGAATGGGAATCCCAAATACTTAATTATGCTCATGTCTATACGTAGACCAAGAAGCAGTTGTCTGAGCATAACAAGGGAATACAGCACTGTATAAAACCAGGAAAAATGTGCACAAGGATCATATTCTTTCTTCAGACCAATTAAATTTGTATGCTGAACTAATAATTTGAAGCTGTAGTCTGTGAAGAAGAATATGACATCAGTTTTGGAGAAAGACTCATCATAATCTGTGCTATTCAGAGGACTTTTGCAGAAACTGAAGACTTGAAGCATTTGCTGTAGGCGATCAAAGACTACAGTCTTCACTATGGATTATCTAAACATCAAGAAAACAAAACTCTTCACCACTAGACCAGTAGGCAGCACCATGATAAATGGAGAAGAGATTGAAGTCATTGACAATATAATTTTACTTGGGTCCATAATCAATACTCATGGTAGTATCAGTCAAGAAATCAAAAGACATGTTCTCTGGAGAAATATAATGTCAAGGATCTCTTCCAATTGCTAAAGATCAATGATGCCATTTTACAGACTAAAGTGCACCTGGTTCAAGACATGGTATTTTGAGAGCTTCTAGCAGAGGAACACAGCTACACATATGTATACCCTTGATCTAAGGATGATTCTCATTAAATCAGAGAAGGTCGTATTCTTCAAACAAACACATAGCTTTTTCAGGGATGCACATGGAGTGCTGAGGAAGGAAGGGGATCTCTCAAGATCAACCAAATCAACCCTGATGACCAATGTGGTGATAGATGTCATTAGTAAATAACCCCCACATCCAAGCAATGGTATTTTGCATTGCTTTGTATGCATCTGAAAGTTGGACAATGAACAAAGAATACTGAAGAAGATTTGATGCCTTTGAATTGTGGTGTTGGCAAGACATATTGAATAGACCATGGACTGCTTAAGGAACAAACAAATCTGTCATGGAGGAAGTATAACCAGGCTGCTCTTTAGAGGCAAGGATGGTGAAACTTCATCTCACATATTTTAGGTATGTTGTCCGAAGGGGTCCATCCTTGGAAGAAGACATCCTGCTAGGAAAAGTAGAGGGTCATCAAAAGAGGAGACCCTCAATGTGATGGACTTACACAGTGACTACAATAATAGGTTGGGGCATGGTAGAGATTATGACAACCATGCAGGAAAAGGTAAAACTGTATCCAATAACAACACCACCACTACCACTACAATTTTACATGCTGTAAAAATAGATTGCGAGGTCCTGAGGATGGTGGAACCAGAGCAAGGTTCAAACCTGTTACTCATAGGATTGCTATAGGTTGCAGTCTACATGATGATATCTAACAACAACAACAACAACAAAAGCAGACTAATAATTTGGTCTTAATTTGTGTGGCTCAATTGGAACTCTAGAGTACAGTGGTAGCTTGGGAAACACATGGCCTTTCCTGTTAGCAATAGATATTCATTTGTTGCTGTTTTAGTTCCTCAAACTCCATGGTGATAGTTAACATTCTCAGCTGCTGAGTGAAAGATTTGAGTCCATCCCAAAATGTCATGGAAGAAAGTTCTGAAAAACCAGTCACTGAAAACTTCACGGAGCACAATTCTAGTCTGATACGAGTGAGATGGCTGTGAATTGTAGTTGACTCAATGGCAACTGGTAGTCATTAGGTGGCTAAAGGGAAACCTGAGGATGAAATGGATGTGAGCAAAAATAGAAAAGTGAATGATTACTAAGAATTCCTGGTGGTAGTGGGGAGGTCAGGAAGTAAACACACAGAGACAAATGACACGAGGAGGTGAGGAAATGAAATATGGTTATATGATGAAGAGTGAAAAGCAAGTGGGAATTTAGAACGGGTAGCTCAGCAAGGCTGCATCACAGACCCTCCAGGGAAGTCTAGATGTAAGCAAAAGAGATTCACAACTGAGATTTGTACCCCAATGTTCATAGCAGCATTATTCACCATTGCAAAGATATGGAAACAGCCCAGATGTCCAACCACAAATGAATGGATTGAGAAATTATGGTACATTCACACAATGGAATACTGTGCAGTTCGCAGGAGCACTGATTTTGTAAATTATTACCTAACTTGGGAGGGACTGGAGAGCATTATACTGAGTGAACTAACTCAATCCTGCAAGGATCAATATTGTATAAAACCATTTTTGTAGAATGAGTATGAGGATCCAAGAGGGTTGGGAGAGGTTGGAAGCAGAGGAATGAGGACGTATGGGGTGCTGGGGGTTTAATAATGGGATTGTACAATTTGATGGGTGAGAGGGTGAGGAAAATGGAAAGAATTTGTTCTTGAAAACAATGTATTTAAGGGAGCTCTGGGGGCCTAGTGGCAGGAAGCTGCACTGCAATCCCAGAGTTGCGTGGTTTAAATCCACCAGGAGGGACCATCTCCTCCTGTACCAGTCAGATCCGATTTGACAGTACACACAAAAACTAAAACAAAACAAAACAAAATTAAAAAACCCATACAAAACAAAACAAAACAATGTATTTAAATTTTGTGAATAAACTAGTAGTGAAAAAAAAGGATTCACAATGGACTAGGGAATTTCACAGGTATGTTTACATTCTCAGATGCATGGAATTCTATCTAAGTCCCCTGTGGACCTGAGCCCCTCACTTCCTCCCTGGCCTCAAGTAACACAGACCCTTTGTACTGATTCATTAAGTGGATTAAAATTTGGGCTTTTGCAGAAGGACACATGAAGAAAAGAAACTCAGTGCCTCCTCAGCTCATCCTTGGGCTATGTCCATTGGAAGAGATGGAAAGAGACCTTCCACTTGACACCTTCCCTCCTCAAAGGCTTGCCAAGGAATGTGCTCTTGAGTGGAAGAATTTCTCCAGCTGTGTAAAGGGTTTTATTTTGGATAGCAAGGCTCCAGCTGATGTTTTTAGCCCAAGTGGATTTCACCTCTGCAAGAGGTCAAGGAAACCTAGAAATGAAGGTGAGAAATGGGGGAGAAAGAAAATAATTGGGGCTATTTCTTCTTGAGGAGAACATTAGAAGACCACTCATAGTATAGTTTGATTTTGGACCACTTTTTCTTTTTTGAACATCAATTTGCTCATGTAAAAAAATAAAACAAAGAAAAGATATTATCCATATGAGGGATTTCATGTCTAAATCCTGTGACTCCAGGAAGCATTCTCATAGATAGGAAAGACTTTTTATGCATTAGATAGTGCCCGTTTTTCAACTTCACTGCAAAGTTTCTTGATCTTCAGAGTGATTTCAACTCCCAGAGAGAGCAATGAAATTGATGAAGCCCCAATTTTCTGGACATGGATTAAAAAAAATAGAATAGTGTTTTTATGGAGTAGAACAAATAAAAGAATCCACTTGTTAAAAATATGATTTGGAAATGCATGGAGATTAATATTTTAAAATATAAATAGTAAGCCCTTGGCTGACACAAACTGTTAAGCACTCAACTATTAGCAGAAAGACTGACTGTTCAAACCTACCCACAGATGTTACAGAAGACAGGCTTGGTCAGCTGTTTCTGGATGGTCACAGCCTTGAAAACCCTGTGAAGCAGTTCATCTCTGCACATATGGAATCCCCCATGAGTCAAAATCAACTTGAAGTTAACTGACATCCAAACATTTTCAACTTCTCCACCTATCAGTTTACTATATTGTGTTGCCTTTCACTCTGTTATTCATGGTGGATAGATTTCAGCAGAACTTTCAGACTAAGACAGACCAATTCTGACTATCTACTTAGGAAAATTACTTAATAGAAACTCTGTGGATCATAACAGAATATTGCTGGCCATAGTACTGAAGATGAGCCTCTTATGTTGGTAAATAACTAAAAATACACAGTGGTCACAACAATGGACTTGAGCATGTGGTAAAGATGGTGCAGGGCAGGGCAGTATCTCCTTTTGATGTCCACCACTGGGCTGTCAGGAGTTGGAGCTGGCTTGACCACAACTCACAGGAGCAGCAGCAGCAACAAGTTTTAGAAAAAGCTCTTGTATGTTAAGAGAGAAGCCCTTTCACATGTTAATTCACCTACTTAGTGCCATGTGTTCAGAACTGACTCTCAGCTGATTCTCCATTGAGTTTCTGAGGCTGTAAATCATACTGGAAGTTACCCATCTTTCTCCTGTGGAGCCACTGGAGGATTTGAACTGCTAGAGAGACGCAGAGTGTAGGTTAATGGCATAACTCTCCATGGGCTGCTCCAACAAAGCTCCTTCTTTAATATATTAGCAGAGCAATTTTACTTATTTATTTTATATTCATTTGCATGCAAAATTTGTATACATTATGTTTATTTGTGTACGTTGTGTCTCACACATCCTTTAATTCACATTGTTTCATACATTCATATACATTTTATTTTATAAAATCAATTACTATTGATCTATGCTTGTTAATACTCCCTCTTTTCAAGTCCCTATCAGATGTTTGCTATTCTTTCACCCCACCCCCACCTGCCCACCAAACTTGCAGAATAATTGTGGTTTCCTAAATCCATAATAGTAAGATGCCTTCTAAGTTGAGCAAGTGAGGTTTGAGATGCCGAAAGGGACAAAGAGATTGAAAATTCGTTTATTAATATAAGGCAGGATAGAGCAGGGTTTAGGGCTGTTGTACATAGGGTCGCTATGAGTCGCCAATGACTCAACGGCACATAACAACAACAACAAGAACATTACTCTAGGGAGCTCTAGTGATATAGTCCATAGAGAATCCACCTCTCTGGTGGTTCCAAGACACTAGCTGCTAAGGGAGAAAGATGGGCATTCTCCTACTGTGTGATGAGTTGTTTTCAAACTCACTACAGTGAGAGGGAGAGTTTGAACATAACACTCTGAGAGAGACAGAGCAGTAAAGAACTATACCCATCTGCTTTGGATGTGTAACATGAGGGAAAAAGAAATTTCTGTTGTGCTAAACCACTGAAATGCTGAGATTAATCTGTTATCTCACCTAAACTTTGCATTTCCAGGCCAAGAACAGCTCATGTATACCTAATACTAAGTATAGCAAGTATGGTTCATGAGGTCATTTAGAAGTCCCGATTTTCTTCGCTCATTATAATTTTTCTTTTTCTTTTCTGTTAATGAATTTAAGTGCTCATTGAGTGCCAAGGCAAATACGAGAAGTAAGGATATAGTTTCTGAAACAAAAAAAAGAAATTGTTTTAATGGGTTTTCTCCATGCTTGATGGTCAGTGAGAGCATAAATCAGAAGGTGCAGTAAATGAAAAGTGACAGAGATTTTGGTCCAATAGAGCTCTAGGGAGTAATGTCTGGGGTAGGATGCATTTATTTTGCAAAAATATGGCATTCTTGGCCACAGTGTCTCTCTTTCCCTTTAACAGTTCCTATGCTCCTGTTGTTGTTGTTGTTATGTGCCATCGAGTCACTTGCGACTCATAGCGACCCTATATACAACAGCACTAAATTCTGCTCTGTCCTGTGCCAATTGCACTGTCTCTGACACTCCCATCCCAATTACCCCAGTCACTGAATCAATCCACCTCATAGAGGGCCTTCCTCTCCTGCGCTGTCCCTCCACCCTCCCAAGCATGATGT
>NW_006400096.1:2075299-2076156 GCF_000299155.1 Elephantulus edwardii | reverse complement strand
ATCTCTTCACCATCCATCCTGATGCTGCCAATTGGTCTAGTGGTAAGAATCTTTGTCTTCTTGACATTGAGCCTCAATCCATATTGGAGGCTGCAATCCTTGACCCTCTGCAGCAGGTGCTTCAGATCCTCTTCAGTTTCAGCAAGCAGGGTTATGTCATCTGCATAATGCAGATTGCAAGTTCAAGCTGAAGTTAAGGAAAATGAAACCAAATCCACAGGAACCAAAATATGACTTTGAGTCTATCCCACCTGAATTTCAGAACCATCTCAGGACCAGGTTTGAGGCCTTGAACACTAATGAGCAAAGACCAGACAAGTTGTGGGAGGATATCAAGGGTATCATCCAGGAAGAGTGCAAACGATCATTGCAAAGTCAGAAGAGGAAGTGAAGACCAAAATGGATGTCAGAAGAAACCCTGAAAATTGCACTGGAGGCCAGAGAAGCCAAAGCACAAGGAAGAATTCAAGATACTAAAGAGTTTAAAAGAAGATTTCAAAAAGCAGCACGGGATGACAAAGTAAAATATTACAATGAAATGTGCAAGTTGTTGGAGTCAGAAAATCAAAAGGGCCAAACTCGCTTAGCATTTCTTAAGCTCAAGGAACTGAAGAACAAATTCAAATCTCGAGTTGCTATAATTAAGGATGCTTTATGCAGAATATTAAACGATCCAAGAAGTATTAAAAGAAGATGGAAAGAATATTCTGAGTCACTGTATCAAAAGTAATTGGCAGACTCAGAAGAATTTCATGATAAACAACATATGAGCAAGAGCCTATGGTGATGAAAGAAGAAGTTCAGGCTGCTTTGAAGGAAATGGAAAAAAATAAGGCCCCAGGAATAGATGGTATACC
>NW_006400096.1:1971496-2074909 GCF_000299155.1 Elephantulus edwardii | reverse complement strand
TATCTGTGTTTCATTGACTATGCAAAGATGTTTGACTGTGTGGATCATAACAAACTGTGGCTGACTCTGAGAAGAATGGGAATCCCAGAACACTTGATTGTACTAGTGAGAAACCTATGCTTGGACCAGGCGATAGTTGTCAGAACACAGCAAGGGAACACTGAATGGTTCAAAATTGGGATGGGCGTATGCCAGGGATGTGTCCTATCGCCATACCTTTTTCTTTTCCTATGCTCCTACTCTATGTAAAACAGAAAAGAGCACTAAATCACACTTCACCTTTATTATTAGTGCACAGAGAAGCAGGTCATATTTGGGCAGGACTGGGGAGGATGACAAGTGCATTGGCAGATAGATGGCGAGGGCACATGTTGGAATTGGGACATACATTTCAAAAGCTGCCTGGGGAAAGCGCAATATTTCCTTCAAGGCTGACTCATTGAATGTGGTCTTGAGCATAGGGGTCTGTCCTCAGTGGTGCCTTTGGTCCTGCTGACTCCTGTGTCTGCTATTATTTGCTGTGATTACTTTTGCTGTCTTCTTTTCAGTTCCACTGTGGTTTGACTTCCCAGGATGGTACTCTGTATTCCAATCATTTCTCTCTCCCATGACATCATTGACCACTGACTTGTCTCTGATTCATGATTCTGTTTGCAAATAAATAACAGCTAGCTAATCTGCCCAGTTTTTCTCTGTCATTACAGATATTTAGTTAACGGCTCATATGCTGTAGTGGGTCTTTAAATAGAATTTTCCTAGTCATTGCAAATATGGTAAGATGTCATTAGTATGGCAGAATAAGACTATACAAATGGTAGGTGTTTGTGGCCCACCAAAAGGACTACTTGCTTGCTCATAGAGTAAATAATACCTTTTTTGGGTTGTTGTTTTTGTTGGATGAAATCAAGTTGACCAAGACTTGGTGCAAACCCCTTAATAGTGGATCTTATCCCTGTCCAAACCTGTGTCATCCTCTCCAATTCTGACATACTTGAGTTCATTTCTGCTGTCACCATGTCAACTGATCTTGTTGAAGGTCTTCTCTTACGCTGACCCTTCACCTTACCAAGTGTGGTGTATTTTTCCAAGAACAGGCCCTCCTGACAACATACTCAAAGTATGTGAGATGAAGTTTCATCATCCTTGCCTGTAACGGACACCCTGGCTGTACTTCCTCCAAGATATATTTTGGGTTTTTGACTGTCCATAGGATATCCAGTACTTTTTCAGCACCACAACTGAAATGCATAGTTTCTTCTTTTGTTATTCTTATTCATTGTCCAGCTTTCAGCAGCATAGGAAGTAATTGAGAAGACCCTGGCTTGAACCAGGTGCACCTTAGTCTTTAAACTGACACCATTGCTTCTTGGAGAGGTCCCTGATAGCAAATTTTTGCAATGCTACTTGTATTTTGATTTCTTGACTGTTGATATCAGTCTGGGTATTGATTGTGGATCCAAGTAAGATGAAATTGTTGACAACTTTAATCTCTCCATCAATCATGATGTTGCCTATTGGGTCAATGGTCAGGATTTTTGACTTTCCAATGTTGAGATGTAGTCTATATTAAAGACTTTAGTACTTGATCTTCTTCAGCAATTATTTCAAGTTCTCTTTGCTTCTAGCAAGGAATACTGTGTCATTTGCATAATACAGGCTATTGATGAGACGACTTCCTTCCTTTTTGATGGATCTGCTGCTCTACATACGTATTAAAGATGCATACACCACTAATGTGCAGATTGGCCAGTTTTGCTATCTGGTCAGACTTATTGAGGATGTGCAGAGGCAGAAAATAACATCAAGAAAGAGGAGGCAGGGATCCTGGTGTGTCCTTTGGATCAGAAGTTCCTGTATACAACAGAATGAAGTAAAAACATCTCAGCATCAATGGCAGTAGTGACAGTAGCAGTTGGAGAGATGGTAGCAGAGATGATGGAGAGCTAGATACTGGTGTAACACAAAACTGAACTAGGCCTGCTGACCCACAGTGCCAGAGCCTAGAGCCTTAGTAAAAATTTGTTGGAAATGAAGATACCACATAATTGGCAGAAGAGTAAAGATGTCAGTCTAGAGACTAAGGTGTGCCTGATCCATATCATGGTCTTTGCAATTACTTGCTATACATCAGAGAGCTGGACAATGAACAAGGAAGACAAAAGGAGGATTGATGCCTTTGAGTTATAGTGCTGGAGAAGAGCATTGAACATTCCCTGGACTATCAAGAGAACAAATAAGTCTGTCCTGGAGAGGGTGAAAACCAAGTTGATCTCCAAAGGCAAGGATTTTGAAGCTCATCTCACATACTTTGGACATGTTTTCAGGAGGGAAGAGTACCTGGAGAAGGACATCATGCTTGGAAGGGTGGAGGGACATTGCAGGAGTGGACAAGCCTGGGTGAGATGGACTGACAACAGCAACTGGGATTGAAAAGATTGAAATTAAAATAGTCCCTATAGTTCTCAGCTGAATTAAACTCAGGTTTCTATAGTTCTCAGCTAAGTTAAACTGAGGAATTTTTCCATTGTCCCTGGTAGAGCCCCCCACCCAGCTGTATCCAAGGCAACAGTATTTCAAGAATGGCTAACTGAAAAGCAGGGCAAACAAGCAGATGTTTCTCGACTGATAACCAATGTATCTTGTGCTTTTCCACTGCCCTGGAGTTTGAACTCATTGTATACTTAAGAATTTGTGACACCACCCTATAGTTAAAGATCTATCTAACTGCTACATGTGCTACGTGACTGCCGCAAGTGCTACGTGCAAATATGCTGTGTAAACCCTGAGCGAACACTGAACCAATGAATTCAAACTGTGCTTTCATCACCCAATGAGAAGCTGATACCCAGTTGTATCTCCCTAAAGTGTATAAAAAAACCCAACTTTGTCTGCTCGCGGTCGACTCCTCTGTCTCCTGCGAGAGATAAGGGTCAGCCCGGAGCTCCGCAATAAACCTCTTATCTCTTGTTGTTGCATCAAGCCGGTGTCTTGGAGTCTTGGGTCTTCGCCGTCCACTCGGGACAGAACAGGACCAGCGGTTCGGGGGTCCTTCAGGATAATGAGGGAAAGAGTGTCAGACAGTGAGATTGGCTCAGGATAGGACAGGTTTCAGAGCTATTCTGCATAGAGTCACTATGAGTCACAGGCAACTTGACAGCACATAACAACAACATGATACTTGCCTGAGTGAAGGCAGAGATCAAGGCCAAGGCAGAGGCCAAGAGTCAGGGGTCTACCTGAAAATGTTAAGAAGAGATTGTCCTGATTGAACAATTCTATCTCGAATATTTTCTACCCAGATTTTAACTGTTTTCTTCCTTAATAAAACCCGTGATTGTGATATTGTCCAGGAGTTCTGTGTGACAATTTTAACAAATTAGTGAGCCCAGTAATAAAGTAGTGAGACCCAAGAGAGGGACAATTAGTGCCAGATGTGAAAGCTAATGTGCAGGAATATGGGGAGTTGTCTAAAAGAATAGAAATCAGCTTTATGCTTTTGATGACCCTTAATAAGGATTCTTCCTCCTTGTTAGGAACTCTGGCAGCCTACTGGCAAGATGCTGCACTGCAGTACCAGAGGTATGTGATTCAAATCCACCAGATGCTCTGCTGGAGAAGGAGGAACAATCTCCTCCTGTACCAGTCAGATCTGATTTGACAGTACAAACAAAAAAAGTAGTAATATTTTTTTTTAGAAAAAAGAGGATTCTTCCTCCTTGTGGAGTTCGTGGAGGTCAGACCCTGCTGCCCCCATGATTGTCACCCTGTTTTACAGCTCATTTCACAGGAAAGGGGAAGGAAGGTACACTGGGCTTTGTTTTCTCCTGTCTGTCCATACAGGGAGGAATGTATCACAGAACATTCCCTAAAGGACTAAACAGTTAAGCCTGCTTTTTGTGTCTCTTTTTATGTTCCCAGTTTTGACTGCAGAGTGGAATCTGAGGAGCTTTAAAAAAATTACTGTGCGTTACATATTAGTGAATGACACAGTAATTACATATTCATATTAGTATATGTAATCAGCTTCCTCCTCTTGCTTCTTCTTCCTCTCGTTTCCTTCCTTTTTCTATTTTTTTTAAGCAGGGTATTGGTAATAATGTAATAATTCATTAATTGATATTTAATCTTCAAAGCTCAGATTCTGCTCTGCAGTCAACAATGGGAGCATAAAAAGAGGTATGAAAAGCAGACTTAACTATCTCAGAACATCTGATTGTGTTCAGGTGAAACCTGTACTTGGACCAGGAGGCAGTCATGGGAACAGAGCAAGGAAACAATGCATGTTTCAAAACCAGGAAAGGTATATGTCAGGCATGCATCCTGTCTCCTTATCTTTTCAATCTATATGTGGAATGGCTCATTCAGGAGGCTGGACTTTATAAGGAGGAATATGGCATCAAGATTGGAGGATGATTCATCAACAAAATGTATTATGCAGATGACATAACCTTGATTGCAGAAACTGAGGAGGACATGAGGTGTTTGCTGAAGAAGGTGAAAGACTTCAGTCTCCATTATGAATGGAAGCTCAACAACAAGAAAAGAAAGATCCTCACCACTGGCCCAATTGGCAACACTATGGTAGATGGAGAAAAGCTTGAGATTATTAACAATTTTAGCTTGCTTGGTTCCACACTCAACACTCTTTTGGCACCAGCAGTATGGAAATAAAATGGCAAATTACATTAGGTAAATATGATGTTCAGGACCTCTCTAGAGTGTTAAAGAGCAATGATGCCAGTCTAGAGACTAAGGTGAACCTGATACAGGCTATGATCTTTGCAATTATTTGTTCTAGGCTGTGGTCTTTGCAATTAATTCCTATGCATCAGAGAGCTGGACAATGCCTAAGGATTACAGAAGAAGAATTATTGCCTTTGAGTTGTGATGCTTTAGAACAGTACTGAACATACCATGGCCTGCCAAGAAAACAAACAAGTCTATCCTGAAGAAGGTGAAACCAAGTTACTCATTGGAGACAAGAATTTTGAAGCTTCATCTCACATACTTTGGGCAAGTTTCCAAGAGGGACTAGTTCTTGGAGAAGGACGTCACACTTGGAAGAGTGGAGGGACAGAGCAGCAAAGGAAGACCCTGGTTGAGATGAATTGACACAGTAAATGGGGCTATTGGAACAGTGTGTAGAAGATGGTGAGATTGGCTCAGAGATATTGTGTATATGAGTCACGGACAAATTGACAGCATATAACAATATTCAATCAGCAATTATGTATTGAACACCATCTTTGTATCTTTGTGTCATTCACTGGTCTAAAGCTAGGGAACAGAGTAAAGAAAATGATAAATCAGTTACCCATTCCTGCAGAGGTTACACTCTAGTTGAGGGGTTGTTGTTGTTATTAAGTGCTGTTGCATTGACTATGACTCACAGCAACCCCAAGCACAACAGATCTAAACCTTGCCATATCCTGTGCTATCCTCATGATCTCTAATATGCTTGAGCCCATTGTAACAGTCACTATGTCTATTCACCTTGTTGAGGGTGCCCTCTCTTTCACTGACCCTCTACCTTTACCAGCATCATGGGAGTAGGGAATTGAAAATAAATGAGAAGGGGGAGGGGAAGATTAGATTCAGATAGTTAAATATACTATAAGTGAAAATGTGTGCTGCTTTAATATAGATGCTTCTGGGATACACTTTGAAGAGTGAACAATGGAGCTGACATTGAAGGAGTAAAGGTGACTTCAGTGAAATATCTTGGATCATCCTATCCAAGTCAAGACAACTCTAACTCACTTGCCCACCAAATAGTAACTGTCTCGGCGTATTTTAAGCCCAAACACCCAAACTAGTTGCCACGCCAACTCATCATGGCCCTCCGTGAAGGTGTAAAGCAAAGTAATTGTGCTCCATAGTGCTTTTCTATTTTTTATTGCTTTTTGAGTGAAAGTTTATAGTCAAACCAAGTTTCCATTCAACCAATCATACACATTTTGTTTTATGACATCAATTACAATTTTCTTAATTCAGCCACACTCTTCCCAGGTCCTCTTTGTGATTCTTGTGTTTATAATTCTTCTATCCTACCCTTTTCTGCCTTCTAAACTTTAACCTTGGGTCAATGTTCCTATATTATCTTCTTATTTTTGTTGTTGTTAAGTGCCATTGAGTTTTGACAACTCATAGAGACCCTATGAACTGAAGACCTGAACACTTGTATAACTTCCATCGTTTCTCAAGTTCATAGGGTTTCCAAGAGGCAAGCTATTTCAGAAGTGGATGCTACTCCTGCTTCCAACCTTGTTTTAATTGAGGTGCTCCACAAAACACTGTCCACCATGGGTAACCAATATTGCATTTGATATATCAGTGTCACAGTGTTCAGCATCACAGCAACCACGAGTTACCTCTGTACAGCAAATGGACAGACCAGTGCTATGCCACTTAGAAGAATATTTGATCAAAAATAATTATAACCAGGTCTGAGGGCCACAGATTAAAATCATCCACCTTTGGCTTGGTAGCATCACTTTTTTTCATGGTTGATTATCCGAAGCAGTAAGGGCCTTCCTATTGTTACTGTCAACCTTGTAGTTTTGTATATGGTTTAGCTAAAAGTTGAGCCGAAGGTGAATTTTGTTCCAGCTCTTAATGTTGATTGAGTTGGAGTAATTTTAATGGCACCTTTTTTGTTTGTTTTATGTCAGAAATGGAATATGACTGGTTTCCTTTACTCCCCCATAAAGCATGTGTGGAAAGAGGCAGAGAAAAGGTTTTTTCCCATTCCAGATCTGTTTGAAGGGAAGTCATGTAACTTGTAACAGTCTTGATGAATTATTTTTGAAGAAGGGAAAAATGTTTAACTATGATAACATTAAAATTGGAGGAACGGCTGTTGCCCAGACTGAGAGAAAATGGAAAACATGGTTGTTATCTGACTCCCAGAATAGCCAGCTCCTCCCTCGTTTAGCTCTTACAGTTGATCTGAGCCCCAGAGGCAGCTCTCCCACAGCAGAGCTCTCACTGATCCAGGAGAGGGCATTTCTGAGCTCTGCTGGGCCACCTCAGAGGCGCTTTCTCTAAATGAGAGACAGAGCCGAATGGCAATATCAGAAGAGAATGACACAGAGTATGGCTTTTGTATATAAAAAAAGAGGCTGTACTGATAAAAAAGACAAATCAGTTAGTTCTCCATTCCATGAGAAGTTATAATCTAATTGAGAGAGGAAGGACAGAAAAGAAATGAATAAGAAAATAAATAATGGAGAATAATTACTCTGCTATTCCCATCATGCTGTCTTTTGAATTCTACTTCCTGGAGTTGATAGTTCTACCTGCATTCTCCTTTCCCAACAAAAAGTACGGGACATGAAAAAATGGATTATTCCCCTGCCTCACCTTGGACTTCAAGAAGTTAAAATTATTTTTAGGAAAACAATGGCCCAGCATTAGTCATGTTCTGAAAGCCTGGGCTCCACTCAGTCCAATTTAGCCACTTTGCTCTGTTTGAATGTGACAAGTGAGAAAGCTCTGCCCTCATCAGCTTCTTTACAGAAACCATGATATACCTCCTTGGTAGTTCATCTGCAAGGGTGAATTCCAAGTAATACCTACCTTTTTCTTTAACTTCTTTGTTTTGACAGGGTTTGTGAGTGTGTGTGTGTGTGTGTGTGTGTGTGTGTGTGTGTGTGTGTGTATGTGTGTTCTTGACTTCATACATATGTCACCGAATGCTGGCTTATTTTGAGGCAGGTAGGGAAATCAAAAGCTGAATTGCATTGAGTTGAGAAAGTCTGCTGTCAGAGACATCTCCACAGTACTGAAGAGCAATGATGTCAGTCTGGATACTAAGATGCACCTGATCCAGGGCATGGCCTTCTCAATTATGTGCTATGTATGCATCAGAAAGCTGGACAATGACTAGGGATGATAGAAAGAGAATTGATGCCTTTAAACATCAATAGTGTTGGAGAATAGTATTGAATGGACTGCTATGAGAACAGATTTGACCTAGACAGGGTGAAACCAGGCTTCTCCTTGGAGGTCAGGATTCTGAAGCTCTGTTTGACACACTTTGGGCATCTTACAAGGAGGGGCCAGTCCCTGGAGAGGAACATCATGCTTGGGAGGGTGGAGAGACAGCGCATAAGAGGAAGACCCTAGATGAGGTGCATTGACTCATTGGCTGGGGTACTGGAGGTAGGTATGTCAAAGAGAGTAGATAGGCTCAGAATAGAGCAGGGTTCAGAGCTATTGTACATAGGGTCGCTATGAATTGCAGGTAACTTGATGGCACATAACAAGAGACAAGTTAACACTTGGTTCAGAGTTGTGGCTTTGCCATTTTCAAGTGATGTTCCTCTTCACATAGTTGAAATGAAGAGAAAAACCAACTAATTGTCATACTTGAATCAACCTCCGGCCGTCTTTGTGAGAATTGAAATACCGTGTTCGCATACTCCACATGCTCAGTGGTTGAGTAGTAGAACGCTCACATTCATATAAGAGATTTGGATTTGACTTTGGGCCATGAACTTCATGTGTAGCCACCACCTGTCTGTCAGTAGGAGCTGCCATGTCGCTATGGAGCAAGGCAGGTTTGAATGGTGTATCCACAGTGTCTCAAATGGAATTGTGTCCCCTCCAAAATAGTAATGTAATTATATAATGATATAATATGGAAACTATTAAAGGCTTCCCATGAACTAACTGATAAACCAAATAGTTATAAAAGGATTAAGGGTAGAATGCGTCTCTCCTTAATCCCATCTGTACTCCGATCTAATGGAAAGCTATGGCCTGTAACATCTTTTATCTCACAAGAAGTGAACTGTGAAACACATGGAGTTGTCAGGCTTATAGATGCTGAAGAAAACAAGGATGCCTTCCACAACTGGCACAGGAAGCCTTTGCCTAACACCTTGATTTTGGATTTCTAGCCTCCTACACTGTAAGAGAGTGTCTCTGAAAGCCACTTGTGGTATCTCTGTCACAGCAGCACTAGGTAACCAAGACACACACTGGGGTGGACTAGGAAGAGCCCAGTGTATCCATAGCTGAACATTAGCCCATGGGAATCTCAAGGCTCACCAGGGTTTGTTCTGCAACTGATCACGGGTGATGCAGAACCGGGTGGTAGTTTTTTGTTCTGTGGCACATGCAGTTATGATGTGGGGGCTGAATAAAGGTCAATTTACAGCAACAGTGTGCTCCTGGGCCTTAGGACTGGGTCCCTTGCCAGCAGGAGAGTGACAGGCTGTTCTTAACACTTAGTCCTAGCAGGTGTTAAGAGACACAGGCTCAGCTGGTGAAGGCAGAGGGGAAGAGGGTTGTGAGGGCAGCAAGGGGAAGTGAGAGACACCCTTCAGCTTTCCTGGGCAGGCAGATGCACCTGCACCTGCAGTGTGGGCTGGTCCCATCAGCTGCCCAGTTCTGTGGCTTCCCCCACCCTCGCTTGGACAATAGTACCTCTTCTTTTCCCAGGGCAAGGTGGCTTCATAAACTCCACAAGCTTTCGGAAAAGAAAAATGGCCTTCTCTCCTCCTGGTTGAGGGAGCTCAAGTGGCTTAGTGGTAAGAAGCTGCACTGCAATCCCAAAGGCATGCAGTTCTAATTCACCAACAACTGCCCAGGAGAAAGATGGACAATCTCTTGAGTGACTAACTGCCTCTGAAAACCTGCCAGAAGGTCAGCTATGGGTCGATTCCAAATGCATGGTACACAACAACAATCATCTCCTGATTGACTTTATCCTTTCATCTTCATTTAACAAAGAATTTATGCAGGGAAGAATTCCAACCACCTTAGCTGTGTGGATCTGGATTTCTTTATCCACAAAAAATAAGGGACAAGTACTGCATCACAGTTAATAGCAGCTCTGGACCCTGCGCACCTCATCAGCCTTCTCAGCTTCTCACCTGTAAGAGCCGTCGGTTGAGCTCTGGCTCTTGTGAAGACTAAATGTGAGCATGACAGAGGAGGTGATGTGGTTAAGCCACAGTGAGGCTGGGAGGGATGTGAGAGAAGAATCATACGCTTTTGTTTTGTGGAAGTGATTTACGCAAGATCAGGCAGCTAACTATTGTGAGGCAGGACTGAGGCAAAGTCTCTGGTCCCCCATGGCCACTTAAGTGTTCTCCTGTGTGTTTGCCTGAGACTAAAAAT
Source organism: Elephantulus edwardii (assembly GCF_000299155.1). Taxonomy (NCBI): domain Eukaryota; kingdom Metazoa; phylum Chordata; class Mammalia; order Macroscelidea; family Macroscelididae; genus Elephantulus; species Elephantulus edwardii. Next base: position 2,064,781 of record NW_006400096.1, on the reverse strand, counting down.
AAAGGTGAATTACTGCCCCCCACCTTCATGCTGGAGATAGAACACAGAGCCCTGAATACATCTGGGTTTGTGTCACCCCAAAGATGGGACTGCCAGATAAAATAGAAGACTCCCAGTTAAGTTTGAATTTTAGATCATGAATACTTTTTTGAATTTATTTGTATTATTGTTGTATGTACTGTGAAGTCAATGTTGAACTATAGCTGACCCCCCCCCAAGGGATTTTCAGAGGCTTCAGACTGCATAGGAAGATAATGCTCCCAAGTTTTGAGCTTCTGGGATATATTTATGCTAAACATGATTTGTTTTTATCTGAAATGTAACTTAACAGGGAACCCTGTGTTTTTATTTGCTAAAAGTAGCCACCGCACCTAAAAGGAAAAAGCAAGGAGGCATTTGTTAGAGGGAAAGGACTGAAGATTGATGGGGAGGAAAGGGACAGTCCAGGAGCCAAGAATATTGAAAACGATAGCTCTGTTAGTCAGAGGGCCATCGTGAGTCGCAGTTAACTGGAAGGCACATAACCACAACAGCAACAGCAACAGTGATGGCCGAGGAGACTTTGTCTTCCATAACTGCATAGTAAGAGAGGTGGAATATTTTCTCTGAGTTCTTAAAAGGTTGTGGCTACATCTGCCGTGATGCCAGATGTCAATATGAACCAGTACAATTTGATCGTTTATTCACAGTCTAGATGTTTACACAGGGGTAGACAAAATACGGCAACATTTTCCAGATTCGTTCGATTGTCCTTTGAATGTCTGGCATCTCGCAGGCCCAGCCTTGTAGTTGGCCCTGTGCTGGGACAGTATCTACAGCTCTGTTCTCTGATCTCTGTTGACCCTGTGACCTCTTCCCTCTCTTTTTCCAATAGGCCCAGAACACGCTACTACAAGTTTCAAGGATCCAGCTGAAGTCCGGAGTGCTTTGCATTTTCTTCATTTTTTGGCCCAGACTCATATGTACGTACAGTTGTTTTACTTCAGTCTGCTGATAAAGCTCACACTTGTGCAGACTTCTTTTTCTTAGTTTCTTTTTTACAGAAACCAGGCAAGAAAATCAGACTTCCCCCCCCCCCTTTTTTTCCCTCAGAGCACAATGAACTGAAATAAATCTCTGTGCATGTAACACTCTGACCCTGTTAAGAAGATGGATAGAGAACAGTGATTTCCAACAGTGCTGGGACACCCCAGCAGCTCAGGGCTTTTTCCAGAGGAAGGTACATTCATTGATTAAGTTATTCATTCATTCAACTAGCTATTTGCCCCCTCTGTGTTAGGGAGGCATTTGTCAGAGGGAAAGGACCTAGGACTGATCGAGAGGAGAGGGACAGTCCAAGAGTTAAGGATATTGAAAGGATATTTTTTTTTAAAAATTGTGACTTTATTGTTTAAAAATTTTTATTTATTATTTTTGTTGATGTTTTGTGTACCGTCGAATCAGATCCAACTGGCACAGGGAGAAATTGCCCCTCTTTCTCCAGCAGAGCATCTGGTGGATTCGAAATGTGTGCCTTCAGGATTGCAATGCAGCTTCTAGCCACTGTTGTTGTTGTTATGTGCCGTTGAGTCACTTGTGACTCGTAGTGACCCTATGTACAATAGCTCTAAACTCTGCTCTGTCTTGTGCCAATCTCACTGTCTCTGACACACTCATCCTGATTGCCCCAGTCACCAAATCAATCCACTCTCCCAAGCATGACGTCCTTTTCCAAGGACCAGTCCCTCCTTACAATATGCCTAAAGTATGTCAGATGAAGCCTCAGAATCCTTGCCTTCAAGGAGCAGCCCGGTTCAACCCTCTCCAGGATGAATCTGTTTGCTTTCCTAGCAGTCCGTGGTACCCTCAAAACTCTTCTCCAACACCAAAGCTCAAAAGCATCATTTCTCCTTCTTTCCTCCCTGCTCATTGTCCAGCTCTCTGATACATAACAAGTGATTGCAAAGACCATGGCCTGTACCAGATGCACCTTAGTCTCCAGAGACACACTGTTTCTCTTCAGTACTTTAGAGAGTTTCCCTAACAGCAACCAGAACCTCCTTAAAAAATAAAAAAGAAAAATATTTTAGCTAAGTTTACAGAATGGTTGGGTTTTCACCCGCTCATTGTTGCACATTTTTATCCCTCCTCTCTCTTTTCTCCCTCCCAGATCTCTGGTGACCTAGTCCATAGGGAATTATGCTACTAACCTGAAGGTGTGTGTCTGGCGGTTTGATTCCATCAGTTTACTCTGTACGAGAAAGATGAATAATCTCTTCTGGTGATTTTACAGCCTCAGAAACCCACAAGAAGATCAGCTGTTGGTTTGACTTGACAGTAATGAGTTGAGAGAGCTCTGGTGGCGCAGTGTGTATTGTGTTGCCCTGTTACCCAAGAGGCTGTGTGTCCAGCAATTTGAATCTACTAGCTGCTCCACATGAATAATCTTCTTATATTGACGATATATTTATAGCCTTGAACAGCTCACTTAAAAAAATGCATTCATAGTTGCACAATAACCTCTCTCCACCCCTTCAGTCCTCTTTTGCAATGTACCTTTTATTCTGGGCTGTTGTCATATGCATAATGCCTAATAATATATTCCTTTTAAACAATTATCTCCTTCATCTGCGAGACATGATGCTGAGTGAAATATCTCAGTCACAAAAGGACAAATAATGCATAGCATCACTGTTATAAAGCAGGTTTGACATTGGGTTTGAAGGAGAATAGGATAAGAGTAGATGAATAGTGAACAATGCATTGACTGAATGATTATGAGCTGGAATTGACTTTATGGTGGTAAGTTTAAGTATGAGAGATGCCTCAAAGAGCTCCGGAGGTGTTGTCCGTAGAGAGTTGCCCTACTGAACTAAAGGGCATGAATCTCTGGAAGTTCTAACTGACTAGCAGCTCCAAGGAAGAAAGATGGACACTTTACTCCTATCAAGATATTTAGCCTCAGGAATCCAAGGGAGGGCTGTGAAGAATTGGAATTGGAATTGACTGATAAGAGTGAATTTTGGCTTGAGAGCTACACCATTCCCTCTAGCAGATTTTTGGAGGCTGTAAATATCATGGAAAGAGATTGCCCATTTTTCTCCATCAGAACTGCTCATGGGTTTGACTTGCAAGAGAAATTGGAATTGCTATCTTTGGAATTGCTTACAGAATATGCCACCAGAACTCCCCAGAGGCCTAATGAATCACTTAAAATTGAATGTCAACATTGTCATATTGGTTTTTGAACTCAGGTTTCCATTGTGTTGTCTTCAAAGTCAGTCTGGCAAATAGAATGAATTAATCAACAAAGCTTTGCTTTAAGGTGTTATATGTTGCTTAAAGTTGGACAGGGCATAAGGAAGACTGAAGAATTGATACCTTTTAATTGTGGTGGTGACAGAAAATTTTGAATATATATACCATGGACTTCCAAAAGAACAAACAAATATGTCTTGGGAGAATTGTAGCCACAGGGCTCCTTAGAAGCAAGGATAATGAGACATTGTTTCACATACTTTGGACATGTCATAGAGATATGGGGGGAACAGTCCTTTGAAATAGTTGACTTGACAGAGGGAATTGTGAGAATGATGTAGGATTGGGCAGAACTTGAGAACACTCATAGCACCTGACAATAATGTTGTGCTGCAAACAACTAGTTGAAAATCTGTCAGATAATGCTTTAACTAGCTTACTCTTTTCAGTCCTTTGAGGTGTGAATCCTTTATTTCCTAGTTCACTTGATGGCATCTAACAACAACAACAACAGCTAATGAAAAGATATCCATGTTCTTCAAAAGATCATTTTCTAGGCAGAGCTCGATTCCAACTTAGAATCTAAGGACCCTGTAGATGGGAAATGATCTGGGGGCCCTATATGGTGCTTATAGCCTAATTCGAGCAACCTCCACTCCAGAAAACTGATGCAACCTTTTTAGATCATTCTATGATGCAGGATCATCCGAGATGGTGGGCTGTATGAGGAGAAATGTGGCATCAGGATTGGAGGAAGATCCATCAACACCTTTGTTATGCAGATGACACAACCCTGCTTGCTGAAACTGAGGAGGACCTGAAGCGCTTGCTGCAGGAGGTCAAGGACTACAGCCTTCAATATAGATTGAAGCTCAAAACAAAGATTCTCATCACTGGGCCAATTGGCAGCATTATAATGGTTGGTGAAGAGATTGAGATAGTTAACAGTTTTAGTTTGCTTGGCTCCACAATCAATACTCTTGGTACTAGCAGCCAGGAAATCAGGAGACGAATTGCATTGGGAAAGTTGGCTATCAGGGATCACTCCAGAGTACTGAAGAGCAATGATTTCATGCTGGAGACCAAGGTGGACCTGATCTGGGCTATAGTCTTTGTAATTGCTTGCACTGCATCAGTATGGATGGTGTGAAGAGATTGAGATATTTAACAGTTTTAGTTTACTTGGTTCCACAGTCAACGTTCTTGGTAACAGTAGCCAGGAAATCAAGAGACAACTTGCATTGGGTAAGTCAGCTGTGAGGGATCTAGCAAGAATACTGAAGAGCAACGACATCATGCTGGAGACTAAGGTTCACCTGATCCGGGCTATGGTCTTCACAATTACGTGCTATGTATCAGAGAGTTGGACAGTGAGTAGGGATGATAGAAAGAGAATTGGTGCCTTTGAGCTGTGGTGCTGGAGAAGAGTGCTGAATATACCATGGACTGCTAGGAGAACAAACAGGTTTGTCCTGGAGAAGGTGAAGCCGGAATGCTCCTTGGAGTCAAGGATTCTGAAGCTTGATCTGACATACTTTGGACATGTTGCAAGGTAGTATCAGTCCTTGGAGAGGAAGGTCATGCTTGGGAGGGGAGGATGGAGGGACAGCACAGGCGAGGAAGAAAGACCCTCAATGAGATGGATTGATTCAGTCACTGGCGTAGTAGGGATAGGCGTGTCAGAGGCACAGGACAGAGCAGGGTTTAGGGCTGTTGTACATAGGGTCACTATGAGTAACAGGCGACTCGATGGCACATAACAACTACCACCTCTGATTTTGATTAATCTTGTTGCTATTGTAGTCTATTGTTAGAATTTAACCAGTTACTTGATATTTGGTTGTTTTTTATTATTTTTTTTTATTTGCTGACAACAATCCAAAGGAGAATTGAAAGAACACATACATATATAAGCAACCAAAATAAATTTGCTAGTAAGTGCAAAACCGGTTAATATCCATGGAGAAATGTTAAGCTGCATTTCTAGCAGATACGATTTATTTTTATTCTTATGTATAAGAATTATTTGCATTATTACCATCAGAATTGCAAACTAGGTTAGGGAAAATAAAAATTATAGATCCTTGGAAAATCAAGCAAGCCAGAAAAATACATCTAGTATTTTATTGAAAGGACAGTAAATAAATTTTGGGTTTTGTTCTTTTTAATGGCTTTTGCAAATTTTCCTTAAAGTTACACACATATGCTGAATCAAAATGAGTGGTTCAGGCAAGATTTTAGCATTTGAATAAGTGTTAGAATGTTGTTACAGTACTAGAGTATAAGTCCTTTCTGGTGGCCTACTGGTAAGTAGCTGTGCTGCCAACCCAAAGGCAGTTGGTTCCAACCTACCAGTTGCTCTGTAGGAGAAAGATGGGAAATCTCCTTCTGTGTGATTTACTGCTTCTGAAAACTAGCTGGAGACTTAACTATTGCTTGGTCTGACTCAATGGTTCATAACAATAACAATAACAATAACAATAACAATAACAATAACAATAACAATAACAATGATAGTAGGTTGAGAGGATCAGGAAGGTAGTGCTTCCCCCAAACAACCAGCCATTAACATTTGTTGTTGTTGTATATTATCAAGTCTGAACTGACTCATATTTAACCCTCTAGTGGGGCTTTTCAGAGGCAGTAAATCACATAAAAGGTAATTGCCCATCTTTTACTCACGAAGCAATTAGTAAATTTGAACCACATATCTTTAAGTAACCGTCACATTTCCTTATTGGACACCATGTTGTTGCTGTTATGTGCCATCAAGTCGTCTGCACCTCACAGTGACCCTATGTCTAACAGCCCCACACCCTGCTCTATCCTGTGCCAATCTTACTGTCTTTGAAACACCTACCCCTCATTACACCAGTCACTGAATCAACCATCTCATCAAGGGTCTTCCTCTCTTGCACTGCCTCTCCACCCTCCCAGGCATGATGTCCTTCTTCAAGGACTGATCCTGCCTTGCAACATGTCCAAAGTATGTCAGACGAAGTTTCAGGAGGGAGGGGGCAAGGACGAAAATGTGCAGTAATGAATGAATGGAAATCCAAGTTCTCTATAAACTTTCATTACAATTTCAATAAAGGAAAAGAAAAAGAAATCTGGACAATGATTAGGGATGATAGAAGGAGAGTTGATGCCTTTGAGCTGTGGTGCTGGAGAAGAGTATTGAATATACCATGGACTGCTAGGAGAAGAAATAATTTCATCCTACAGAGGGCAAAATCAGGCTGTTCCTTGGAGGCAAGGATTCTGAAGCTTTGTCTGACATAATTTGGAAGTGTTGCAAGGAGGGACCAGTCCTTGGATAGGGACATCATGCTTCAGAGGGTGGAGGGACAGTGCAAGAGAGGAAGACCCTCAATGAGATGGATTGACTCTGTGACTGGGATAATGAAAGTAGGTATATCAGAGGCAATAAGATTGGCACAAAATAGAACAGGGTTTAGGGCTGTTGTATATAGGGTCACTATGAGTCACAGGCAACTCAATGACACATAACAACAACAACAATAACAACAACAACAACAACTTTTGTCCATCTTGAAGTAATTGGTTGATTTGAACCAACACTCTTTTGGTAAGCTTGGTGCTACCTAGACTCTTTTAACAATATTGCAGGTAATTGTTGCTAATTGGAAATGGTGGTGAAAAATGGGTTGCCAATAAGTGAGATTAACCCTAATTAGCCCAACCTCTAGAGAGATCACAGAAAGGATGCTGTGGGTTATGGTAGAGGTAGGTGCATGAGAGAAGATGGTTTGTGATGCCGGAGAATTGAAGAAGTGAGCTCTGGGGTCGGCAGATGTCTGGGATCACTTCAGTCTTTGACTTGGACAGCTGTGCCATCAGAGATGATTTAACAAAATGTTGGTTTTGACATGAAGTTACAAGAAGTTCTATACTTTACCCAGAATGATTTGGAACGTGTCTAAAAATTAGTACAACGAGGAATAAAAGAACGAAAGAAAACATGGAGTCAAAGTGATTAAATCTCTGACTTGGGTGCTGAATTTGCTCTGATTTCCCTAAATTTTCACTCTTCAAGACAGATCCAATTGCTGCCTTTTGCCTCTTCAACCTCAATAAGCATATGGAGCCCATGGCTCCATCCCTATCATGGGTTGGACATTCGTAGAAAGTCATATACTCATATCTCATGGGTCCCATGTGCCTCTAAAGCAGGGCCTGTGATAAAGGGTTTCTTCCAAATCTCCCTTTTGTCTTTAGGTTATTAGAAAGATTTTCACCTTTAACTTTCCCTGAACTCTTCTGTGTAGGAATAATTTTAGATAAAGCACAAAGCAAAGATATTGTAAAGATTGTACAGAGACTCTCTGCCCACTTCTCATCCCATTTCTTATTTCACCACAGTTCTTGTTGAGTATGGCGGAGGTCATCAGGATGGTACCGGATGAGGCAAGCTTCTGATCTTTTTTCCCCTTGAATTGTAATTGATGTGACACTTCCTAACAATAACAACGACAGTGTAGTACTCTCTCCATTTTTTCTCTGCCAGCCAGCTCCTTTGATTAAGCTGTTATGGTGGTCTGAGTTCATACAGTCAGAGAGAAAGCAGTGAGCAACGTGGTGAGGTTTAAACAGACTTGATCCACGTGGTTTCTCCCACGCGTGTATTGTCATTGCGAGCTGCTCACAGAGAGAATGACCTGTGGACTTCCCTCTGCCTTGCTTTCCAAATCCCTAGCGAAAACAAAGGCATATTAGGAGGAGTTGCTTTATCTTTTCAATCTACTTCTAAAGTAATCCTGAACTTTTAATGCGTGCCCAAAGCCTGGGCTACTCGCCAGTCCGTATACACAACGTCCATTTGAAGGGGATATACTAGAATCATGCTAAATGGAGATTCCCTCTTTTAGCTGCCACGTGCTGTCTCAGGCTGTGTATCTTAAAACGGGATTCACATTCTTGGCAGGTCTGCTGTAAACCTTGTTTGATGGTGGAAAAGGCCTCGCACGCTGCTCAAGAGGCTTGTTGCCTGTGTTTGTCTGTGGGCCTGAGGAGTGCGCTTGAACCAGGCCCGCTGACAGCAGCCAAGTGCTTGAGAGTCTGTTTGGCTCTGTGTCTGACACTGATGGAGCAGGCTGGGTGCACTCCTGGCTCTCCAAGCTCCCTTTCCTCTGCTTGTCGGTGAGCATGCAAAAGCCCGCTGCAGAGTGAAATGGGATGTCCAGTGCCCATCTGAATTCATTCTTTACAATAACAAGGAAGACTTATTACGGGAAACAGAAAAGCAAATGAAGGTAGTGTTAGGATATTTTGAGATGACAAGAATTTAACAAAGGCGAGAGCCTTGGTTCTCATCATGACCCTTCATGACCCAGGCGATTGTTTATTTGCATTTGCTCCATTCCATATGTGTCTGGAATCTTACTAGAACAAATTTTAATCCCTAACTGGAGGCTCCTGGTGTTAGAGTAAAACTAGGTCTAGGTTTTCTCTCCAGCATCTACTGCTCTGGGGGGGCAGGAGTGGTTCACAGGTAGAATTCTCACCTTCTGTGCAGGACACACGGGTTTGATTCCTGGCCAATGCATCTCATGAGCAGCCCCCCAAGCGCCCACCTGTCTGTTAGTGGAGGACTGTGTTTCAGCAGAAAAGATAGACCAGTAGCAAAGGCCTGGCTATCTCCTCCCAAGTATCATTCAGTGAAAATGTTATAGATCTCAAGAGCCCAGTCTGCCACTGACCGTAGATAACACACAAGACTAGGAAGCTGTTTTTTCTGTTGTGCACAGACTTGCCACCAGACTTGACAGCAAATAACAACAACTATCACCTACCGCTTCAATTATTTCAGATGGCCCTTTTGGAGTCATTGATTCCCAGTGTAAACAGGTTAGTTTGACAAGAAACATCTGCTGAATGTACATTCACATCAGAGGAAACAACTGAAGAAAGTATACATTGTTGTTGTATAGCTTTGAGTCAGTACTAGTAGACCCTCCAGTGGGTTTTCAGATACAGTTAATCACATGGGAAGAGATCATCCACCTTTTTCTATGTGGAGCAACTGGTGAATTTGAACTGTGTACTTTTGAATTGGCAGCACAACTCCTTACTACTAAGCCACTAGAACTCCCAAAATAGTGCAGGCACTCTTTCTCTCTCTATATATAAAAAAGGGGCACCTAGTGAGCCTTAGGATCAATGACTTTTGGAAGTGATACCCCATGGTGTCCTTGAGCCCTTTGGTAAGGCAGAATGACCAATGGGGCTCCTGGTGGTGCCTCAGATGTACGAAAGATAGTTTCATATTACATTTAAATAAAAGAGAACTAATGCCTTGAGAAAAATATGTGCAGAGATTCAGAGACAGCAGGAGTCCCACAGAGAGCTCATACAAACCAACTGGTGATGACTGGAGAAGAAAAGGTATGCAATTAAGCAAATGCTTTGTAGGACAAGCTGAACTGAACCAATTGACCCTTACATTCAGTCTCCTTCCTTGCCCAGCAGCTGAGTCCACATGACAGGATAATATCCTAACTTCTGAGGTTTCCAAGAGAAATGAGTGAGGGTGAGATGAGAAAAAGAAGGAGAAGTGAGTGTCTCTTCCAGGTCTAGAAAGATTCCTGGGTGGCACAAGCCATTTGTGATCAACTACTAAGTTGAAGGTTGGTAGTTTGAACCTCCCTAACTTTGTCTCACATTCTTCGGGCATGTTGCTAGGAAAGGCTATTCCTTGGAGAAGGACTCCATGCTTGGAAAGTTGGAGGGATGACAGAGGCGAGGAAGACCCCTGACCAGGTGGTGGATTGACACAGTGACTACAGCAGTGGGCTGTAGTGTGTAAGAGACTGTAGGAATGGTACAGGATAGGACAAGGTTCAGATCTGCTGGTTGCTGTGAGTCATAGTCAACTCAATGGCACCAAACAACAATAACAACAGTGGTGTCATGAAAGGAAGGCCTGAGAACTTATTTCTATAAAGATGATAACCAAGAAAGCCGGGTGGGGCACAGCCCTAATCTGTCATGTGCAGGCACTATGCATTGGACTCAGGTTGACAGCAATGGTTTGGGCAGAGAAGCTTCCTCTGCTCTGGTACCTTACCCTGCTAGCTTATGTCATTTATCAGACCTTAAACAGAGAACATCAACAAGTTGTCATTCTAAGATTCAAATTACTGTGTATCTATAGTCATGTTTGGTTTTTTTTTTTTAATCAGAGAAAAATTTTGCTTTGATATTTTGAAATTTTGCTTTTGTCTGTGCATCTACTTGTTCCATGTTGATCCTCCCTTCCTCTAATCCTTTGCAGTGTTCATTATCTGTTCATTCTACTGCTCCTCTACCAATTTCCCGACCCCATAACCCTCCTTTTTTCTCAGTAGAAATCTTCTACAGTATCTACCCTTCTGTGATTGAAATACTTTGTTTAGCGAAGTGTTCTCTAGACTTATCCATATTGTGTAGTGTTTCATGAGTTTTCCATTGTTTTTGAAGTCTGTGTTCCATTGTGTACCACAAATTCACGATCTATCCATTTGTTGATGAGCTCTTGGGCTGCTTCCATCTCCATATTATTGTGAATAACAATAAACATAGGTGTACATGTACATCTGTTCATGCCTCAGCTCTGATTTCCTTTGGGTATGTTCCCAAGTAATGGAATATCTGTGCCAAAAGGAATTTCTATGTTCACCTATTTGAGGAAATGACAAACTGCCTTCCATAGTGTTTGTACCGTTTTACATTCCCACTGCTAATATTGACAACAAGAAACAGGACATGTATAACTGATCAACTGGGGAAGGGAAAGGAGAAAAGGAGAGAGTAGGATAGGGGACGAAGAAGAGGAGAAAATGCTATGGCAGCAGAGTTTAGTGGGTGGATAGGTAGTATGACGCGATATTTAAGTTATAGAGAGAATTCGATAATACTTTGTGATAAATGGCATTGATCAGTTGTAATTAATGTTATAAAATAAGACACATACGATTAATTGAATGAAAATAAATTAAAAAAAAATGGAGACGTAAAGTAGACAATGCTTGCCAGGGTCAACATCACGCTGAGTTTGGGAACTCTAGCTTTCTAATGGGTGCAAACACATTAAATGTTTGTGACAGAAGTTTGCTGAAATTTGGAACTGTGAGGCTGAACGGCAGCTGTTGCTGCCTCGGGGTGGGGCTGCAAATGACTGAAGACCTCTGATCCTGACCAGTGCTGATCCACCACAAAGCTCATGACGCTTCAACGACAAGGCGCTCACACACAGCAGCCCCTCCCAAAGCCCTGGGAGAGGCCAGATCATATGGTTTTAAAACTTTCGCAAATGCGAGATTAAAATGATCTTGATTTCCCAAAACCCAGATTGTGACAGAAAATTTTCAGATCACAAGAAGCACTAATTCATTAAGAGGAAGACATGAGCTTTCGGCTTTCGGCTCGGAGGAGGCCTTCGGTGCAACTTTCTTCGGTTGTCCCGCATCTGGGTTCATCCGACACCAGCCGCCTCCGCCATGCCGCCCAAGTTCGATCCCAACGAGATTAAAGTCGTGTGCCTGAGGTGTACCGGTGGGGAAGTTGGTGCCACTTCCGCTCTGGCCCCCAAGATCGTCCCCCTGGGTCTGTCTCCAAAAAAGGTTGGTGATGACATTGCCAAGGCCACCGGTGACTGGAAGGGACTAAGGATTACAGTGAAACTGACCATTCAGAACAGACAGGCCCAGATTGAAGTGCTGCCTTCTGCCTCTGCCCTGATCATCAAAGCCCTAAAGGAACCACCCAGAGACAGAAAGAAGCAGAAAAACATTAAGCACAGTGGAAAGAATCACTTTAGATGCGATTGTTGGCATTGCCCGGCAGATGCGACACCGGTCTTTAGCCAGAGAACTCTCTGGAACTATTAAAGAGATCCTGGGAACTGCCCAATCTGTGAGCTGCAATGTTGATGGCCGTCACCCTCATGACATCATAGGAGACATCAAGAGTGGTGCTGTGGAATGCCCAGCTAGCTAAGGAACTACAGATGAAAATATTTCAATAAGGGATCATTTGTTGAAAAAAAAAAGAGGAAGACATGAATTTCCACCTCTGTAATTTTTGTGCATGTACGATCTTCTATACGCATCTGAAAGTGTGACTGTGAATGAGGAAGACCACAGAAGAATCAATGCCTTTGCGTTGCAGTCTGGGTAAAGGGTACTGAATATCCCGTGGACTGTCAAGAGAACTCTGGTGTCTTGTAGACACATCTATCCCAGAGGCAGTGCAAGCAGGTGCGCATTAAAGACAGCAATGGAGAAACTTTGTCTCGCATTCTTTGAAGAAACTGCAGGAGGAAAGTCCTTGGATTTTTCCAAGATATTATGCAAGCAAAGGTGAGAGAAAGAGAAGAAGACTCTCAAAAGATGCATTGGTACAGTGACGACACAGCAGTACATTTGAACATGTAGAGATTACAGGGCACGCACGGTTGAGATGTATTATTTGTAGGTTCTCTATGAGCCATAGTCGGCTCAATAGGATCTAACAAGGACAGTGACTTGTATGTGTTAAGTCCATACCCACACTGAACTGGGTTATTTCGTGATGTCATCTTAATGGTTCCGTTATCTCCAATGACTTTGCACACATAAATTTCAAAAGCATAAAGTCTTTGAATTGAAGAAGAACCAGGTTCTTATCCTGTCTTCTACAATTTTCTTTTATCTACAGTCTCAGTTAGGAGAAAGAGGCTTCAGGGGAGAACATTAAGATAGTGTTTTTAATTTTAAAAATAAAAGTTGTTTGATATACATTTGGAAGGTTTAGAAAATATAGAAAGATAAACAATTGAAATGTCATTGTGATCTCACTCTCTATACTTCAGCTCACTTTCATGTATACAGATAATAATGTTTATATTTTTTGAGAAGTACATATATACATATTAAAAATAACAAAATAATTTTAAAATACTTAAAACATTTTTTTGCCTTACTAAATGTCCTTTTTATTATTTTATTGCTCTATTACCCTAGTAAATATTATTATCTCACCATAAAGACATAATACAAATTATTTCTTTAAAATCTGCTGGTTAGCAATCTAAGTTGTTTCCAATTAGTTATTATTACCAGCACTGCGATGACTATTGTGGTAGCTTCATTTTGCATACAGTAATGGTCTTTTCCTTAAGATAAAGTCTTAGAAATAATGTTGCATAATTCTAATGTGTATGGAAATTCTATGTTGTTGTTGTTGTTATGTGCCGTCGAGTCGTTTGTGACTCATAGTGACCCTATGTACAACAGCCCTAAACCCTGCTCTATCCTGTGCCAATCTCATTGCCTCTGACACACCCATCCCGATTACCCCAGTCACTGAATCAATCCACCTCATAGAGGGTCTTCTCCTCCTCGCTGTCCCTCCACTCTGCCCAGCATGATGCTCCTCTCTAAAGACCTGTCTCTCCTTACAACATGTCCAGAGTATGTCAGGAGAAGCCCCAGAATCCTTGCCTCCAAGGAGCAGCCTGGTTTAACCCTCTCTAGGATGAATCTGTTTGTTTTCTTGACAGTCCATGGTACATTCAATACTCTTCTCCAGCACCACAGTTCAAAGGCGTCAATTCTCCTTCTATCCTCCTTAGTCATTGTCCAACTCTCTGATGCACAACAAGTGATTGCAAAAACCGTGGCCTGTATCAGGCACACCTTAGTCTCCAGAGAGACACTGTTGCTCTTGAGTACTTTAGAGAGGTCCCTAACCACAGACTTTCCCATCGCAATACGTTTTTTGATTTCCTGGCTACTGGTGCCAAGAGTGTTGACCGTGGAGCCGAGCAGACTGAAGCTGTGAACAATCTCAATCTCTTCACCATCCATCCTGATGGAAATTCTATAGTGCACAAAATATTGCCAAACTGACTTTATGAGAAGGGGAACTGATGTCAATTTAGGGACTAAGGTGTGCCTGATCCAGGCCATGGTCTTTGCAATTACTTGCTATGCATCAGAGAGCTGGACAGTGACTAAGAAAACAGAAGAAATGATGCCTTTGAGTTGTGGTGCTGGAGAAGAGTATTGAACATACCATGGATGGCCAAAAGAACAAACAGGTCTGTCTTTCAGAGGATAAAACCAAGTTTCTCATTGGAGGTAAGAATTTTTAAGCTCCATCTCATACTTTGGGCATTTGGCCAGGAGGGAAATGATATTATGTTTGGAAGGGTGGAGGGACAATGCAGGAGAGAAAGACACTGGATGAGGTGGATTGGCACAGTAACTGGGGTAATAAGGGTAGGTATGTCTGAGTCAGTGACACTGGCTCAGGATAGGGTGAGGTTCAGAAATATATATAATAAGGTAGCTACGAGTCATAGGTGACTTGATGGCACATAACAACAAAGCACCAATCTAAATTCCCTCTCTACTTGGCAGTAATTGAGAACATTATTTACCTTTTGCAATTTACTAAGCAAATAAACACCTCATCATTGTTTTAATCAGTAATAGGAACTTATTTGGTACTGAAGTTTTCTTATATTTGCCATTAATTAATCTACCTTTTCAATTTTAAAAATTTTACTTTTTAAAAGCCATTCTGCAAATGGGTAACTTAATTAGTTGAGTCATAATTGAGTAATTTAGATTTTCGAGGAAGTGTTGTTGTTGATTGCTGTCAGTCGAGCATGACTCATAGTGACCCTATGAACAAAAGGCCTTAAAGCCTTTCTATAATTATCATCATTTATCAAAGTTCTCAGGCAGGGACCACAGATTATTAGCAACTGGCCAGCCAGAGGGACAGTGTGGTGGAATGGTTACCAGAGGCATGTTATTTAGAAAGTGGATGCCACTCCACTTTCTAATTTCGAGGAAGACAATTAAGTAATCTTTAAATTAAGGTCATTTTCACTCCTCCTTTCCAATATTTATGCTTTCCCTTTATTATGTTAGTTAGAACTTCTCTTTGTCCTTTAGTTTAAGTGCTAGGAGAATTTCTTATTGATAATTTCTTGCTGGTTTTAATTCTGATGAGTTTTCTTCAATATGTAATTTATAGCTCATTATCTTTACTGTATTTGATGCTGAGGTTTCCTAAATCATCACCTCCATCCCAGATCTCACACATCTCCATGTAAATATTTACCAATTGATGCAAAGCAGTGCAGGAAGAAATCACTTTTTGTGCCTCAGAAACAACCATTGCTAGGGCAGCCAGCCCCAACCCAGGAGGTGAACCTATTTGCACAGCCTGGGCTGGAGAGACCATTCCACCACACTGTCCATGTGGCTGGCCAGTTGCTAGTAATCTGTGATCCCTGCCTGAGAAGATGCCACATAGTTGAATGTAAGAACCATGGGTGCCAGGGGATTGGATCCCTCTCTGGGATGAGATGGGTCCAGATGGCTGCCTGGCAGCCTTGAAAGCTAGAGATATGCTTTCTTGCACCCACTCTTACACTTTTCTGCTTCCCAGCTTCACTGGGGCGGGGGTTGGTCAGAACCACAAACCTGGGTGAGAAGCTCCTTCTCACATGCTTTGAGCATGTTGCCAGCAGGGACCAGTCCTTGGAGAAGGACATCATGCTTGGAAAGGTAGCGTGGAAGACCCTGAAGGAGATGGATTGACACAGTGACTGTGACGATGAGGGCAGGTGTGTCAGAGATGGTGAGGTTGGCTCAGGATAGAGCAGAGGTGAGAGCTATTGTTTATAAGATCACTATGAGTCATAGCTGACTTGACAACATAGAAGAACAACAAAAACTGTGGCTTATTGACAGGCAGTTGTGGTGTCAACCCCAATGGTACAGGTTTAAATCCATCAGGTGCTCTGTGGAAGAAAGACGAGTAATCAACTCATGAGCTATTTATAACCTCTGAAAACCACTAGAGGGTCAGCTAAGAGTCAGTTCCAATTTGTTGGTACATCACAACAACCACCACCAATTTTCGACTTCTTAACCGTGGCTTATAACTTTGTGGTACAAAAGTGATAAAAAGCAACATTTTCACGCTTTTGAATGCGGCTGCAATTCATTTCTGGAAATGTCACAAGGCACGAATAGTGTATGAGTAGGTGCACTACTCCAGAAATGTTCATACATAATTTTTTTTATTTCATCTTATTATCATGAGAATAAGATGTGACTCGATAGCACTTAACAACAACAACAACAACATCTTATTATGTGTATGCTATTCATGAGGCATACTATTTGGGAAAGAACATGGTAACTCCTCAGTTTCTCCTTCTCCAGGTCACTCAGAGATCTCAATGCCTTTACGTTAGAACTGATTTGAAGCTTTGATGACCTTTTATTGGATTTTCAAGGCTGTGAACACACCGGAGTAGATGGCCCATATTTATTCTGCAGAACCTCTGCTTCACTACAAGCAAACATTTGTCTCTATTCATTTGCTTGCCCCAATTATTTCATATAAGTGAGATTTGCCCTCTTGAGGGACGTTTCAGCACATTTTCAAGGCTCATCCCCAAGTAGCACGTATTAGGATTTTATTTCTCTTTATGGCTGAGTATTATTCACTGTATGCTTATGGATCACATAATGATGGCCATGTGAATGTTTCCTGTCATTCCTCTTTAAAGTAGATTTTAAATGTGAGTATAACATGCATACATATGCAAAAAACAATGCATATATATGCATATATGCAAATATGTATATTCATAAATGTGCAAAAATCCTTCAGTGCTCACTGAGTTTCCATAAATCCACTTGTATAAATCAGATAAGAGAATAAAGTTCCCAAAGGTCTCTTTGTACCTCAATAGGTCTTTCACATACACTCTCACCCCTTGTCCCGTTCCTCACCAAAGTGGACCCTGTTCTCCTTAGCTGAGCATGTCCACGCTCTGTGTAGTCTTGGTGCAGCAGTTCCTGCTCTGCTGAACACCCACTGGCCAGCCGTGAGCTCGGCGTGGCATGGCAGGCATCCAAGCTGGCTCTCCCGGGGAGCTGTTAAAATTCTTTGAAAGACCCTGTGGGGCCTTCCTCTTGCCCCGTCCTCTGACACTGATGTTCTGGCTCTGGACTGATGTCTATTCTTCGTCAGCTCCATTATTAAAGCCCTCTTGCTTGGCAGCCAGCCCTCTTGGTGGGGTACTGGAAAGATGGCTCAAGTCCAGCTGCATTTCACACTGTCCGCTTGACCATGGGAAACTTATGCATCTTGCCATGCAAAACGGCGAACTAATGGCTACTCTCAAAACTCTTTCAGAGCTACCATTGCCTTCCAAGACTCCTATCCTATGTTCAGGCAAATCTGTGCTCAACTGAGCAAGTAGTTAATGATGAAGACTCCAATTGCCTATTGAAATGCAAGACCCTCACCCTCAGAATAGAGATTACTTTGGGTTCTCTTTTCCTTGCATGGTTTTGAGGCGCGGAGGGGAAAGCCACTGTTCATCCCAGACTGATGACACCTGTGTCAGCTCTTTTCTCCCTTCTCGTTCTCCTCAGGAGGTCCAAGTGAGGTTAGGGGAGTAAAGCTGATTTGGTTGCCTCTATTTCTTTCCTGAGGGAGGCTTCCAATTATTGTTGGTTCTGTTTTGAGTGTATTATACTAAACACCTCTTTGTACCTAGTGTTTGGGTTCTGGCTATTAATTCTTGGACATAGGAAGTACTTCATCTTATATGCTGTTGCTGATATGTTCAATCATCAACTTACATATTAGGAATTAAAGTTTTAATTTTAAGTGACACTCAATGTCAAGAGCTCTGATGGTGTAGTGCGTTATATGCTGGGATTTAACTAAAAAGCTGGTGATTTGAATCTGCCAGTCATGCCTTAAGATAAAGATGAGCCATTTCCGGCAATAAACCTGAAAGAAGGTCCCTTTGGCTTGGAATTGGCTTGGTAGCACTGCGTTTGGTTTTTTATTTTGTCAGAAGTCTCTGGTTGTAAGTCAGTAAGAACTTGACTGACTGAGTCAAGTAAACACATTTCAAAAATGATTGCATGGATATGAAGTAGCTAATATGGAAATGAAAGCTAATCTCAGGATTTAAAAAGAACTGGTGGGACTGTTTGCATAAGGCTCCAGCACTTTCTATATTTGCCAACATTCTAAGGAGAAAATAAATCCTTTGCATTGTGAATGATCTCATGTGTGGCCAAGCTAACACAACACCTAAGGCTTCTCACATTCCTTACATGCTTAAGGTAGGTTCTTCTGTGTAAGGGTTGTGGGAAGCCATCAGGTGTCTCTCACCACTCGTAAGAGAATTCTCATGAGACACAAGACATAAAAATTAAACAGCAGTGTAATTTTTAGCTTAACTTGTGAGAATTAGAAATGCAACCAGGTTGACGAAATGACTTATTATATAGATAGTGTGCTTCGAAGTATGTTAGGATGCAAACAGCAATGGCTTGTTGTTTGCAATGTGGTGTTACTCACTATAGTCTTGCCAGTAATCCCACCTCCAACATGGATCCCAAATATTCCAAGCTCCTGACATGAGAGACTGGATGAGAGATCTCAGAGTGATGTGTGTGATCAACCTCTTAGAACAATGCACCACTGAGTGCATCCTTCTGAGTCAAGAGTTTAGAGGCAATTGAGTTGGGTCCTTGGCAATGCACACACTACCCTCATTGATAAGCCGTTATGAACCCGTTTGAAGCCCCAGTACATGTACACAAACACATACACACAGAAGTCCTTTGAACCTTCTTTTGAGGCAGGGTTTCCTCTTGTTTGGATTCCACTCATCTTGAACATGTCTCCCAGTGTTTACGCTGATCTGTACCTGCTGTGAGATTTGGAGAAGTTCCTAATATGGAGCACCAGGAGTTATTCTTTAGGAACTGGACCATCCAGCGTTCTTTCTTTTTTGGTGTGTTTCAGTATGGAAACTATCCTTCTTCCTCATTTTAACTTACCTTCTCGATACTTTTTCAGGTATATTCTGGTTTGCAACCTCAAATGACTTTCAACAGAATTGAAACACATAGTTGTTTTTGGTTTGTTTTTTTTTTTAAATTATCTTTCTTCCGGGCATCACTAAGGCATCTTCCTCCAACCCCCTTTTTTTAGACAATTCTTCAATGATAAAGTAAAACATACCATTTGCTAAATAATTTTAATAAATGCTGAAGACAGTCTATT
Organism: Elephantulus edwardii; assembly: GCF_000299155.1. NCBI lineage: Eukaryota > Metazoa > Chordata > Mammalia > Macroscelidea > Macroscelididae > Elephantulus > Elephantulus edwardii. The sequence continues at coordinate 2,045,440 of NW_006400096.1, read as the reverse complement.
GTTGAGATTTTCTCTTTCAAAAAGAGGATCTCTTTGTGGTGGCTACACTTTAGAACTAAAATAAATGCCTAAGGGTCATAACAGCTTTACTTCCAGCCCCTGATACAACTAGCCCTTTTTTTTCTTACTCAAAGTTTCTGATGTTTCTTTCTTTTTTTAATTGTGATTTTATTGTAAGTGTATAAAAAACTTGAATTTCCATTCATTCATTGTTGCACATTTTCCTCCCTGCCTCCCCTCCTCCCCAATTTGCTTTTTCCTTTGGAAAAAAGTTCTTTCATTGTTATACAGTTCCCTTGCCCCCAAATAAATTTACTATGCAGCTCTTATTCTGGACTCTTGTCACACCATATGACATATATTCCTTTTAAACAGTTCTCTCTCTCTCATCTGTTTCAATACAGTATACATTATTTAGCCCCTCTTTTCTTAGGTTCCCCCTAATCCCAATGTCAGTTCCATTTTAAAACAGTGACACTCTGCAGTATTTGTCCTTTTGTGACTGAGATATTTCACTCAACATAATGTCCTCCAGGGTCACCCATTTTGTATAATATTTCATGAGTTCCTTGTTTTTCAATGCAGCATAATATTCCATTGTGTGACTATACCACAGCTTCTCTGTCCATTCATTTGTTGATGGGCACTTTGGGGTTGTTTCCAATTCTTTGCTATTGTGAACAAAGCCGCAGTAAACATGGGTGCACATATATCTGCTTGGGTGACAATTCTAGTTTCTTTAGGGTGTATTCCCAGTAGTGAAATTGCTGGGTCAAATGGTATTTTTATTTACAACTTTTTGAGAAAGCGCAATACTTCCTTCAATAGCTGTTGCAGCGCACTTTCTATATTTGCCAACATTCTAAGGTGAGAAATGCTTGGGAAAGGTGAGGAAGGTCTTTAATCGACAATTCCATCAAGTCCACATCCTTACGAGGAGTGATGATTATACAGTGGAAAGGAAAGGGCAATTAGTGAAAGAGGAAGACGTGGACTCTGACTTGCTTGGTGAATCTCTGTCATTGCTGTTGAGTTTGAATCAACTCATAGCTGACTGTCCCCTGGCTTTTGAGGTTGTGAATCACATGGGAGGAGGCTGGATTCAAACAGCTAGAGAGGTTAGTCTTTAGGTTAGCAGGGCAACTCTCTACACATTCTGCCACCAGAGCTTCCTAGATTCTAGAGAAGGAAACTTAGAAGTGTGGTAGTGTAAACCAGGAAGACTTGTAAATATGAAGAATATGGCTTCAGAAAAGCCAGCCTGAGTTCCATTTCTGACGCTTATTATTTTGGCCACCACGTCTATGAACCCCTAGTTCATCATCTGAAATACAGAGAGAAGAGATAGCTACTTTACTACAGAGCTGAAGTAACTGAAGGTACTATAATATGTACACCTCCCACCATTGTTTGCACCCTGACACATAGCAACTCGATAGGACAGAGTAGAATAGCCCCATAGGATCCCCAGGATGTAAATCTTTACAGAAGCAGATTGAGTCATCATTCTCTAACAAAGGAGCTGGTGGGTTTGAACCAACAACCCTGAGGTTAGCCAGCAAGTATTTCAACCATTGTGCTACCAGAGCACCTTAAAAGCTAAACCATACTTTCTTATTCATCTTCCACCTATCTTCCAGTTTTTGTACTATGTTGGCTTGCATGTTGTGTCCATGATGGACACGCCTCTGTGGAGCTTCCAGTCTAAGATAGATTAGGAAGAAGAGTCTACTCTTTGAATTATCTGTTTCCAAAAATTAGTCAATGAAAACCCTACAGTTTGTTTCTTTTATGTATAGAGCTGGAAGATGAGCCCCCTAGATTTCCAGACACTTGAAATAACCAGTAGCTCCAGCAATGACGTCCAGCAAACAAGCAGTTGTGCAGATGGCACAGGACTGAATAATATTATGTTTTGTTGTGATCACAACCAACCTCAAACAAATATTCACGTGGCATTAGTACAAACGATGTCATCCCTTCTTCTGAATCTCGACCGATACTTTTTATCCCCACTGTGTATTGATACCCTCCCTATGGATTTATGTTCTGACTTGATGTTATAGTTGTTGAGTACCACTGAGCCAGAAACAACTCATAGCTGACCCTCCAACAGGTTTTCAGAGGCAATTAATTACATCGGAGGAGATTGCCCATCTTTCTTTTGTGGAAGGGCTGAACCTTTTGCCTTTGGGATTTCAGTGCAGATTTTACTACTGTGCCGCCAAAACATAATGAAGCATAAATACCCTTAAAAGCCTCATTGAAAGACTGGAATATTCTAAGTCAGATAAATATTTAGGCCCTAAGTCCCTGAACAGAGTGAATTTGATGCACACTTGTCAATATCTGCATATAAAACTCTTGTTGGAAAAAAAAATCTCATTTACTCAGATCCTCTGTTTATCTAGGAAGGTACTAAAATTGAGCCAAGAGGAATTTGTGCTCTGTAGCGCACAGAACACCAAGCAGATCTCATCTGAGTGCCCGCTGGCCCCATGCACAGCCCTGAATCTGTGTTGACAACAGTTCAACTTGTTGAGTTGATGTGCCAAGGTCAAGTGAAGACTCCAGGCCTGGACTGTGCCACTAGCACCCTTTAAAGTCCTTAAAATCCAGGCCTCTCCTGGGAGGGGAAAGGCCTAAGAAGTGCCTTATTTCTCATATGGACTGATAGATAGAGGGTCAAACTTCCCTGGGCTTGGAGAATGCCTTGGGCATTACTGGAAATCTCTCCTTTGCTGATGGATAGAAAAGCATAACCTGGAGCTGTATTTCTCACAGAAATCTAAATCTATCTCAGTGGTGGCAAAATGCTTGCCAAGTGTCTTTGCATTAGAGTTCAAAGAACCTCCATGAGAAAGAGTGAAAGGATACTCCTACTTTTTTTGCCTTAGACTGGCCTTTGTTGTTGTTGTTAAGTGCTGTTGAGTTGTAGGAGACTCATTGCGACCCTGTTAATGAAAGTTCTCAATACTTGCATGACTTTGATCCTTTCTCTAGGTTCATAGGGTTTTCAGAGGCAAGATATTATGGAAGTGGATACAGCTCAAGCTTTTTTAAATTTATTATGATTTTATTGGGAAAAACATATTGGGGGTACAAGGAGGCGAGGGTTGGGGGTGGAAGGGTGAGGATGGGCAGGGATGCAGTGGCAAAGCCCCAGAAACTGGTCGGTGGGGGAGCAGGTGAAGGAAATGAAAAGGATCCAGTAGGAACCAGATGCTACAGAAGGATAAGCATTTTCCAATGGTATTTAAACCAACTGTCTTATTGATTTGGGAACTGGATGCAGACTCTCTGGCTTCATGCTGAACAGGGGCATTGATGCGAAGGGGGAAAGGGAGGACACTTTATCACCTCACTGGTGATCTTGGGTTAAGGTTGCTTGCCTTTTTGTTCTGTTAGAAGATATTTTCCTGTCATTTGCTCCCCTCTGTACTGCAAAGTGTTTTCCCAGGTGGTTTCAGTGGGGATGGCTGGTTGAACTCAGAGGCTCCATCCTCCTTTGCGTCTTTAAGCTGGAAGTTGTATTTCCTTTTGTCACTGGCACTGGGTTCAGGGTCAGGTCTGAAGTAAAACTCGGTGTTAAGGTTACCTATAGGAAAGGGAGCAAACCTAGAGAGAACAAACTTGTGAGTTACAAATAGAGGGGTTTTGGGGGTGTTGCTTTCAGGTTTACTGGGGGAGAGGGTGGCAAAAAGTAGCCTAGATAAAATTCTCTGGATACCCTAGGCATTTTTCCCCCACCCAGGGGTCAGATGGCACAATGTGGGGACTGAGAAGCTCACCCTGAGGGCCATGATGGCCCCCCCTGGGCAGAGGGCCATGCCAGCTTGCCCCAAGCTGAGGGCCGAAGACAGCCTGTCCTGAGCAAGGCAACACCCCCCCTTCCCCTCCAATGCACTGGCTCGTACACTCCCCCTCTAATTGGCCCCATCCCAATCTGGTTCCCTCACCTGACTGAGGACTATGTGGCCAGGGGCAGCATCTCCAATTTCAGCACCTCCACTTTTACCACCCCCCATAAGTGGTTATACTATAATTTGAAGTAGGTGTCACTGCCCTTCCCCTTTACAAATGGCAAAGGGAACCTGAGAATTGTGAACAGGCTCCCCCCAGGTCTAAACAGCTTTTGGCAGAAGCATTCAACAGATCAAAATATGTGGTGCATTTAGGATGTCGGTCCTCTTGGATATGCTGCCACTGTTAAGTGTCATTAAGTAGACAACTCACAGTGACTTTCAACAATCCATTGTATCGGTGATCATCTTCTCTGGCTGTCCAAGGAAACCCAAACCTGCAGGTGGCTGGGCGCACATCCCTGTGCGGGCAGCCGGCGGGTGTGCACCATCTCCCAAACGTCACCTCCTGTGGGCGCACGGGTGTGCACCATCCCCCCCCCCTCGCGTGGGTGGCTGGCGGGCGCGGGCCATCTCCTGTGCGGCTGGCTGGCGGGCGTGGGCCATCTCCCGCGTGCCATCTCCCGCATGGGTGGCTGGCAGATGCACTTCATTTAACACGTGGGAGGCCAGTGGCCGCCAGCTTACCCTGCCGCTGCCATCTTGGCTCCAAGAATTCTCCCCAGAACAAGTCCACTTTGCGGCAGTGTGGTGGCTCCGCTGTACCAGTCTTGGGGAGGCCTGGTGCCTACCATCCATCTTGGGTGAGGGAATCCATAGGTTCCGACTGTGGGAGCCTCATGGAGCTGCTGCAGCAGTGCAGCGCAATGTGGGCTCTGTGGGAGGAGGTTGGGAGCTGCGGGACTCACCCATTCCTCTTTGGGAATCCTTGAATTCCTGTTGTTGAGCCTCAATCTTCACTGAAGACCACACATCAACTGTTTAACTGTTAAATGATCAATAAACAGAAGTCTGTAGAAGGCCATAGTGGCCCTCTTCCAAGTGGTCCGCTGCTCCCGCAGCTCACCACATTGTCTCCGCCTCTGCCGCCATCTTGGATGTCCCAGCTCAAGCTTGTTTTAATCAGGGAGCTCCACCAAAATTTGATTGGCCTTTACTTGTTGTAAATGAACCTGGGTAGCATTGTCCACAGTGTGTTGCATGGCTAACCCAAAACTTGGGCCTCTCTGGCAACTTGAATTCACTGGTAACTCCTCAGGAGAAAGAACTCCCCCTGTGTGACTTACAACCTCTTAAAATTTGCTGAAAGGTCAGCTATGAATTGGTTCTGACTCATGGCAAAGTGTTAAAGAGTACTTGTTGCAGGGCGGGGTCAGCCTGAGAACAAAGCATGTTGGTTATTTTTCTTTCTTAGCCCATCTTCCATGGTCAGGGAGGCGTAAATTTCTAATGTGATTCTTCGATGTGAAATCAACTTACATTACTCAATGTCTTAAAGAAGTCAGGCACACCTCAAAAACATTGAACCTAGAACTACTACATGACACTTCTACTCGTAAGAATATAGACAAAAGAATTGAAACACAAACACAAACAGAAAGCTGTACACCAGTCTTCATTGTAACGTTGTTCACAATAGAAAAAGGTGGAAGCCACCAAAGAGTCCATCAATAGATGAATGAAAACCAAAGTGTGGTATGTCCATACAATGGAATATCACTCAGCCATAAAGAGAAATGAAGTTTTGATAAATGCTATCACACCATGTGGATGGACTTTGAAAGCTTTCATCCAAAAGCTGGATTATATGCAGAATAATATGGCATCAGGATTGGAGATAGACTCATTAACAACTTGCATTATGCCAAAGTCACAACCTTGCTTGCTGCAAGTGAACTTAAAACACTTGCTGAGGTATGGATTACATCTCAACATTAAGAAAACAATAGTCTTTACAACTGGACTAGTAGGTTACATGATGATAGATGATTTACTTGGATCCAAAATCAACACCAATGGTGTTGCAGCAGCGAAGAAATCAAAAGATGTGTTGCATTGGGAAGATCTGCTGTGAAGAACCTCTCCAGAATGCTAAAGACCAAGGCTGTTGGTGTAAACACTAATGATCCAAGCCATGGTCTTTTCAATTACTTCCTATGAATTTAAAAGTTGAACAATGAATAAGGGTGACAGAAAAAGGATGAATGCCACTGAACTGTGATGCTGGAGAAGAAAACTGAACATTTCATGAACTATCAAAACAGCAAATAAGTACGTCTTGGAAGAAGTGCACTCGAGATGAAATAAAGGTGGTGAAACTCGTTCTCACATACTTGGGCCTGTTGTCCAGAGGGGCCAGTCCTTGGAAAAAGACATCATGGTGGGAAAGGTGGAGAGTCAGAGAAAGAGAGGAAGACCCTCAGAAGATGGATTGACATAGTGACTCTAACAGATTTCCTCCTCTACCAATACTGCTGCTGTCGATGGAGTTGTGTCCCCTCAAAATGTTATGTTGAAATTATCAATCTTTGTACCTGCGGATATGACCTTTTTTTAAAAGAAGCTTTTCTTTTTATTGTGTCAGTGAACAGGGTGGGTTCTGACGATAATCCTTTTTGACTAATGTCTCCTAATGAGGAGAAGAGACACAAATTCACACAAAGGACAAAACAGACACCAGGTCACAAACTAGAAGATCAGGAGTGCTGAGGATTGTGGGCAACTTCTGGTAGCAGAAAGAGACAAAGAAAGGAATCCTCTCTGGAAGTGACATCCTGAATTCAGACTCCCATCCTTCAGAATGGTTAGACAAGAATTTTCTCTTATTCAAGATCACCTAATACTTATAGTTGCTTTAGGAAAATCTGCTGTCAGGGACCTCCCCAGAGTGCTAAAGAATAATGATGTCAGTCCAGAGACTAAGGTTTGGCTGATCTAGGCCATGGTCTTCTTAATTTCTTCCTAGGCATCTGAGAGTTGGACAATGATTAAGGATGACAGAAGACGAATCAATGCCTTTGAGTTGTTATGTTGGAGAAGAGTTTATCAAACATACCATGGACTGTTGAGAGAACAAACAGGTCTGTTTTGGAGAGTGAAATCAGGTTGCTCCTTGGAGACAAGGATTTTTAAACTCTGTCTCATATATTTGGGGCATGTTGCCAGGAGGGACCAGTCCTTGGAGAAGGGCATGAGGCTTGAAAGGATGGAGGACCCACACAGAAGAAGAAGACCTCGGATAAGATGGATTGACATAGTGACTGTGGCAATGGGTTCAGGTGTGTCAGAGAGGGTTAGGTTGGCTAGGATGGGGCAAGGTTCAGGGCTATTGTTCATTGAGTTGTTAGGAGTTGTAATCAGCTCAACAGCACATGACAACAACAACAACAACTTACTGTTTTAGGGAGCTCTGGTGGCCTATTTGTAGGAAGTTGAGCTGTCCACACAAAGGCCTGCGGTTTGAATCTACCGGCTGTATCTTTGTGTAAGATGGGAGATCTCCTCCTGTGTGATTTTCTGCCTCTGAAAACCCACTGGAGGGTTAGCTATGAGTGGATTCTGACTAAACAGTACACAATGACAACTGGTGGTATTGTCCATAGGGTGTTGGGCTGTTAAACCAAAGGTGACATCTCTGGTGGTTTGAATCCACCAGTGACTCCACAAGAGAAAGATAGGCAATTTCCTTCTGGGCAATTTATAGCCTCACAAACCCAGTGGAGGGTGAGCTCTGAGTCAGTTTTGACTCGACAGCAGTGAGAAGTGTGTTAAATATACCATGGACTGCCAAGAAAACAAATAGTCCTGTTTTGGAGAGGGTGAAACTAAGCTGCTTTTTGGAGGCAAGGATTTTGAGACTCTGTCTGACATACTTCAGACATGTTGCCAGGAGGGGCCAGTCCTTGGAGAAGGACATCATGCTTGGAAAGGTAGAGGGACTGAGCAGGAGAGGAAGACCCCAGATGAGATGAATTGACACAATAACTGTACTGGGTAATGAAGGTAGGTGTGTCAGAGATAGTGAGATTGACTCAGGATAGATCAGGTTTCAGAGTTATTGTTTGTAGGGTCACTGGGAGTCAGAGTAGACTCAATGGCACATAACAATAACAACAACAAACAATATCTATCAAACCAGTACTATGAGGGAACAAGCACACTCCTCTTCCCCACCCCCCACCCCAGTAATTTGTTTTCACAGAAAACGTAAATATTTGAGGCCAACCATCTCTCTCTCACTATGACATTTTAAGCTAGAAATAGTTGTGTATTAGGAGGAACAACAATAGAAGTATGCTCCTTTTGCTGAAGAATTCTTGGTTCGACTTGGAAACTTTAAGCATCTGGATCCACAAGCAAATTCCAGTTCAGAACAAACCATCAGGTTGCAGCAACCAATCCTAGCTCACAGCATGGACCATCTTCTCTTCACCTGGTTGGCTTCTGGTCAACTCCTCCCCAACCAGCTGTGGTGAGAGTAAAGGTACAATTTCGTATCCAGCTTCAATATCTTTTATAAACAGGTTTGTGAAATTCTACTGAAAGCTCAAACTGTTGCTTGTCTTGGCAGAATCACTACCTGGTGTAAACCAGACAGCTGACAGCTGGAGGCAAACAAGAACTCTGCTCTGTTTCTTAGGCGACATCCTCCCTCATTCTCTCACTCTCATTTGCCTTCTCTTCTCACCTCTGTGGCCACCTCACAACTTTCAGAAAAGCTGAATGATAGTGCTGAGTTTGAAGTCCTAGTAGAAAGTTAGAATGTGTTGCTCTTTTCCATCCCCCAGCACACTGACCCGATGCCCTCTGTCCATTCACCATTGTGGGACTGTTCTCAGTGATGCAGGTCTTCAGTTCCAGAGTCTCTCCATGGCTAGGGGTGAGAATTCAAATTATACCATATTCCAGACTCTGTAAACACCTTTCTAAGCTTACTCCCCACACAGCACACACAGACCATTCATCTCCAGAAACACACTCCACTCCCATGCTTCTACTGGTTCTATTCCTCTGTCTAGATTGCCTTTTCTTGACATTTTTAGTTTTTACAAGTGTACTCATTTTCCAAAGCCATGTGTACACTTTTATCTTCTCAGGGGATCCTTGTTAGAATCTCACAGCCATAGTGAATCTCATCTGTGTTCTCATGGTTTTAGCTGCTGTCAAATTTGTTCTTGAATGATGGTGACTCCACGTACAACAGGACCAGACCATCGTGATCCATAGGGCTGTGGTTGTTATTTTTTTAAAAAAATAGTTTTATTAATATTTTTTACCATTTATATACATTGTGTTTCATGTATGTACATCGTGTTCCTTCCAGTCCCTCATTTACATTATATTTCATTCATTTATATTGTGAGGCTCCTCCCCTTACAATTATCCCACCAACAACTACTTTCATGAAAGCATGTAAGCCAGCTACCTCATGCCTTATGCCTAATATTCCCCTTTTAAATAACTAATTGCTCATTAACTCCTATCAAACCAGTACTCTGAGGAAACAAGAGAGTCCCTTTTGCTGAAGGGACATGTTCAACTTGGAAACTCTGAGCACCAGCATCCATAAGCATTAGCCAGTCCAGAGTAAGCCACCTACCTGGTTACAGTGTGCTTGACTTTTTGGCAGAAGATTGCTAACCCTTTATTCCTAGTCTCTGTCAGTCTAGAAGGTCTGATGGAAACTGTTTAGCTTCACAACAATGCACAGGCCTGCTCTGACTGATGGGGTGAGGGCTCTGACACATGAGGGTCACGGGTCAATAGTGAAACCTAAGCCTCTTTGATGTCTCTTTCTCTCATTGCTTTTGAGTTAAAACTGACTCTTAACTGATGCTCCACTGGGTTTCTGAGGCTACACATTTCCTAGGAGACTATTAGAACCACTGCAGAGGTGTGGCCTCTGGGGAAGCAAGGCACCTCCTTACAGACTTCGTGGAAGGCAGGGATTCTATCAATAAACCATACAGCTCACATACTCTCACAGAATTTTTTCAATACCTTTAGTATAGCTTTTTTACAATCTGGCAAATGGTTGATGCCTGGCATAAATGTAATGATTCATTAATCAATTATCTATGTGCTTGTTTATGGAACTCCAAAGTACAAAATTTCACTTGTTTTGGGACCTTTCCTTATTCAATAATTAGCTGATTTTAGATATTTCAGGTATTTCTTTCTTTTTTAAATGGCTTTACATTATCTTGAAAAATGTGTGTCAACCTTTCACTATTATTTTCAGAGTCATAGCTTTGTTTCGCAAAGGTGAACAATTCGGGATTTGTTTATGTATTGATCGGCTAGATGGTCCTTTAAGTTCTCAGACATAAATTCTAAAAAACCTCTGTTGGTTGAGTCAACCTTGACTCGTAATGACTTTAATCAGTCTCATCTTCATTCTTCAGAGTAGCTGGTCCTTCTAACCACCGATCGTGTTTAAGAATTGAGCTGATGTTGCCCCCTAACCGGCTCATAGCTAACCCGCCAGCAGTTTTTCAGAAGTTGTGAATGGCATGGGAGTAGATTGCCCACTTTTCTCCTGAGAAGCAGCTGGTGGATGAGAATAACCAGCCTTTGAGTTGGCAGAGCAACTACCCACTGACTAGGCCAACCATGCTCCCAGGGCATAAATTGTAGTTGCTGTGAGGTATAATCTAGTCAAGTCTGACTCACAGCGACCCTGTGAACAATAGATCTGCACCCTGTCCCACCCTGTGCCAGCCTCACAATCTCTGATACACTCTTTTAAGCCTGTTGCTGCAGTCACTGTGTCAAGCTACCTGACTGAGAGTCTTCCTCTCCTTTGTCATCCCTCCATCCCTCCAGGATGACTCTCTTCAAGGAATACACTAGTTTTGTTTTAATGTGACTGTGGATGGCATTTACCACCGCTTGGTGGCACTGTGCCCCAAGCGTACATTTTTGCCTCAGAGCCATCCAGACTCTGATAAGTGCTAAACTTAACAAACCAGAGTTATGAAGTGACAGCCAGAACAATTCATATCTAAATTCTGTTTTAGTGACAGACTCAATTACATTGCTATATATTTCCAAAAATCTCATTGTGAATGTCACTTTTCTCTTGATGAACATCTTTTCATTTTCTTTTACCAATGAATCAAGAACAGAGATGTAAAGTGCTTAGGAGAAGTCTAATAATAAACGAGTACCAGAAATAAGCCTGATAATACATTCTCCATTCTTTAGGGCTTCTTTTCATTGTGAGAATGAGAATTTTTATTAAGGAAGCTTTAAAGGTTTAAGACAAGATATTCACATATGACTAGATGGGTTGAACATCTCTATGTGATTCATAAAATCGGCACAGAAGTGAGAGTTCTATGTAAAGTTATCCCTCAGAAAGTATCACAAATACATTTCTAGAAGAGACAGAGGGCATCTCTATCAGTGGAAAAAAATCTGAATGCACAGTTGAGGGGAATATTAATTGGCAGAGTACACTGCGGGGGCAGCTTTGTAGAGATGTGGGAGTGAAAAAAAAATTTTGGAATCTGGGCTCTGAAGACAAGTCACATTTTCTTGTTCCTTTCCTAGATGTCCTTTCAGGCATGTAACTAAGATTACAACTAGGGAAGTTAAAGCTATGCTTTTACATTTTTTTTATAATTTTTTAAATACTGGTTTGCATGCAACTATTAGTTACATTGTCTTTCATTCATGTACATTGTGTTTTATACTCTTTCATTACATTGTGTTTTATATAAGCATTCATAGACATTGTGTTTAATATAATTAGTAACTACTAATCTATGCTTATTGTTACCCTGTTGTTTCCAGTCCCCATTGACTCACTCCTCTTCTTTCAGCCTCCTTTCTGTCCACTAAACTCTGCTATCCTAGTGATTTCTACCTTTTTCCTTTTTCTGCCCCTTGCCTCCTTTACCCCTTCCTGACAGGAACATTTATACACATTTAATTAGTTATCCTTTTATTTTTATAATAATGGTCTTGTTCACTATTTATCCTTATGAAGCTTAGCATATTGCTCAGCATATTCCTCTCTAGACTTTGCTATATAGTATTTTACAAAATCATTGTTCCTTAGTGTTGCATAGTATTCCATTGTGTGAATGTACCATAATTTCTCAATTCACTCACTTGTTGATGGGCATTTGGGCTGTTTCCATTGTATTGTTACTGGGAATAATGCTGCTACAAGCATGTACACTCTGTTCGTGGCTCAGTTTTCATCTCCTTAGAGTATTCCTAGAAATTGAATAGCCAATTCATATGGTATTTCAATGTCCTTAGAAAGAAGAAAGGGCCTGGAGAACACAGGCTATGTGACTGAAAGTTAGAGATTGAAGTCTACCCAGAGTGGGTGCAAAGGAAAGGTCTGGTGATCTCCTTCCAAATATTAGCCATTGTAACCTCTATTGGAGCACAAAGGGTCACCACGAGTTGGAGTTGAATTGATGATGGAAACTGATTAGTTTTGCTTAGGAATTGGTGGGAAGTCTGCAAACAGCCTGGTCATGGGGAGGGGCATCATGTGAATGTCACAAGGTTACCAAGGAACTTGTTTTCTTTGCTCAAATGACTTGAGAGAGAATATGACGGTATCATTACAACTTAGAGGAACTTGATCTCAGGAAACTGTCTGGATGACTTCAGTTGTGATAGGGGGACATCGTGGTGTAGGGAAGGATGGAATCTGGTGAGGATAAACATTTACTAAAATCATCATGTACCATCCACAAAACCTATGTTGAATATGATATAGAATGACAATCCTTCTAAGTAGGAGATCTTGCATTGAAAAACAGAACAACTGATAATAGAAACTACATAAGCTGTTCCCCTTATAGAACCTCTAGTGTAATTACCAGACTCTTATTGGTCCTTATTGTTACTATTATTGTTAGTTGTGGTTGAATTAACTCCAACTCCAGAGGCCCCATGTACAAAGGAATAAAACGTTGCCCTGTCTTGTAGCACCTTTGTGATCATTGACCCTCTTGAGTACACTGTTCTAACTATCAGGCACTGCCTTTCAGTACACCTGGCAGCACAATATTGAGTGATATGTTGTTGTGACCCACAGGGTTTTCACCGGGTAAAATTTGAAAGTAGATCTTATGTCTTTCTTCCTAGTCCACCTTAGTCTTTGAAGCTCTGTGGAAATGTGTCTATTAAGGCTGACCCTGCTTGTATTTGAAATACTGGTGGCATAGCAACATGCAAGCCACCAGACTACAGCAAATTGACAGGTGCATGGGTGCTAGTGGTCAGAATATGTAGTTATTTCCCTTGTAACAACCTCTGCTTAGATTCAGATGGTTAATAACACTGAGATTCAAAGTCCAGATTTTGTTCACCCTTGCTCTTCTCAAGGTGTTAAGTCTTTGAGGACAGATAGATCACAGAGGGAAGCCTTCAAAGGTTCCTTGCAGTTCTACTGCATTGCCCAAGTCTAGAGGTCATTCACAGAGGAGTCGTGCAGCGTATGTGAGCATCTATTTGGATATTATAAATTATTTCACCAGAAGCATAATGCTGATGTCCTTCTCTGTGGAAGTATTGAGGTGTTTCGTTGGTCTGTACTGAAAGAAAGCATCACTGAGATTCTCCTGACCAGAATCTACAGTGGTCATCCTTGTAAGAGGAAACCTCATGATTCACAATGGCTGGTTGTTTATCATCTGCCCAGCAATTTCAGTATGTTCATTGTCTCGTTCAATCACCATAATAAGTTTTTATCCAAACTATGTTTTACACATAAATGAAAATCTCAGATAGTCTAATGGGGATACTACAGAACAGAGCCAGATCTCAAATCCATCACCGCTGGCTCCCTAATCCTTCTCTCATGCATGCTCTAGGTTGTACTGGTTAAAGATACATTTTGAGAGACGGGCCAAATGGGCAGGATCTTGTTAGGACCAACTTGATTTGCACAAGGAGAGAGGCATTTCGGTTTAGAAAGCTTGTCTTAGAAAATATGCCCCACACTGGACTATACACAAATCCTTTCCTTTATGCTTGTGTGATAATAATAGACCTGCTAGTTGAGATAATTGCAAGGAATACATGAGATAATGCATGAACACTGTTAGCAGAGCACCTGGAGTATTGTTACCCTTGAGTCGGCCCCAAGTTCACGTACAGCAGAATGGAATGCTACCTGGGCCTGCACTGTCCCCACGGTCAATTGTAGATTGGACTATTGGGGTCCATAGAGCTTTCACTGATTGATTTTCTATAAAGGAGATTTCCAGGCCTTTCTTCCTAGCCCATCAGGAACCTGGAAACTCTCCTGAAACCTGAGCAGCATCAGAGCAACAAGTAAGCTTCCACTGACACAGCTGGTGCCTGAATAAGAGCTGCTTTGGCTAGGAGCAGACCTGGGACTCCTGCACGGAAGAAAAGAATTCTTCCAGTAAAGAACACATTGCCTAATGAATGTGGCTGTTGTTATACACTATCCAGTTAGAATTAATTCTTAGATGACATTCCAGTAGGTTTTTTGAGGCAGTATAGCTGCATGGGAAGAAATTGTCCATCTTTCTCCTATGGAGCAGCTGGTGGATTTGAACCACGTACCCCTGGGTTGGCAGTATATCTCCTTTTCACTAGGCCACCAGAGCTCCTTTATTATTATTATTATTATTATTGTCATCACTACTCTTATTAGAGTTCTGTAATGGGAAAGGAGTTCACTGTCAGCTTATTCTTTGTCTATTCGTGCTTTATTGACTATGCAAAGGCATTTGACTTTGTGGATCATAATAAATTTTGGCTAACAGTGAGAAGAATGGGAATTCCAGAACACTTAACTGTGCTCATGTAAAATCTATACCTAGACAAAGAGGCTGTTGTATGAATAGAGCGAGGGACCACTGTTGTTGTTGTTGTTGTTAGATGATATTGAGTCAAGTACGACTCATAGTGACCCTGTGAACAAAAGATCTGAACTCTGCTTCATCCTGCACCATTCTCATGCTTCCTGACACACAAGAACCCATTGTAGCAATCACAATGTCAATCCACTTAGTTAAGGGAACACTGTTGGTGGTGCTAAGTGCTGTGGAATCAAGCATGGCTCTGGTGCTAAGTGCTGTGGAATCAAGCATGACTCATAGTGACTCTATGAACAAAAGACCTGAACCCTGTTCTGTAACTCTTGTCATCATTTCTCTATGCTCATAGAGTTTCCAGTGGCATGTGGTTTAGGAAGTGGATGCCACTCCTGCTTCTGAACCTGAATCAATTTAGGAGTTCCACCAAACACTGTCCATGATGGGTAATCATTATGACTTTTGACACATCAATGCACAGCGTTCAGCATCACAGCAACTCCAAGTTACCTCAGTAGAGCAAATTGACCTACCAGTGCTATACCACTTAGATGAATGTTTATCCCAAATGCAATTAATACCAGGAGTGAGGGTCCTCCTACTGACTTTTAAATACAAGAACTGCCCACTAGGTTATGGTTGATTCTAAACCAACAAGCTTTCAGCCCACAGCTCATTGTTAGCTAAATCCAATTAACTCAAACCCGATTGTGAACAACAACCAAAAAAACCAAAAATCCACCAAAACCAACCAAACAGTCCACATGTGACTCTCATCAAGACAAGAGAAATTATCTTCCAGAATCCAACTGCCTCATACATGAGCCTCCAAACAAACTCAAGGGAATGTTACATGGTTTAAAATTAAGAAAGTTGTGCATCAGCATTGTATCTTCTCTCCATATCTACTCAATTTGTCTCAAATTACTTGGGAGGCTGGAATCTATGAAGAAGAATATGGTATCGTGATTGGAAGAAGATTCATCAGTAACCTTTGTTATGCAGATGGAACAACCTTGCTTTCTGAAAGTGAGGAGGACTTGAAATGCTTACTGTAGAAGATCAAAGAATACAGCCTTCAATATGGATTGCATCTCAACATCAAGAAAACAAAAGTTTTCACCACTAAACTGATAAACAGGATAATGAACAATGAATCGAAACTATCAATTACTTCATCTTACTTGGATAGACAGTAAACACCCTTGGAACTAGCAGTCAGAAGATCAGGAGATACTGCACTGGGAAAGCCTGCAGCTAGGGAACTCTCCAAATGATTGAGGAGCAATGACGTCAGTTTGAGGACTAAGGTGTGCCTGACTCAGGGCCATGGCCTCTTCAATCATTTGTTATATAGCTGAGAGCTGGACAGTAAATAAGGATGATAGAAGAAGAGTTGATGCTTTTGAGATGTGGTGTTGGAGGAGAGTGCTGGACATTGCATGGATGGCCAAAAGAATAAAAGATATGTCTTGGAGAGAGAGAGGGTAACCAGAATGATCCTTGGAAGTAAAGATAGAAAACCATTGTCTCATATACTTTGGGCATGTTGTTAAGAGGAACTATTCATGGGAGAAGGACATCATATTTGGAAAGGTGGAGGAACAGCAAAAGAGTAGACCTTCATGTAGATGAATTAGCACAGTGACTGCAATGATGAGCTCAGATATGTCAGGAATTGTGAGGAGGGCACAGGACAGGACAGGGTTCAAATCTGCTGATTATAGGGTTGCTATGAATTGTACTTGACTTTATGGTACCCAACAACAACAACAACAACAGTGAGTAAAGAATTGCACTGCCAAACCAAGGCAGGCAGTTCTAATCTACCAGCTATACTGAAGGAGAAACATGGACAATCCCTTATGCAATTTAGAGTCTCTGAAGACCCACTGAAAGGTCAGCTGTGGATTGGTTTAAACTAGATGGTACTTAATTGAATTTCTATATTAACCTTGTATTCAAGAATAAACAAGAAGTAAAGGTGAAGTGGGATAAGTGGTGGCCCATGCAAATGTACATCCCTTACTAACTCCTGAGCCCCCAAATGTTACTTTGCTTGGAAAAAGATCTTTGCAAATGTAATTGAACTCATGGTCTAGATAAGAAGTTCTTTTGGATTATCTGTCACTGTTGTGTGCCGTCTAGTCAGAATGACTCAAAGCTGACTCTCCAGCGGTTTTCAGAGGCAGTTAATTAATCGCACAGGAGGAGACTGCCCATCCTTCTCCCACCTGGAGTATCTCAGTGGATCCTAAATCCAACAAAAATATCTTCTCACAAAAGACACACAGGAAAGACACACAGAGAGGAGGACATTTTTGGAAAATGGAGGAAGAGTTTGAAGTGACACAGCCATAAGCCAAGGAATGCCCTGGACAACCAGAAGTAGAAGAAGGATTCTCCACAGAGCATTCCGAGGGAGCACGGCTCTGTCAGCATCCCTAATTCTGGCTTTCAGAGTGGTGAGAGAGTAAATGTTTGTTTTTGTAAGTCACCCAGTCTGTGGTTATTTGTTATGATAGTCCTCAGAAACTACCACAAAAGGAAAAAAAACCCCTAGATATTGAGGTCAGTAAAACTAAAATACATTGATAACATCTTTTGAAACTTAACATATAAACTAAGTACTGAGGAAACAATAGTAGTTGAACATCCCTAAGAACCCAAGTGTTCCAAACATCATGCTTTTTGAATTGAGTGGAAAAATATCTTAAGTATTCTAGAGACAGCTTCTCTGCCACTCTTGCCCTGGACATGAGTTGTGTGGTTCTCTGCTATTCCTCACCTTGAAGACATCAGCTTTTGGAAAGGCCATGTGTATTTCCATTAAAATGTTTGTTCATTGGGTCAAAGCGAGATTGTCAGTAATGAGAGAAACCTAGACTTTAGGTTTGAAAGTCATTCATTCATTATTAGTTATTGAACATTTTTATAGGCCAAAAGGGAGATGGAGAAACAGCCTCAGCCTTCAAAAAAGCTACAGAATGAGGAGGAAGACGTTGTTGTCACTAATGAGTTATGTTGTATCAGCTTTGACTCATGGTGATATGATGTTGACAGAACAAAATTTTACGTGGTCCTGTGCCATTTTCACAATCATTGTTATGGTCGAACCCAATGTTATGGCCACTGTGTGTTTTGAGAAACTTCTAACCTAGAGAGCTCATCTTCAAGTCTTGTGTTGGAAAATATTCGGTGTCATCCATATGATTCTTATGGATCAATTTTCAGAAGAAGATGAGCAGGTGTTTTTGAGAAAGTCTGGAAGCTCTGCTAGAACTTGTACATCGTGGATGACATTGCAGAGGTTTGATACACCAGGGGCATAAATTTTATTATCATGACAGCAATCAAGCCACCATGGTGTGACAGACTGATAGGCTGGTGGGAGAGGGGAAACGATGAGTGATAAATAGCTACAAGAGTGTGTAAAATCTGCAAAGGTGCTAAAGGAGGTGGTGGGTGACATAAGGTGGGCTTAATGGCAGGTTTCCCGCTCCGCTCTGGACAAGTTGTATTCCAAACAGTGCATAGAGCAGGAGCCCTGCCCAGTGCTGGCTTGAACTTGACCATGACTTCCATCCCCACCAGGACCTTCTCTGGTCCCTCAGAGGAAAGGCTCCCCTTCACCCCTTCCATAGAGGTATGAAGACACATGCTCTCTGCCATGAGATTGACTGTGTCTTTTTTTTTTTTTTTTGAGGGGGGAGTGTTCTGAAGCCTCTTTGCCAGTCCTTGGGGTTTTCAGCTGGTTTCTTGACCCAATGCTGCAGGCCTGAGGACCACCCAGGGAAGATCTGGGCAGCAAGGCAGGCTTCCTTGCTTCGGAGGAGGGAACCGCGGGACTCAGGTATGATTCCTCTGTAGCTTAGTAGAGACAACAGGAGTTTCCATGTAAGGATGACTTAGAAACTCTCTTGACAGAGACCTGAATCCTCAATAGATCTGAACGCTTAGATGATTTGGGGGGAACTTCCAAGAAAAGAGGTCATCCACATTCTCACCTTTCTGTGGTTTTCCAGTCCTTTCTCCCAGTAGCCCTTCGAGCAAACCCTTCCTCACTGGCCCCAGGCAAATTCTGTTTTCACATGCCTCCATGTGCACAAACTATTCCACTCTTTAGCTCCAGCTGCTATACAAAAATGTGAGCTCCTATGTGCTTTCTGGTCTTCTTTGGTCTGAAATGATTTTTGACTAAGTTACAAATTTTTACTGCCTTGTTTGGTGGTTGTCTTTTCCCCTAAAAGAAACATTATTCAGCCAGCAAAAACAACCCTGGGCCTTGTGGCCTGAGGAGAGAGGAGTGCTGTGCCTGTCCAAGGCAGGGCTTCCTGCTTTCCTGCTGTGTCTTTCACTGCCTCACATGCCAGGCCCTAGGACCTCCACAGACCATGCCAGTAATGAACTCTTGTTAAGGCGAGCTAAACTCAGCCAAATACACTTGGGGCTGGAGAAGTCTAAAACCGAGTGTGACCAATCGAATTGTAGGTTGGTTTT
This sequence comes from Elephantulus edwardii, assembly GCF_000299155.1. Lineage (NCBI taxonomy): Eukaryota > Metazoa > Chordata > Mammalia > Macroscelidea > Macroscelididae > Elephantulus > Elephantulus edwardii. The sequence continues at coordinate 2,026,260 of NW_006400096.1, read as the reverse complement.
TAGAGTGCTTGAACTACTCAAACTCTGTAGCATAATTATAGGTTACAGTTGTTAACTGCTGTAAATTCCACTTCCAAATCATGCACCATGGAGTGAGATGCTGCCTGGTCCTGTACCCACGATGGGCCGAGGATTGAACTGATGTGATCTATAGAGTTTCCATTGGCTGATTTTTGAAGGCAGTCATTAGAAATTTCTCTCTAGACCATGTTAGTTTGGATATTCTGCTGAAACCTCATCAGTAACATGTGAGTTTCTAACCGACATTGTTATTTTTGGTGTACCATCGAGTCAGAACCATCCCATAGCTGACCCTTGGAAGAGTTTTCAGAGGCAGTTAATTTTGTGGGAGGAGATTGACCATTCTTCCTTCTCTTGCAGAGCAGCGAGTGGTCTTGATCTGCCTGTCGTCAGATTACACTGAAGTTTCTTGCCATTAGTGGAGATTAAACCCAGACTTCCCACATGAAGTCAAGAATTCTACCACTGACTAGCCAATGCCTACATAATATTGTAGCACAAAAGGTTAATTTGGAGAGTCCTCTGTAGTTTGTGCGATGAGATGTAACCTTGGTGAGATAGGCTATACTGAAACTCATTGGATCCTAAGAAGCACACAAGTGGGGCAGACTAGTAAGACTAGCTTCACTCAGTAAATCCCAGATACAGAAGATGATTTGGTCTTCCAGAGAGTCTGTATTTTTGTCTCATCTTTTCTATTCTTGCATGCACTTATCAAATATTTATTGAGAGTCCATGGTGTGCTATGTTAGGCATTGTGAAGGGTGTTTGGAAAATGTGATAATATCATCATTCATAGTTCATCATAATTCATTACTTCAAGAATACAATAAAATAGGTAGAGAAAGATGGTGGCCAAAGCAATCTATGAGTTAGTGTAAGGTATCCAAACTCATATACTTAGTACTGAAGACGATTTATTAATCTAGAAGCAATCCAGGAAATTTGCATGGAGGAGGGAGTGTTTGTGGTTGCATTCTGAGAAGTGCCTCTCTCAAGAGTCTGTGGGTTTTTATCTAGTCTTTGTGTTTTCATTTACAGTCTTTTTTTTTTAAATTTTGACTTTAATGAAAGTTCACAGAAAAGTTGGATATTCATTCATTGTTGCACATTTTCCTCCCTACTTCCCTCTCCAGTTTACTTTAAAAAAAATCATTAATAGTTGTGTTATTTCCTCCCTTCTCCCCGTTCCTCTCCCAGTCCACTTTGCTATGCAACTCTTATTCTGGACTGTTGTCATGTAAATAATGCTTAATCATATATTCTTTTTTAACAGTTCTTTCCTTCATCTGTTCCAATATAGTGCTCATTATTTATCCCCTCATTTCATAGTTTCCCCCAATACTCATGCCAGCCCTGTTTTATAGCAGTGGTGTTATATATCTGTTTTTTTGTGATTGAGATATTTTCACTCAGCATAATATTACTCATGTAGTGTAATATATTATGAGTTCCTTGATTTTTCAGTGCTGCATAGTATTCCATTATGTGAATAAACCCTAGTTTTTTATCCATTCATTTGTTGATGGGCACTTGGGTTGCTTCCATCGCTTTGATATTGTGAATAATGCAGCAATAAACATGGGTGTGCATACATCTGTTTTGATGATAGATTCTGTATTATTTCCATGTTGAAGACATTTTGACCATTTCCTTGGCCAGCAAAAGGAGATGTTATAATTTTTAATTCAATAAAATTAATTCTGGCACAACTAAGATGTAACAATTTATATTTTTTGTCTTGATTTTAAAATATGATATTTTTTAATTAATTTCAATGAACATTTACAGAGATTTTGGATTTCCATTCATTCATTCATTCATTCATTGTTGCACTTTTCTCCCCGCCCACCCCCCCCACCCCCAGTTCGCTCTTCTCTTTGAAAAGTAAAAGAAAAACTCTTTCACTGGTACACAATCCCCCCGCACACTTCCCCCGCCCCCACCCCGAGTATACTCCACTCTGCAACCTTCATTCCCAACTCTTATGATAATCATAACGCCCTAAATTATATTATATTTTAACTGTTCTCTCCCTTATTGGTTTCAATTCAGTTAAAAAAAAAGAGAGTTTTCATAGTTCTTTTAGATTTCCATACATACCCTTCACCATGGAGTCAAACCTAACTCCTAGTGATCCCATATGAGTCAAAGTAAAACTCTACTTCATGAGGCATTCGGTGAACTTGCGCCATCAACCTTTCAATGCCAAGTGCACGAACCATTTGCTTCACCAAATGGTTCAAAATTCAAAGTGTGAATTTTGTGTATTTCTCAGAGTGTAGGGAATAAGATGCAAACTTGGCATACAATTGGGAAGAAACGGTTACAGAAATAACCTTGCAATATTTATTAATTTAATTTACATAAAAGTATTTTTTATTCTCATCTTTGAATTTTAATCCCGTTATTTTAAGCAAATTTGAGAAACTAAAAGGACGTCTCAGCAGAGAAATGACTAAAAAGGTTGAAGGGAGAGTATAAAGTTTATAAGGAGAGCTAAAGTGAGGAAAACAAACATTATATACAAAAGGTATGGGTGGGAGGGGTAGCTGTTTGGGAATAGTTAGCTAATGATTCAACAGTAAGGAAAATAAGAAGATGAGTTAAGAAGAGTTTGCTCACAGGATGCTCTGAGACATAGTATAAATGAAAAATAAGAGAACTCTTGGGCTGTATTTCTCCTTCATAAAACAACAAAAAAGATTGGTGTATTCTGGAAGCTCAGAAGAGTTGAGCCATGACTGGTCAGGGAACGATCCTGAGGTCAATTATTAAGGAGTTTAGAAGAATACCAGATCTGCGGTGGGTCATAAAATGGAAGAAAGGATTTGTCACTCTGTGTAAACACATTTCTCTTGTCTTATTCATGATGATGTCATCAGCTTAGTTCTTTACACACAATAAGCAGAACTTGTGGTGTTTTTTTTTTAATTTTTATTTTAGCTTAGATACCCTTTCATTTTAGCTTAAAAACATACACAACAAAACATCTACCACTACAATACTTTCTACATTCACAATACACTGACTGATTGTATTCTTCATGATGTATTATAGCCAGTATCTCCACCCTTAACTTATTCCACTATGAGCTTAAAAGCTCAATGTCCTTCAGGCACAAACTTCTCATTTCCTACTACAGGTATCCACTAATGATCTTTCATGCCTATATATTTTCTTATTTCATGTAAGGGCAATAATTTAGTGTTTGCCTTTTTATGACTGACTTATTTTATTGAGCAGAATGTGTTCAGGGTTCATCCATGTTAAGGCATATTATCAAGACTTCATTTCTCATTAGAGCTGAGTAATACTCTTTTGTATATATATGTACTGAGTTTTGTTTATACATTAATCTGTTGGTAAACATAGTCTAATTTTGTTAATTAATCCATGTCTTCTTCATTGATCTAAAAAATATTTAGCATTTTCTGGGTAGAAGGCAGGGCATATAGTAGTGAATAGAATTCCTTCATCTTCTGTAAGGAAAGATGGTGGATGTAGCCCATAAACTAAAACAATAACATGGTTCTTTTTCTGTAACCATACAGTCAATGGTTTAAGATCTATACCAGTTGCTATTGTACCTACTCTCACTCATGTGTTAAAGTAGAGATGTGTTCAATAGGATTTTAAGATTGATTGGCTTCACAATCAACACTTTTGGCACCAGCAGCAAGGAAATCAAAAGATGAATTGCATTGGGAAAGTCTGCTGTCAGGAATCTCACTAAAGTACTAAAGAACAACAATGTCAATCTGAAGACTAAGGTGATCCAGGCCATGGTCTATGCAATTACTTGCTATGCATCAGAGAGCTGGACAATCACTAGGGATGATAGGAAGAGAATTGATGCCTTTGAGCTGTAGTGCTGGAAAAGAGTATTGGATATACCGTGGACTGCTAGGAGAACAAACAGGTTCATCTTGGAGAGGGTGAAACCAGGGTGTTCCTTGAAGGCAAGGATTCTGAAGCTTCATTTGACATACTTTGGGCATATTGCAAGGAGAGACCAGTCCTTGGAGAAGGACGTCATGCTTGGAAGTGTGGAGGAACAGCCCAAGGGAGGAAGACCCTTAATGAAATTATTAGATTCAGTAACTGGGGTAATGAGGATAAGTGTATCAGAGGCAATAAGGTTGGCACAGGATAGAGCAGGTTTGAGGGCTATTATACATAGGGGTCGCTATGAGTCACAAGCGACTTGACAGCACATACCAGCAACAACAAAAACAACAATAGGGTTTTTAGTGACTGATTTTTTAGAAGTGGCTCTCCAGGAATTTACTCTGTGGTGCCTCTGAATAGATTCATAACTCTAAACTTTTTCTTAGGAGCCAAGTGCATTAATCATTCTAATCACCAATGCACTTGATGTATTCTATAGGAAGAGATAAGTCTAGGTAATACGGTATGTGTGGTCAGATAAGGCCTAATAGATGACATTTGATTATAAACCTGAAGAAATGGAGGAATAAGCCATACGTGTATGGGGGTGGGGGAGGAAAAGCTCCTTCCAGGCAAGGGTCAGAGATGGATTCCCTTGGCATGTCCTAGGAACAAGGAGGAACATGAGACTAGGACCATCTAAGTGACAGGGAGAGAGGCAAAACAAATAAAGAAAGAAATAGGGCTTGAGAGATGGAGTTTTCTCTCTAAGTAAAATGATGAGTTAGTGAGTCTGAACAGTAATGCATCATAATCTGATGACAATTTAAAAAGATGACTCTGCTTGTTCTGTTGAGATTAGACTGAAGAGGGTCAGGGTGAGAGCAGGGAAGCCATCACAGGGGAGAGGTGATGGTTGCCTGGACCAGAACTAGGGTGGCATAAACAGTGACAGGCGATCACATTCAGGACACATTTTCAAGGACTAGTCAACAAGACTTGTTTGTGATGCAAGGGAAAGAGGCATTTCAAGGACAGTGTATGTGGTTGGCATCTGCAACTGTGTAGATGAATTTTCCACTTATTGAAATAAGTAGAATAAGCTTTTCTGGGGAAGAAACAGGAGTTTGATTTAAGATATGTTAATATCAATATTTGAGTGGATAGTTGTACAGGTGAATTTAAAGGCTATCATTAGATACAACTGGTATATAAATTCCTCGTTTCATATTAAATGGTAGTAAATGAGTAGGACTGCAGGAAGGCTTTGGGGGCTGATGTTTGGATCTTTCTAGCATTTAAAAGCTGAAGAGATGGAAAAAAAGAAAGTAGAGGGAAGAAAAGGCTAAGTGACCAGTGGAGTAGGAGGAGAATCAGAGAGAGGATTCCCCCGTATGAAGGGAAGAGCATGTTTGACGACTAAATGGGGAGAGTCTTTGTTAAGTAAGACAATTCCTGGGATCTATTTGATTTGACAATGTGGAAATCACTGATGATCTTCATATGAGTATTTTTCAGTAATACAGTTGTTGTTGTTGTTATGTGGCATCGAGTTGCTTGCGACTCATAGCGACCCTATGTACAAGAGCTCTAAATGCTGTTCTATCCTGTGCCAACCTAGCCATCTCAAATGCACTTATTCCCACTGCTCCAGTCACAGAATCGATCCATCTCACCAAAGGTCTTCCTCTCCTTCGCTTCCCCTCCACTCTGACAAACATGATGTCCCTTTCCAAAGACCAGTCCCTCCTTGCAACATGCCCAAAATATGTCAGACGAAGCTTCAGAATCCTTGACTCCAGGGAACACCCTGGCTTCACCCTTTCCAGGACAAATCTGTTTGTTCTCCTAGCTGTTGTTGTTGTTGTTATGTGCCGTCAAGTCGTTTCCGACTCATAGCGACCCTATGCACAACAACCCTAAACCCTGCTCTATCCTGTGCCAACCGCACTGCCTCTGACACACCCATCCCAATTACCCCAGTCACTGAATTGATCCATCTCATAGAGGGTCTTCCCCTCCTGAGCCGTCCCTCCACCCTCCCAAGCATGATATCCCTCTCCAAGGACCCGTCCCTCCTGGAACATGTCCAAAGTATGTCAGACGAAGCCCCAGAATCCTTGCCTCCAAGGAGTAGCTTGGTTTAATCCTCTCCAAGATGAATCTGTTTGTTTTCCTGGCAGTCCATGGTACATTCAGTACCCTTCTCCAGCACCACAGCTCAAAAGCATCCACTCTCCTTCTGTCCTCCCTAGTCATTGTCCAACTCTCTGATGCATAACAAGCGATTGCAAAGACCATGGCCTGTATCAGGTGCACCTTAATCTCCAGAGAGACACTGTTGCTCCTGAGTACCTTTGAGAGGTCCCTAACAGCAGACTTTCCCATCATGATACGCTTTTTGATTTCCTGACTGCTGGTGCCAAGAGTGTTGACTGTGGAGCCGAGCAAACTGAAGCTGTGAACACTCTCAATCTCTTCGTCATTCATCCTGACGCTGCCAATTGGTCCAGTGGTGAGAATCTTTGTCTTCTTGACATTGAGCCTCAGTCCATACTGAAGGCTGCAGTCCTTGACCCTTCGCAGCAAGTGCATGAGGTCCTCCTCAGTTTCAGCAAGCAGAGTTGTGTCATCTGCATAATGCAGATTGTTAATAGATCTTCCACCAATCCTGATGCCACAATTCTCCTCATAGAGCCCAGCTTCTCAGATAATCTGCTCTGCATACATGTAGCAGTCCATGGTATATTCAACACTCTTCTCCAGCACCACAGCTCAAAGGCATCAATCCTCTTTCTATCAGCCCTATTCACTGTCCAACTCTCTGATGTATAGCACATAACTGCGAAGACTATAGCCCGGATCAGGCGCACCTTAGTCTCCAGCCTGATATCGTTGCTCTTCAGTACTCTTGAGAGGTCCCTCACAGCCAACTTTCCCAATGCAATTCGTCTCCTGATTTCCTGGCTGCTGTTACCAAGAGCATTGACTGGGGAGCCAAGTAAATTAAAACTGTTAACTATCTCAATCTCCTCACCATCCATGCTGATGCTGCCAATTGGCCCAGTGGTTAGAATCTTTGTTTTCTTGACATTTAGCTTCAGTCCATCTAGGAGGCTGTAGTCCTTGATCTTCTGCAGCAAGTGCCTCAGGTCCTCCTCAGTTTCAGCAAGCAGGGCTGTGTAATCTGCATAACAGTAGGGACAGAAAATAGATGATAGTGAGTTTGAGAGGGATTGTTTGAGCTCACTTTCTGCAGCTCCTTTACAAATGCACTTTCAGTGAATGCTGAGAAATCACAGTAACCGACAATGAACGTGGAAGCTAGGGAGGGATTCTTTATCTTTAAATAAATTGGAGCTAGTATCCCATTTCTCTGATGGAGAAGGGGCAGGGAAGCAGGAAAAATAATATTAGAGAGAGAAAGACACAAAACACACAGCAGAATTGTTGAGGTGGTAACTTTATGTAGGCCAGAACATGTATGATAAAATGAATTGCCTTATCTAGAATGAGAACAAGGAATCTGTAAAATCAGGAAGATAGAGGAGATTTAAATAGATGCTAAAGCAAGCATGTAAGACATGACTGTAGAAGCATATGGAAGGAGTTTGTTTTGTTTTAAACTTTTTATTGTGCTTTGAATGACTTTACAGAGCAGATGGGTATTTCATTCAACTATGCGTACGTATTTTGTTTTATGACGTTTATTACAATCCCCACATTGTAACAGCTCACTTACAGTATTTTTTATGGTTCTTATTTACCCTTCTTATTCATCCTTCTAGTCTCTCCTCCAACCTTATAGGACTTATCCTTGAGCTAATGTTGTCCTATTGATCTTGTGCTGTTAATTGTTCTAAGGACTGAGTCCCTCCTTGACATTATTGCCCACTTTATAGATCTGTATTTGGCTGAAAATTGTACCAAAGTTTGAGTTCAGTTCCAGACCAGAAGGACAGCTAAAGGTCAAAGTCTCAAGGGTTCCACCAGTTAATATCAGACCAGTAACCCTGGCCATCTTTATATTTTGAGTTTTGTTCTGCATTTATCTCACATTCTAACCAGGAAACTCCTTTCACATTATTGTCAGTGGTAGCTGGGTACCAGCTTAGTTCTCTTTGTTTCGGGACTATGGATGTTGAGGTTCTTGGTGCCATGGACTAATTGTTTCCACAAGTCTTTTATTTTATTTACGTTTATTTTCCTGGCAAGAAGTCATCAACAGTTGTACCTTAGACTACCATGCAAAAGCTTTTATGATTCCAGTGACTATTTATCAGTGTAGGGTGTAGAACATTGTCTTGGTGGGCTGCCTCTATTGTGTCAATCAACCTTGATGCCCTCTGAGACAATGGTCCAGTGACTTGTTCTCTCTGGGTATTTGGTTATAGTCAATAAATGTACCTAACTTTGCCTCCTGTTTGCTCGACTATATATGTGGATCTATTTGCAGCATATATAACTGTCAGACATATGCATTATCATTAGTGTAGTCCCTTTTACGTACTCATATCTGCTTATCCTACCTGTCTATCTCAGCATCCCCTTGTAGGTTAATGTTTATTATTCCTGGTACTATAGGATTGCTATAAATTGACCTATGAACACTGCTTTTGCTGAATCTTCAAGGTTTTGGTAGGTTGCATTATCTCCTGGTTTGCTTTGAGGAATTCTTTTATTTCACTGTTTACTGAATAGTTTTTAAGCACAGTGTTATACAGTTTCCACTTCTTCCCCAGGGCTTCCTGACAGTGATTTCTAGTCTTCTGGTTGTAATCTGAGAAAAGAATTTCTCTCATTTTGAAGTTTTAAAATTTATTGTGGTTTGTTTTTGTGGCCTATTATTTAGTTAATTCTGGAGAATGTTCCGTGCATATTGGAAGGGAAAAAATGTGCTGTTCTTTAGTGGGGTGGAGGATTTTGTATACATCTCTGATATCAAGTTGGTTGATTGTGTAGTTGAGATCTTTTGTATCTTTTTGAGTTTCTTGCAATTGCTATATCTATTTCTATCTCTATCATCTATATCTATATGGCACATAACAGCAGCAACAACATTATCTCTGTCTATCTATCTATCTATCTATCTATCTATCTATCTATCTATCATCTATCATCTATCATCTATCTATATATCTCTCTATCTCTATCTCTATCTCTATCTATCTCTATATCCTGAAAGTTCTGGTGGCCTAGTGGAAAGAAGCTATGCTGCAATCCCAAAGGCATGCAGTTTGAGATCACCTTTTGCTCCATGAGAGAAGGATGGGCAATCTTGTCCTGTGTGATTAACTGTCTTTAAAAATCCGCTAGAGGATCAGCTATGGGTTGGCTTTGGCTCTATGGTAAACAACAACAACAACAACAACATATCCTTCATTGTAGGTGGTGAGTTCCAGTAGTTTAAAAGTCTTCTATCATTATTGTGGTACCCAATCAACACTCTTAACACCAGCAGTCAGGAAATCAAAAGACAAATTTCATTGGGAAAATCTGCTGTAATGGACCTCTCCAGAGCACTGAAGAGCAACGATGTCAGTCTAGATACAAAGGTGTGCCTAATCCTGGCCATGGTTTTCTCAATTATTTGTTATGCTTCAGAAAGTTAAACAATGACTAAGGATGACAGAGGAATAGATGCCATCGAGTTGTTGTGCTGGAGAAGAGTCTTGAACATACTGTGGAATGCCAAGAAAACAAATAGGTCTGTCTTGGAGAGGGTGAACCCAAGTCTTTCCTTGGCGGCTAGGATTTTGAAGCTCTGCCTCACTTACTTTGGGCACATGGCCAGGAGAGATCAGTCCCTGGAGAAGGATCTCATGCTCAGAAAGGTGGATTGACAGTGCAGGAGAGGGAGACCCTGGATGAGATGGATTGATATAGTAACTGGGGCGATGGGGTTTGGTGTGTCAGAATGAGTGAGACTGGCTCAGGACAGAGAAGAGTTCAGAGTTGCTGTATATAGATTCATAGTGTAGAAGTAACATTCTATGACAGATTTGGAAGCAGGAGTGGCGTCCACTTCCCAAACAACTTGCCTCTGGAAACTCTATGAACTTTGATAAATGTTAGTAGTTTTAGAGGGTCTTCAGGCCTTTTGTTCATAGGGTCGCTATGCATTGTGCTCAACTCAAAGGCAATCAACAACAACAACAACCACCCCCAGGCCATATATGTTCCCATTTCCAAGAAAGGTGATCTAAAAGAATTATGGAAATTATTGAACAGTATCATATGTAAGTAAAATACTGCTAAAGATCATCCGAAAGCAACTGGAGCGGTACATCAATAGGGAACTTCCAGAAGTTCAAGTTGGTTTTAGAAGAGGCCATGGCATCAGGGATATCACTGCTGATGTCAGATGGATGCTGCCTGAAAGCAGAGAGTATCAGAAGAATGTCTATCTGTGTTTTATTGACTATACAAAGGCACTTAACTTTGTGGATCACAATAAACTATGGCTAACACTGAGAATAACAGGAATGCTCAAATGAAATCTATACTTAGAATAAGAAGCTGTTATCTGAATGGAACAAGGGATCCCTGTATGGTTTAAAATCAGAAAGAGTGTGTATAGGGGTCAATCTGCATGCTGAGCAGATAATTCATAAAGCTGGACTCTCATGAAGAAGAATGTGTTATCAGGCTCAGAGGAAAACTAATCAACATCTGTCATTATGTAGATGACATAACCTTGCTTGTTGACAATGAGGGGGACCTGAAACTCTCTTGGCAGAAGATCAAAGACTACAGCCTTCAACTTGGATTGCATCTTAACATCAAGAAGATAAAGGTCCTTACTACTGGGACAGTGGGCAACATCATGATAGATAGATAAAGGTTTGAAATTGTTAATTATTTTATCTTGCTTGGCTCCCCAGTCAACACCCTTGGTACTAGCAGTCAGGAGACAAGGAGACATATTACCATGGGCAAGTCCACTGTCAAAGATCTATCCAAAATTCTAAAGAGCAGTATGCCAGTTTGAATCAGACCATGGTCTTTTCAATTACTTGCTATGCATCTGAGAGCTGGACAATGAATAAGGATGATAGAAGAAGAACTGATGAATTTGAGCTATGATGTTGGAGAAGATTACATGGATGAATAGGTAGGTACCTCTTAGAAAGGGTGCAGCCAGCATTCTCCTCGGAGGCCAGGATGACAATGCTTTGTCTCTCATACAGCGAACATGTTGCTAAGAGAGGCTATTCCTTGGAAAATAATATCATACTTGGATGGGTGCAGGGTCAGCAAAAGAGTGGAAGATACTCCATGAGATGGTTTGACATGGTGACTGCAGCAATGGTGTGTCAGAGATTGTGAAGATAGCACAGGCCAGAAGAAGATTAAGATCAGTAGTTAATAGAGTCACTATGGGTCATATTTGACTCACCCGCACCTACCTAACAACAGCAAACAACTGGATGTTCTTAATTTCTAGCTGCTGTTTCTGTACCATTTATTTTGTCATTTTGCTCTCATATTGTTTTCCTGAATTTTTACGGGGTATTATCTATTTGTTTCCCATTTTACGTGTGATTTCAATGAGCTTGCTGAAGGTTCTAAATACCTATCTTTTGAACACCCTCTTAGATCTATTATCTAGTCTTCCTCAAGGTGGTTCCCTGGTTCTTTATTTGATCACTTGTTTGTATCATCTCATTTTATATCTTCACTTGTTTAGAAGCTGCAGTTGCCTTGTAGATATTTTAGAGTTGTATTTATTTGTTGCTTATGTCTTAGGTGGTTTTATTCTGGTTTTTTTCTTTTGCTATACTCAAGTAGATGAGATAAGTGTTCTTCTGGCATGTAGTTTGGCAGCAATGGGACCTTCCTGCCTGTCTTTGGTCTTTGCTGAGTGAAGTAACTGGTGGAGTTTTGGACATAGATGTCTATTTGCTGATTGTGAAGAGCAGCTGCAGGTGAGGTAAACAGGTGTCACCTAACATCTACCGCTGATTCAGTGATACAGGAGCAAGTAGTGGTACCATTTACTCACTATGTGGGGATATAGATTGTAACTGCATAGATATGATTGATTATCGGGGAAACTAGTCCCACTTCTCTCTGTTATTGCTGCCATCGAGTTAGAACTGACCCACAGCTTACCCTTGAGTCAGTTTTCAGAGGCAGTGAATCCCATGGGAGGAGATAGATGGCCCATCCTTTTCCTGTGGAGCAGCTGATGGATTCAAGTCATGTGCTTTTGGAATTGCAACATCAAAAATGGGGATGGAATGAGAAAAATGGTGAAGATAAAGGAATAAAGGAATGGGACAAAAGATTAAAATGTAAGGGAGAGATGGAAAAGATAAATAGAAGAATAATGAAAAAAAATTATGGAGCAGAGCACAGGAGAAACACTCTGACTTAAACAGTGATAGAAATGATGCAGTAAAGCTGCCCTTGTGTTTTAGCAGTTGTGTTATCTGATATCTTCTGCTCAATGCACAGGGAGCTTGTTCAAAGGTGGCTGTATTCTGCACTTGTGGATTCTGTGAACCTACAACACTGGACCAATTCTTGGAGCACTTTTGGACACCTTGCTGATAATACTGAGATTAAAGGATCCTGGGTAGATAGATGGAACAAGGGACAGAGCAGGAGAGAGAAAGGAGAGAGAGAGAGATATGGAAAAACAGGGATAGGAAGAGAGAGAGAGAGAGAGAGAGAGAGAGAGAGACTTCCAGACTAAGACAGACTAGGAAAAAAGTGTGGAGATATACTTCTGAAAATCATCAGATGAAAACATTAGATTATAGTGGTCCAATCTGCAAATGACTGTGAGAATGGCAGAGGATGAACCACTGCCTCATTGTGCTGTGTGTGAGGTTCCTATGAGCTGGGAGTAATTTGATAGCAGCTAAAGACAACAGGTGAATAGAAGAATATCTGGATTGTTGTTGTTGTTGCTATGTGCCATCGAGTTGCCTGCGACTCATAGCTACCCTATGTACAAGAGCCCTAAATGCCATTCTATCCTGTGCCAATCTTGCCGTCTCCAACACACTCATTTCCACCACACCAATCACAGAATCGCTCCATCTCATCGAGGGTCTTCCTTCTCCTGTGCCGCCTGGATTAGGGATATTAAAAATATTACCAAGTGTCAACTCAAGATCAGTGATAATAATTTGAAGCGACTCTGGTCAGCGTGGTTGGATTATCCCTTGTCCCCAGATATTGTTGGCTGCATAGATTTTGGGCTACAAAAATATAAAGAGAAGAACAAACAGAGAGCGGATCAATAAGAGCCGAGGATGTTTTCCCAGTGATTGGTGATAATGACGAATGTTAAACTCCAAACTGGATAAGAGGGAATGGGAGAATAAGAAAAAGATGAAGGACAGTAAGAGTCGACTGGATGCATGAATTCAAAAGCTAGTAGACTGAAAAGAGTGTGAGAATTGGGAGCAATTGAAAAAGAATGAGCAAGCCATGTCTGTAGCAATAATAAAAGTTTCATTACACACCAGCCTTTAGAATTGAGAATTTATGGTATGACCACTGTGGAAGGCAATATGGCCCTTCTTCAAAAAGTTGCAAATAGAGATACCATTTGACCCAGCAATTCCATTACTGGGAATATATCCCAAAGAGACCATAACTGACATCCAAGCAGATATATGCATACCCATGTTTATGGTGGCTTTGTTCACAACAGCAAGGAGTTGGAAACAACCTAAGTGCCCATCAACAAATGAATCGATAGAGATGCTGTGGTATATTCACACAATGGAATACTACACTGAATTGAAAAACTGGGAACTCTTGCAATATTATTCAAAATGGGTAACCCTGGAGGACATTAGGCTGAGTGAAGTATCTCAGTCACAAAATGACAAATACAGCATGGAGCCACTGTTGTAAAACAGGACTGATATCAGGGTTGGGGGGAGACTGAGAAAGATGGGTTTAATAATGTATATTGCATTGAAACATATGAGGGAGAAAACTGTTTAAAAGGGATATGTGATTAGGTATTTTTGTCATGACAGGAGTCCAGAGCGAAGGTAGCATAGTGGAGTGGACCTGGGGGAGCGTTTGTAAAACAAAGAATTTTTCTTTTACTTTTCCAAGAGGGTAGTGTACTGGGGGGAGGTGACTGGAAGGGGAGAAAATTGCAACAATGAATGGACAGAAACCCAAATTCTCTGTAGATTTTCATTGAAATTAATAATAATTTTTTAAAAAAGAATTGAGAATTTGGTAACTGGAACTAACAAAGCCTAGGTTATGATCACAAGCAAGTGGCTGTGAAAACACAGAAGACAATACACAATTGGAGGAAAGCGAAGGATTTGAGAAGCCAAAGTTGTGAAAAGATCATCTATTGGGACATCATAATAGCTCAGACTTGTAAGAGTGTTATTGACAAGAATCAAGACCTAAATCTTCAAGACATGAGGAAGATTCAATTGGATGTCTGTGGGTGACTGAAGCACAAAAAACCATTTTTAGTGGTTAAATATGAACCATAGTCTTTACTGTTGAGAGTATTGAGTAGAAGAGAGTGGCAATGGTTTGGAAGAGTCATGAGGAGCAAGGAGGACATCATCCCACCTCCAGGTCCACTGGTACAAGGAATGTGTGTGTGTGGGAACAGGTGATAGGAATGAATGTTCAGAGGAAGATTTAGGATATCAAGAGATGATGATTGGATGAGCCTGATGAATAACTTTAGAGAGGTAGAGTTGAATAAGGTGATATCCAGAAGGGGTTTGGTAATGAGATACTCCTGGAGAATCATGGACTTCTTGTAGTGTCTTATTTGAGCAAGGATACAGTGCATCAGGATTTCCAAGGCAGAGTGTCATAGTGAGGCTGCTGGAGTGGCGTGGCTTGGGACATGGGGGCTTTTGCTGGGAACTTACAGGGTTCTGAGTTTCCCCACCATCACTGCTGCTTCTGTGGTTTGCAGTCTTGAGGGTCAATGCTATCTCTGTTTGTAGTCTTGTGGGTCAATGCTACCTTTGGAACCCTGGGACCCTCCTTTCTGTCTCCTGTTGGCAAAATAAGGCAGCAAAAGGAAGTTGCCATAACATTGCATGGTTCTGCAGATGTGACATGGGACACATTTAAAGTGGAAGAAAGTCTTATTTTTGGAGGCTGGTTTAAAACTAGTTTTCTCATTTGTGAAGGGCAATCACTGGCTAGATCAGGAGGTAAATTTGTAGGCACTACTTCTCAGAGGAGATGGTTAGTAAGTGTCAGTTGTAAAACAGCTATGCTATTATGCTTGACGATCTATAGAGACTCCAATTACCCACATAGTTTCACAATTTTGTTCACTCTGTAAAGATAAAAGACTCTTTCTCCCTAATGATAAACATAAGTATGTTTTCTCATCTGAATCAAAGGTTAAACTACTATTCATGGTGTTTTGTCTGAAAACTGTTGGTAGAAGAAACTTTAGTTCTTACCATTTATAGTTATGTAAAAGAAGTAGAGTTTTGGTTAAGTAAATATAGTTTACGAAAGAAATTTCAACACATATGTGACTTGAATAGAAAAGGCAAAGTATCCAAGGGCCTTGCTCTATAGACATGAAATGCCTGGCCTGGCCCTTTTGTTTGTGCTTTAGAAAGCTTCCTGGGAGAGAACCACCAATTTTGCAGTAACTACAGGATGGATTTCTGAGAACACAACAGAAATAGACAGGTCTCCTAGGAGGAGAAAGAGTCAAGATGGCGTTTGGAAAATACATAGGGGAATTGATGGGTAGACAAATTTTAATCTACAGCTATAAATAGAAAATGCTTCTAATCAAGGCACTTCAGCTTTATATTTTTCTCTTTCTTAAGATAAAAACACTGCATGACTTCTCAGGAACATGGAAGCTATAGTTGACTCGAGCAACACAACCCTTCTGCGCCA
Organism: Elephantulus edwardii; assembly: GCF_000299155.1. NCBI lineage: Eukaryota > Metazoa > Chordata > Mammalia > Macroscelidea > Macroscelididae > Elephantulus > Elephantulus edwardii. The sequence goes on along the minus strand of NW_006400096.1, from coordinate 2,010,465 downwards.
CAAGCATAGAAAGGTGTTGCACAAATGGTACTTTGTAATCTCTAAGTCAGATGAAGTTCTGGTGGTGTTAGATAAGTTAGAGATTTGTGCTGCTAACCCAAAGGTGATGCTTCTTTGCTGGATCAAATCCACCAGAGGCTCCACAGGACAATGAAGGGCCATCTCCTGTGAAATTTACAGACTCCAGAAACCTACTGGAGGACTAGCTAATTCTGATTTGATGGCAATGAATAGTAGTACTTAGGTTAAAGGAGAACAAGACAAAGTGACAAAAATCAAGAGACAATATTGAAACAAACAAGGGAATAGTTGGGAGACAAGGGTTCAAAATGAAGATAAATTAAAATGCTAAACTAATAAATTGGTAGTCTCTTTACATGTGATTTAGAGTTCCCAAAACCTCACTGCTGGGTTAGCTACTAGTCGGTTTGGACTTGATGGCACTGAATGAGTGAATGAAAGTAGTGGAACAGGATGCCATGTTTACACTGCAGAACGGGGAAGGGGAATAAAGAAAATGTGGTCTGTTGATAAAAGGCAGAAGAGCAGATCAAGAAACAAAAAGAATTCAAGATGGAAAAAGCAACACAATTACAGAAATAATATAAAATACTATAACAAGTGTTACCAGTAAACTCACAATTAAAAGAAAATGTCTCAAATTGCACCAAACAACAAGTTACCTATTTCTTAACAGTGCAATACTAAAACACAGTGCCACAAAAATGTTGAAAATAAAAGTATAAAGCTATTCTAAGAAACATTTAAAGTGTGCTCCAAATTATTGAAGAGTAATGTTGTCAGTTTGAGGACTAAGGTGTGCCTGATTCAGGTCATAGTCTTTCTGATCTCTTGCTTTGCACCTGAAAGTTGGACAATGAATAAGGAAGACAGAAGAAGAATTGATGCCTTTGAGCTGTGGTGTTGGAGAAGAGCACTGGACATCCCATGGACGGCCCAGAGAACTAACAAATATGTCTTGGAGAAAGTGCACCCGGAGTATTCTTTGGAGACAAAGATAATAAAGCTTCACCTCACATGCTTCAGGCATGTTGCTAGAGGAGGCTATTCCTTGGAGAGAGACATGATGCTTGGAAAGGTAGAGATTCAGCGAAGGCGAGAACGTCTCTCAATACAATGACTGTCACAAGGGCTTCTTAACGTGTCAGGAAGTGTGGGGATAGCACAGGATAGGACAGGGTTGCTATGGGTTGTGCTTGACTTGATGGCATTTAGCAACAACAACAAGAAGAAACATTGAACAAAGGAATTTTGGAAAGGGAACAAAATCAACAAATTTAATTTCTTTTTTAATTAATTTTAATGAACGTTTACAGAGATTTAGGGTTTCCATTCATTCATTGTTACACTTTTCTCCCTGTCCACTGCGTCCATCCACACCCTAATTGTTCTTCTCTTTGAAAAGTAAAAGAAAAATTCTTTCATTGTTATACAATCTCTCCATGTGTCCCTTTTATACAGTTTTCTCCCTCACCTGTTTCAATGCAGTATACACAATTTATCCCCTCTTTATCAGTTTTCCCTCAATCCTGATGTCAGTCCCGTTTTACAACAGTGGTCCTATGCAATATTTGTCCTTCTGTGACTGAGATATTTCACTCAGCATAATATCCTCCAGGTTCACCCATTTTGTACATATTTCATGAGTTCCTTGTTTTTCAATGCAGCATAGTATTCCATAGTGTGAATATACCAGAGCTTCTCTATCCATTCGTTTGTTGATTAGCACTTGGGCTGTTTCCAACTCTTTGCTATTGTGAACAAAGCTGCAATAAAGATGGGTGTGTGTATATCTGTTTGGGTGACGAATATGGTTTCTTTAGGGTATATTCCCAGTAGTGGAATTACTGGGTCAAATGGTATTTCTATTTGAAACTTTATGAGAAAGCGCCATACAGCCCTCCATGGTGGTTGCACCATATTACACTCCCACTAACAGTGAGTAAGGGCTCCAGTTTCTCTGCAACCTTGCGAACAGTTGATGTTTGCTGTTCTGTTAAATTTTGCTGTTCTTACTGGAGTCAGAGGTTATCTCATAGTTGTTTTGCTGTTGTTTTTTTCCTATATGTTGTGTTTTATTCATGTACCTTGAGCTTCATGCACATTGTGAACAAAACTTATTTTAAGGTAAAATCAAGTAAAAGATTGTCGCCAAGAAATGGACTAAAATTCACAAGGAAGATAAAATATTTCTAGGCCAATAGTGGGAGAAGGATGGACAATTACTTCCTGTGCAATTTACTGTCTCTGAAAACCCATTGGAGGATCGGCTATAAGCCAATTTCTGCTCAAATGGCACATACCAAGAACAACAACAAAAGTCACATAACAACCACAACAAAAGTGTAATGCCATAGACTATTGATATATGCTTGGATACAACATTCCTTATATTTTTCAAACACAATTAGAATTTTATATTTTCTGATGAGTACAAATATGTAAGTATTGTTCAAAATATATTCCTTAACTGTAGTGCATTTAAATTAGAAAGAATTTCTTTAAATTAAAAGGAAAGAAAATCTCTTATTCTTTAAATAAGAGATCACACACACACACACACACATCCTCTTCAGGGCTTAAAGAAGAAATGAGATTGAAAATTATGAAATATTCAGAATCAAACAATAATCACAGTATTATATGTCAAACAGAAGATAATGTCAATTTATATGATACAGAAAACCCAGGAAAAATCTGAAGCTAACTAATTAATCATCAAGCTTTAGTGGCTATTTCAGCAAAGGTGAAGATTCTTGGGAAAATATTCTTGTTTATGCTAGAAAGAACTAAGACAAAGATGAAGGAAGATAATTTTTGACTGTTTTCATACATGAGATTTGAATTATCATAGTTAACAATATTTGAAAGAGAAAAATTGCTAAGAAGTGGCAAAAAAGTATTCAAATGTAAATAGTGTAAAAACCCACAAAACCATATGGAGTGCATATCTGAAATATTTGGAGTCATTAAGAGTTGAAATTGACTCAATAAAGTTGTTTTGATTTTTAAGAGAAGTAAGTGGCAAAAGGAAGGACAGAAGATGTCTACTCTGTTTTTCTCTCCTGACATACATGGGTTTGGAAGAAAAACATCAACTTGAGAGCATTGCAGTAGGATCAGTGTCATTAGGAAACACAAAGCTTTTATAGGGCAATGAAGAGGCCAGGACTTCCAGAGAAAGAGGCTGAGGACATGGGAAAACTTGCAAACCACGAATTAAGAATTCTAGAGATAGCATTCAAAAGATTAGGGGGTGGTGATTGGAACTAAGTGGAAGGAGTAGGAAATATAAAGGAAGAATCCCAGTGGTAACAGATCTTGTTAGTCATTTGAGTATCTGGCAGGAATTTTGATCACTAAAGCAGTAGAGCATAACAAGATGATTCCTGGTGGTCTTTCAGTGAACTGGTAAGCAATTACTTTAAAGAATAGTCTTAAAACTTGAATAGCCTATCTCAGCAATTTCTATTCTTCTTTTTCTGTCCCCTTCTTCCTTTTCCTTTCCCCTTCTGGATATTTATACAGATCTTACTAATTCTTCTATTTTTGCAATAATGGTCTTATGCAGTATTTGACCTTATGAGACTTACTTAGTCAATATAATACTCTCTAGACTTTTCCATGTTATAGAGTATTTTACAAAATCATTGTTCCAAGTGCTAGTCAGTAAGCCTTTTATTTTAAGAACTACCTTCCCTCCGTAACTTGATTTGTGCCACTGTTAGAACCTCTACTTGGAATATTATTGCTTTTAATTTTTGACTCATGTACTTTTAACTTGTTAGTTAAATTTGTGTCTTCCAGGCTACAATAGTTCCATGATGCATCTTCAAGGATATGAACATGTATGGCTAAGCACAATTGATAACAGTGCATCTAAACGCCAAAATCAATCTCCACAACAGTCTACATGTTTCCTATTGCCAAAGGGGCCTTTTAGAGTAGTGAGGGAATATCTTCACCCTGAAACCTACAGCGTCCCTTTTGAGCAGGAAGTAGCTAAGAGAATACACCGTCCCCTTTTCCTTATGAATCAGGGTGAAGTCTCTCTCAGGGAGGAGTGATAGGGAATGGCAAAGGACACACTGACAAAGGAGATTAATCAGAACTAGTTTTGACAAGCACTGTGGAAATGGGACAATTAAAACAGATTTTCAAGGGGGGGAAGAGAGGAACAAACTTTGGGGGGGTAGAGAAAATAGTGCAACAATGAATGAATGGAAATCCAAAGTCTCTGTAAATGTTCATTAAAATTAATAAAATAAAATATGCAAAAAAATTATTGTTCCTTGGTGCTGCATAATATTCCATTGTGTGAATGTACCACAATCTCTCATTTATTGATGGGCATTTGAGCTGTTTTCATTTCCTTGCTTTTATGAAGTAGGCAGATCGGGTGGGGGTGGTGGTGATGAGGGAATAGGAAAGATTCAGAAAATGGGGACATGGAAAAATGGAGTATAGGCATAGACCAACAGTAATTAATTATACAAATTACAGGGTGTATGAATGATTGTATGAAACAGAATGCAAATGAAAGATCGCATGAAAAACGTGTATACAAAGTATTGTGTGCATACCAGTTTTTAAAAGTTTACAAAAGGAGAACAATCTGGAAAAAACCCTTGACTAACCCATAACCCTTAAAACCCCAAAGTTGAACACAGTAATGAAGAAGGCCTTACAGAGATAACTCTCTCTTAAAGGGTAAAAAAGTTGTGGGAAAGGGATAGGGTGATGCTACCTAGTCATCATTGCCCTCTCTTTCTGAATTGTCTACTAGGTTTTGGGCTCCGGAGGGTGCATTTTTGTGCACAATTATTTTGGCATAATTGTGAATCATTTTCACTTTATTCTTGCCAGGAAGTTCTGATGGCCTAGTGGCAAGAAGCTGCTCTGCAGTTTCAGAGGCATATAGTTTGAATCCTCCAGCTGCTGTGTAGAAGGATGAGCAATCTCCTTCTGTGCTATTTACTATATCTGAAAACCTGCTGAAGGGTCAGCTATGATCAGTTCTGAGTCGACAGCACACAACAACACCGCCACCATAGCAACAACTGCAGTTCTAGGAGTTCAGGCAGGCGGAAGGGGTTAGAGCTTGTTCTTGATGCATAGTCTGTGTCTGAAGACAAAGCTTCAGTTTTGTTGTTATTTTCATTTACTATGGGATTTCTCTATGGTGCCACAATTACTCACTCTGCATCAGAGAGCTGGACAATGACCAGAGATGATAAAAGAATTGATGCCTTTGAGCTGTAGTGCTGGAGAAGAGTAGTGACCATACCGTGAACAGCCAAGAGAATAAGCAGGTTTATCTTGGAGAGGGTGAAACCAGGCTGCTTTTGGAGGCAAGGATTTTAAAGCTACATCTGACATACATTGGGCCTGTGGCCAGGAAGGACCAGTTTATGGAGAAGGACATCATGCTTAGAAGGGTGGAGGGACAACGTAGGACAGGAAGCTCCTGGATGAGGTAGATTAACACAGTAAAGGGGGCAATGGGTTTGGTGTGTCGGAATTAGCAACACTGGCTCGGGACAGGGCAGGCTTCAGAGCTGCTGTACATAGGGTTGCTGTGGGTTATAGGTGACTCAACGGCACATAACAACACAACAACATTTAAGAGGAGAGTTTCCATAGATTATGATTCCTGTATCTGTCCAGCCCTAAGATGAACTCTAGATGATTCTTTCCATGTAGCTCTGCTTAAGGGTCCTTACAACCATCACCACTTTTGATCGGAAGTGCACCCTTATCACTCTGATGACTCATGCAGAACGCGCCTGTGCAGTTTTACAGGTGACAGTTTGCTGCAAGTGCTCATAGACCCTGTGCTTTACAAGCAGTTTGCTCTCGCAGACTTTTGGCTGCACTATCAGCTTTGGGCTGAGAGAGAATAGTTGATTTTGGTTATCAAAGCTTTGTCTAAATAAACTGGAACCTCGCTCTATCTCTTTTGGCTATAGATCTAGGTATATGGACAATCCACCCTGGACATTCTCCAAGGTGGGGATAGTTATTGAAGTATAAAAAAAGAGACCGCCTTATAAGGAAGTTTCACCTAGAGGAAGGCCCCCAGCATTGGCTTAGAAAACAGCAGGCTAGTGGAGCTGCAGGGCCTTGGAGCCTGCAACTAAAGCTTCAGCCTGGGTTTTATAGGCCAGACATAAATCTGAGAAAAGTGTTTATAAAATAGACTGAGTCTATCTCAAAGGCTTAAAAAACAACTTTTATAGGTTAATTCTTAGGAAACCAATTTCAGGATATTTAGAGAAGGTGCTCTTGTGGGAAATGGGGTGCTTCTCACTTTATCTTGTCTGCTCTTTAGGAGTATGTGATTCATTCAACAAAACAGCACTATAAAATTTATGTACCTCACACTCGGATAGTCAGAGAGGTCTGTCTTACTGCCTAGAAGACAAGGAGAAACTTTACTAAATATTTCCTATGCCATCGTGACAATGGTGCAGAGAATGGCAAGGTTCCCATCAGTTGTTGATAGGGTCACTAAGAGTCATAGTTGGCTTGACAGCACCTAACACCACCACCACTACCACCATCACCACCAATGTGCCATGCTGGTTGCTCTCGACTTGACTCCTCAGTTCCTAGAGATCCATGATCCTTCAGGTTTTCAGTGGCTGAATGTTCTGAGGTAGATAAGCAGGCCTTTCTTCTGAGATACCTCTGATGGACTCAAACTCTCAGTCTTACCATTAGCAGTTGAGAACTTTAACCATCTGCACGACCAGGGGACTCAAATTACTAGCATATTATTGTTTGCCTTAGAGTGGAGCACGACTGATAGTAACACTATGAACAAAAGGCTTGAAGCCCCTCTACAATTATTGACATTTATCAAAGTTTACAGAGTTTCTGGAGGCATGCTATTTAGAAAGTGGATGCCACTCTTGCTTCCACTAACTTATTAGTAAACATTTACAAGCATTAAGCATTAAACTACTGCATGGTAGTTTTAAACCCACCCGTTGCTTTGCTGGAGAAAGTTGGAACAGTCTGCTTCCATAAGGATGAACAGCCACCTGGACTTTATGAGGAGGAATGTGGCATTGGGATCAGGGGAGGATTCGGCAACCTGAATTGGGTAGCTGACACAACCTTGCTAGCGGAAACTGAGGAAGACTTGGTGTGTTTGCTCTATGAAGGAGGTCAAGGACTGCAGCCTTGAATATGGATTGCATCTTCACAGCAAGAAAACAAAATTCATCACTACCAGGCCAATAATAGACCTGAGACAAGAGTGAGGTTGTTAATAATTTCATCTTGCTTGGATCCATCAACATTCTTGAAATCAGCAGTCAAGAAATCAAAAGATGAGTTGCATTGGAAAAATCTGCTGTCAAGCACCTCTCCAGGGTGCTAAAGAGAAATGATGACAGTCTAAAAACTACGGTATGGTCAGCCCCAGCCATAGTCTTCTTAATTGCTTGCTGTACATCTGAGAGCTTGATAATTAATAAGGATGACAGAAAAAGAATTGATGCCTTGTGGTACTAGAGAAGAATATTGACCATACCATGGAATGCCAAGAGAATGAACAGATCTGTCCTGGGGAAGGTTGCTCCTTGGAGTTAAGGATTTTGTAACTCTATCTCACATACTTTGGGTGAGTTGCCAGGAAAGACCAGTTTTGGAGAAGGACATCATGCTTGAAAGGATAAGAAAGTATAGACTCTGAATGACATAGATTGGCATAGTGGCTGTCATAATGGGATAATGTAGGTCAGAGAGGCTGGCCCAGGATAGAGAAAGGTTCAGAGCCATTCATTTTTCATGTTGTTGCTGTTGTTATGTGCCATCGAGTCGTTTGTGACTCAAATCGACTCTATGTACAACAGCCCTAAACCCTGCTCTATCCTGTGCCAATTGCAGTGTTTCTGACACACCCATTCCGATTATCCCAGTCACTGAATCAATCCATCTCATAGAGGGTCTTCCCCTCTTGCACCGTCCCTCCACCCTCCCAAGCATGATGTCCATCTCCAAGGACCTGTCCCTCCTTACAACATGCCCAAAGTATGTCAGACGAAGCCCCAGAATCCTTGCCTTCAAGGAGTTGCTTGGTTTAATCCTCTCCAGGATTAATCTGTTTGCTTTCGTGGCAGTCCATGGTACATTCAATACTCTTCTCCAGCACCACAGCTCAAAGACATCAATTCTCCTTTTATCCTCCCTAGTTATTGTCCAACTCTCTGATGCATAACAAATGATTGCAAAGACCATGGCCTGTATCAGGCACCCCTTAGTCTCCAGAGAGACACCACTGCTCTTGAATATTTTAGAGAGGTCACTAACAGCAGACTTTCCCATCATAATACATTTTTTTATTTTCTGACTTCTGGTGCCAAGAGTGTTGACTGTGGAGCCGAGCAAACTGAAGCTGTGAACAATCTAAATCTCTTCGCCCTCCATCCTGTTGCTACCAATTGGTCCAGTGGTGAGAATCTTTGTCTTCTTAACATTGAGCCTCAGTCCATACTGTAGGCTGCAGTCATTGCCCCTCTGCAGCAAGTGCATGAGGTCCTCCTCAGTTTCAGCAAGCAGGGTTGTGTCATCTGCATAACGCAGATTGTTAATAGATCTTCCACCAATCTGGATGCCACACTTCTCCTCATAAAGCCCAGCTCTTGGATAATCTGCTCTGCATACAAGTTGAAAAGGTATGGAGACAGGACACATCCCTGGATACACCCTTCCCAATTTTGAACCATGCAATGTTACCCTGCTCTGTTCTGACGACTGCCTCTTGGTCCAAGTATAGGTTTCACATTAGCACGATTAAATGTTCTGGGATTCCCATTCTTCTCAGAGTCAGCTACAGTTTGTTATGATCCACACAGTCAAACGCCTTTGCATAATAAATGAAACACAGACATTCTTCTGGTATTCCCTGCTTTCAGCTAAGATCCATCTAACATCAGCTACAATATCATTGTTCATAGGGTCACTATAAATCATAGTTGACTAGATGGCACATAATAATAACAGGGTTGAAAAATACTAGAAAGATGTTTACTTGTGTTTTATTGACTAGGCAAAGACATTTGACTGTATGAATTATAACACAAATGGATATCAATAATGAGAATGGGAATCCCATTCACAATGGTGGTCATGTAAAATCTGTATGCAGGGGCCAATAAACTGTTGTTTGAACAGAACAAAAGAATATTGCATGTTTCAAAATCAGGAAAAGTGTGTGTCAGGGTTGTATCCTTTCTCTATATCTATTCAATCGGAATGTTGAGCAAATAATTCGAGAAGTTGGACTATATGAAGAAGAATATAATGTCAAGATTGGAGGACGACTCATCAACAAACTTGCTCTCAAAAAGCGAAGAAGACTTAAAGCATTTATGAATGAAAATAATAGACTACAGCCTTCAATACAGATTACAACTCAGTATGTTGAAAATAAGTGTCACTACTGGCCAATAGGCAACTGACCAGTAGGCAACATTGTAATAGAAAGAAAAAGTTTGATATTGTCAAGTCTTTACTTCTACTTGGATTCACATTCAACTTGCATGCTAGCAGCAATTAAGAAATCAAGACTTGTGTTGAGACAATATGCTGTTATGGATCTATTTAAAGTATTGAACAATAAATAAGGCTTTCCATTTAAAGACTAAGGGTCACCTGATCCAAATCATGATATTTTCAGTTGCTTCCTATGCATCTGAAAGTAGGACAGTGAATAACTGAAAAAGAAGTGATGCCTATGAATTATGGTGTTGATGAAGAGTATTGAATGTACCATGGACTGTCAAAAGAACAAACAAATCTGTTTTGAAGGAAGTACCACTGTTGTTGTTGTTAAGTGCCATAGAGTCTTCAAACTGACATCATTGCTCTTCAGTATTTTGGAGTGGTCTCTAACAGTGGACTTGCCAAAAGTAATACATCTTATCTCCTAACTGCTGGTACCAAGGGTATTGATTGTGGATCCATGTAAGATGAAATCATTGAGTTTTCCTTCCTCATCCACCATGATGTTGCCCATTGGCCCAATGGTGAAGAACTTTGTTTTCTTTCTGTTGAGATGTAATCCATATCTAAGGCTATAGTCTTTGATCTTCTGCAGTAAGAACTTCAAGTCCTCCTCAAGCAAGATTGTGTCATCTGCATGATGCAATTTATTGATAAGTCTTCCTCCAATCCTAGTGCTACATCCTTCTTCATAGCATCTGGCTTCATGAATTATTTGCTCAGCATACAAACTGAATAAATATGGAGAAAGAATACACCCCTGATGCACAACTGCTCTGATTTTAAACCATATAGTTTAAAACTTTGCTCTGCTCAAACAACAGCTTCTTGATCGAGGTATAGATTTTGTATGAGAACAATTAAGTGGTCTGGGGTTCCCATTCTTCTTCAAGTTAACCACAATTTGTTGTGATCCACACAGTCAAATGCCTTTGTGTAGTCAATAAAACACAGATGGACTTTCTTCTGGTACTCTCTGCTTTCAAATGGAATCTATCTGACATCAGCAATGATATACCTGGTAAGACATCATGCTGGCAAAGGTAGGGTCAGTGAAAGAGAGGAAGATCCTTCAGGAAACAGATTGACACAGTGACTGTAACAAAGGTCTTGAGAGCATGTTGGAGATCATAAAGGTGGTATAGGATAGGATAAGACTCTAATGTGTTGTTCATTGTGTGGTTTTGAGTTTTAGTTAACTTGACGACATCTAACAATAAACAGTGTTATTAAGGACTCTTAGTTGACTAGATGGTCATGCAATATTTAGTTTGGTTGTCTTTTTAGTGCTTGTCAATATTCCCCTCCCCCCCCCCACCTTGTGACACCATTTAAGGTTCGTTTTTCTGATTGGTTTTCTGACTTCCCTCTGAAAAACCTTGAGTGTTTGGGATAGGTGAAACAGAATTTTTGGAGATTTCTTTAAGACACGTTCAACTATACTTGCTAGTTTTGTAGATGAGAAGATGGATTACCAGAAAGAAAGAGTGTGTGCAACACATGATTTTTGATCCTGTGTGGGGTATAAAATACCTGAATCCATGATCTTGTTTTTAGGGAGCTTCCATGACACAAGGTAAGCAAGTGTACAAAAAGCTCTAATTAGTGAGAATAATTGTGAACTAGGGGAAAATGCAAAATGCCTAGTACTAGCATTTGGGTGATTAGCAGGAAATTAGCAATTTTGTTAGGAATGGTGGTGTAATTATTAGGAACACTGAGTATTTAAGAGCTATCTTGGTAAATGAGTGGGATTTTTTTGACCAGAGAAAATAGGAGCTAAGAGTAAAACACCACATAATTAATTATTCAGGGAAATGGAAGTCATAATGAGATATCATTTAATGATCACCAAGAAAGATATTATTAAAAATATATATGTATATATGACAACAATGTGGAACAAGAGGTGCATTGTGGAGTGGTTTGGGGAAGGAGGAAGAAAATGTGCAACAATGAATAAATAAAAATAAAAATAAAAAAAGGAGAAATAACAAGTATTAATGAGTGGTAAGAAATTGCATTGCCAATGCAAAGGCATGCAGTTTGAATCCACTAGCTGCTCTGTGTGGGAAAGATGGGCAATCTCCTCCTCCTCCTGTATTTATTGCTCCTGAGTAGCCATCAGAGGGTTAGCTATGGCTGGGTTCTGACTCGACAGTACACAGCAGCATCTATTGTTGGTAGAAATATGAAAGGGTGCATTTGTTGTAGAGAATAATTTAGTAGTTATTTAAGAAATTATTCATGCAATTACCGTTTGATGCAATAACGCCAAATAAGCAAACAGTTCACAACCAAACCAGTTGCTGTTGAGCTGATTCCAATTCATGATGGCCCCTTCAGTATAGAACAATGCTCCACTGGAGTTTCAACGGCTGTGATTAACAGCAGAAAACATATAGAAACTATTCAAGTGTTCACCAGTCATTGTCATATTTTACCGAGTGAAATCACCCTATTATGTTGCTCTCACAGCTGTTGATAATTACAAGATCATGTGTCCACAGTTAAGGTAGCTGGAGATCATTATCCCCAATGGGGGCAAATGCAATGGCTAGAAAAGCCACTTTCCAAGGGTCCTGACACCCTAGACCATCCCCTGACTTTTCCTACAATTATCTTTCATAATCTGAAGAATCAATGTTCTCTTTATCATTTCTGTATAGATGTGGACGCTCAAACTTTCGACTGTAATAGAAGATCCTTCAGAGAAAAAAATATGCTTGTTTCCTAGGAGTACTGGTTTGTTAGGACTGGGAAAATCAGAAATTGACTATCCAAAATGGGGGGTTTAAAATTTAAGAAGTGAATCAGCTATCTTACATACTTCCATCAATAAAGATGATGGTAATGGGAAGGTTGATCCTTCAGATAGTGAGAGATAATGGCTAGAAAAGCCAGGGAATAGTTTGAGGTATAAGAACCATTGAAAGTGGACTTTTCTATGGATAAACAAAATGTGTTGTATATGTACAATGGAATATTATTTATTTACTCATAAATAGAAAAGAAGGTCTGATATATTCTGTGTCATCAATGAACTTTGAAAACATTATGCTGAATGAAGTAAATCAGACATTAAAAGGAAACTATAGTTCAGTGACACTGTCATGAAATATCCACAATAGGTACATGTAGAAAGTAGGTTAGTGATTACCAGATATTGAGAGATAGGGGAGGTATGATATTAACGGTCATCTTTCTCTGTAGAGTTACTGATGGATTCAAATGGCCAAATAGGCATGATATTTGAGTTGCCAGTACATTCCTCTTACACATTGGGACAAGAGCCAGAATACAGGAAATTGAGCCATGGGTCAAGGTTGAGAATGTGAAACAGACTATAGGACTTTCTTATGATTAGTTTATTAGTAAAAAAGAATTTAATAGTTCTCAAAGGAAAACAGAATCTAGAGGGGAAATTTGCAAGCAAGGATGAAATAAGTAGCTTGGGCTAAAGGCAGAAGGATTTGATGATGACTAAGTCATAGTTAGGGAGCACTGGTGGCCTACTGGTATGAAGTCGTGCTACATCCCGAAGGTACTCAGAATTCACCAGCTTGCTCCACAGGAAAAGGATGGGCAATCTCCTCCCGTGTCATTAACTGCCTCTGAAAACCCATCAGAGGGTCAGCTATGGGTTGGTTCTAACTCAATGGTACACAAAACAAAAAGAAGTGGTATTTAATTTTCTAGGTCACCTTGACTCACTTATGGTACCCAGTTGTTTGGCCCGTAGATTCCATAGCTGAAGCAGTTACATGTGATTAAAGATATTGGTTTCAAGTTACCCAGTTACCCTCCATTATGAGATGGCTTCATCTAATTAGATGAAGTCCTCAATAGCAAAAGAGAGTTTCCTTAGAGTATTAATTCTACCTCTACACTATATACAAACAGTTATTTAGCCAGAACCTTTCCATTCTTCCTGTCACTTGATCTGTGGATGTAGGGAACCAAGACTACAGCCTTGATTACTTAATTTGGACTGTCAGCTCTCAGAATCTTGTGAGACAATTCCTCAAAATAAAGCTATGTATATTATACAAGTGAGTCTTCTACAACTCAACAACGGCACTTAACCACCACAACAACATATCAATAATATTAGCGTTTATGCATATATACTCAACTCAGGGCTGGCCATCTACTTGTAAAACAATAGGCCTTTAAAAACTGTATGAATAAACTATGAAGACATATATGTTTGCTGTTACATGTGGTTGAGACGGAACTGGTTTAAAGACTGCCATCCAACAGATTTTTAGAGGCTATAAACTTCACATGAGGAAATTGCCAATCTTTCTCCCAAAGAACGGTTGGTAGTTTTTAACTAAATGCCATAAACAGCAGAACTCCTTAGCACAAGGCCACCAGAGCGACTTAAGAAGATATATGTTGTTGTTGTTGTTATGTGCCGTCGAGTCGTCTGCGACTCATAGCGACCCTATGTACAACAGCCCTAAACTCCGCTTTGTCCTGTGCCAATTGCACTGTCTCTGACACTCCCATCCCAGTTACCCCAGTCACTGAATCAATCCATCTCATAGAGGGCCTTCCTCTCCTGCGCCGTCCCTCCACCCTCCCAAGCATGATGTCCCTCTCTAAGGACTGGTCTCTCCTCACAACATGTCCAAAGTATGTTAGACAGAGCCTCAGAATCCTTGCCTCCAAGGAGCCACCTGGTTTAACCCTTTCCAGGACAAATCTGTTTGTTTTCCTCCCAGTCCATGGTATTCTCAATACTCTTCTCCAGCACCACATCTCAAAGGCATCAATTCTCCAAAAACGACTGGAACAGCACATCAGCAGAGAGCTACCAGAAGTCCAGGCTGGGTTTAGAAGGGGTCGTGGTACTAGAGATATTGTAGCTGATGTTAGATGGATCTTGGCTGAAAGCAGGGAATACCAGAGGAATGTCTATCTGTGTTTCATTGACTATGCAAAGGCATTTGACTGTGTAGATCATAACAAACTATGGTTGACTCTGAGAAGAATGGGAATCCCAGAACACTTGATCGTTCTAATGCGAAACTTATACTTGGACCAGGAGGCAGTTGTCAGAACAGAGCAAGGGAACATTGCATGGTTCAAAATTGGGAAGGGCGTACGCCAGGGATGCATCCTATCTCCATACCTTTTCAACCTATATGCAGAACAGATTATCTGGGAGGCTGGGCTCTATGAGGAGAAATGTGGGGTCAAGATTGGTGGACGATTTATCAACAATCTGCGTTATGCGGATGACACAACTCTGCTTGCTGAAACTGAAGGGGACCTGAAGCGCCTACTGCAGAGTGTCAAGGACTGCAGCCTACCATATGGATTGAGGCTCAATGTCAAGAAGACGAAGATTCTCACCACTGGACCAATTGGCAGCATCAGGATGGATGGTGAAGAGATTGAGATTGTACACAGCTTTAGTTTGCTTGGCTCTATAGTCAACAGTCTTGGCACCAGCAGCCAGGAAATTAAAAGGCGCATTGCCGTGGGAAAGTCTGCTGTTAGGGACCTCTCCAAAGTACTGAAGAGCAATGGTGTCTCTCTGGAGAGTAAGGTGTGTCTGATACAGACCATGGTTTTCGCAATCACTTGTTATGCATCAGAGAGTTGGACAATGACCAGGGAGGATAGAAGGAGAAGAAGATATATAGTATATATATATGACTATATATTCCTATCTTTACCTTCATGGGTTATTTACAGTGTTTTCAAAGACCTGTTGTTTTAGGAATGCATAGCCAGTCTTGTTTCTTAATCTGTCTTAGTCTGGAAGCCTCACTGAAAACTGCTCACCATAAGTATTTCAAATACCAGTAGTGTAGCTTCCAACATCACTGCTACACCTAAGTCAACACAGTACAGTAAAGTGACAGACAGGTACTATACTCATAAGAGCAAACTATAAAATAAACAAGTATACAAATATCACACAATAAACATACATGACATGGCAAATAGAAAACAAACATTCTGACCTGCTATGGAAGATCATCTGCCAGTCCAGCAGAAGATTAGAGTTGAGGTACACAGTTAGGTCACAGTTTCAATAATAGGTCCTTGAAAATTCTATCAATAATGGAGGGACATTGTTAGATATAGTACCAGAAGATGAGCCACTCAGGCATGAAGGTACTAAAAAAATTAGGAGGAATAACTGCAAACATCCATTTATAGGTGGACCATGGAATATACAAAGTGAAAATCCAGGAAAATTGGAAGTTATTAAAAATGGAATACATAAAAATACGTACCCTAAGTAATAGTGAGCTGAAGTGAACTAGTAGTACTGACCATTATAAATGGATCTCACTTGCTGGACTACACAGGAATAAGATTTACTGTATCTGTGGAAAGAGTGAATGAAGAAGTTCATTTCAGAAGTCAAAACTGCTGAAAGTCTGCTGGTGAAGGGCAGATTATGGAATGACCATCAATTACTCATGTGCAAGTTCAAACTGAAACTGAAAAAATGAAAACAAGTTCATGAGAATAAGATTACTACCTTGAGTCTATCTCAATTGAATTTAAAAACCACCTCCAGAACAGATTTAATGCACTGAGCATTGATGGTCAAAGACCAGATAAGTTGTGAGATGACATGAAAGGTGTCATCCATGAAGAAAGTAAAAAGTTATTGCAAAGATAGGAAAAGAAAGAAAAGACCAAAATTGATATCAGAAGAGACTCTGAAGTTTACACTAGAAAGTAGAGCAGTAAAAATCAAAGGGAAGAAATTCTAAGGTAAGAGAAATGAAGAAAAGATTACCAAGGAAAGTTCGAGAAGCCAGAACAAAGGATTATAACAAAATGGTCAAAGAGCCTGAATTAAAAAAGCAAAATGGTAGATGGCGTTTGGTATTTTTCAAGTTGAACAAACTAAAGAAAAAATTCAAACCTCAAGTTGTAATATTGAAGGATTCTCTGATGGAGTCTTGATAAGCATCTGATTGCTGGACAATTAATAAGGATGACAGAGAATAACTTAAGTCTTTGAATTGTGGTGCTTGAATAAAGTATTGAACATATGAGGGATTGCTAAGAGAACAAATAGGTCTGTCCTGAAGAGGTTGAAACCTCCTTGGTTGCTCATTAGAAGGCAAGAATTTTGAAACTTTATATTACATACTTTGGACATGTTGTCAGGAGTGCCAGTGTTTGGGGGAAAAAATTTTTCATGCCTGGAGGAGAGTAGAGGGTCAGTGTAGGACAGGAAGACCCTGGATGAGTCGAATTGACATAGTGATTTGGCAATAGGGTCACACTTGTCAGATGAAAGTTAAACTGACAAAATCCATGACATTTTTAATTGCTTCATATGCAGGGTAATTTGGCAATGAATAACAAAGTCTGAAGACTTGGTGCTTTGAATTATGATGTTCATAAAGAATATTGAATTCTATGAATTTCAGAGGAATGAATAAATTAATTCTGGAAGAAACACAGCCAGAAAAGCCCTTAGAAATGAGGATGGCTCATGGACTTTGGATACGTAAAGAAGAAGGACCAATTCCTGGAGAAGGATGTCATGCTTGGTAGAGGGTCAGAGAAAAAGAGGAAGATACAAGATGAGATGGATTGATTGTTACAGTGGCTGCCACAATATGCTCATGCGTGGCAGACATAGTGAGGACGAGGCAGTATTTCATTCTGTTTTACACAGGGTCTCTATGAGTTGTAACAAACTCAATGATCCTAAGAAAAAATAATATGCACGTAGAAACACAAATCTCTTACTGGTTCTAATTTTCTTTTTTTCCACATTTTTCTTCTTTTATTTTAACAAAGATTTGTTGGTAGAAAACAGTGAAATGTCTTTCAGTGGAAATAGAAAACTTTTAAACACTTTGACTAATACTTGATCATAGGTGTTGTATTTTCTTTCTTTCTTTTTTTTTTTGTCCTGGATTTTTTTTAAAGTTTATTATTAATGTCAATGAAAATCTACAGAGACTTTGCATTTCCATTCATTCATTGTTGCATTTTTTCCCCTCCTGACCCTTCCCCCTCTAGTACACTACCCTCTTTGAAAAGTAAAAGAAAAAGTATTTCATTGTTTTACAATCCCTCCACCCTGATCCACTCCACTATGCAGCCTTTGCCCTAGACTCCCGTCATGACAAAAATACCAAATAACATATTCCTTTTAAACAGTTTTCTCCCTCATCTGTTTCAATGCAGTATACATTATTGAACCCGTCTTTCTCAGTCTCCCCGCAACCCAGATGTCAGTCCTGTTTTACAACAGTGGCAAGATGCAGTATTTGTCCTTTTGTAACTGAGATACTTCACTCAGCATAATGTCCTCCAGGCTCACCCATTTTGAACAATATTGCATGAGTTCCTTGTTTTTCAGTGCAGATAGTATTCCATTGTGTGAATATATCAGAACTTCCCTATCCATTCATTTGTTGATGGGCACTTAGGTTGTTTCCAACTCCTTGTTATTGTGAACAAAGCCTCGATAAACATGGGTGTGCATATATCTGCTTGGATGTCAGTTATGGTCTCTTTGGGGTATATTCCCAGTAGTGGAATTGCTGGGTCAAATGGAATCTCTATTTGCAACTTTTTGAGAAAGCGCCCTACTGCCTTCCACAGTGGTTGCTCCATTTTACACTCACACCAACAGTGATAAGGGTTCCAATTTCTCCACAACCTCGCCAGCATTTGTTGCTTGATGTTTGTTAAATTTTGCTATTCTGACTGGGGTGAGATGATATCTCACAGTTGTTTTGATCATAGGTGTTTCCTAAGAAACAGCAGGTATTACATTTGTGCTGGGCACCACTTGAAAGGGTGTACCTCTGAGTATGTAACTATCATAGTTTCTATCACTAACTCTGAGAGATCATGCCTTAAATTGACGAAGTGACCACAACAATGGGCTTAAGTGCAGCAGAGATTGTGAGGATGGCACAAGACTGGACCGGATTTTTTCCTGTTGTACATGGGGTCAGAGACCACTTATGTGGTACTTGAGTGAGGTCAGAGCCCACTCCACAGTTCCCAATAACAACAATATGGCAAGTGTATTCTAGAATCTAAGGAGCAGAAGGTGCTATTTCATCTTTTTACATCATTTCTTACAATCCTTCACTTGGAAATCGAGGCTCCATCTGGCTTTGATGGTGCTGGGAATTATCCAAGGTGAGTATGGGTCTTCTGCGATGAGCAGATTGACCAGCTCCCCTGATTCATACCCAAGGCAAGTACACGGATCTGTGGTTACTTATAAGCTAGGGACACCGAGGCTGTATTTCAGCCTCAACCTGATATACATAGGAATCTGCAAAATATAGAGAATAGCAGTTTGGATTATCTTCCCTATGCAGATCAGATCAAAGGAGGTTAAATTAACTGCTGTCTTCTTTACTCAAGCATTTGGCAAATGCTTTGTTCTTTTAGAAATGATGTTGAGTTTTGCAAAATTAATACTTTTCCCCCAGGCATATTTCTCTCAGTGTTCAAAAGGTTGGGTACTTGTGAGAAATTTAATCCACATGTTTATGATTCATTTTGACTCCACTCCTTTCAAATTTATCTTTGGAGCATGAGTTGGTGTTTGAGAAGTTTTTTTAAGGTTCAGGACTTTTAGAAGTAGATAATTATTTGGCTAGATGTGTCCTGAAAACATGTATGGAAAACTTTTCATATGATCAAAACTTAGAGCTGGAGGGTTGTCTGAATGTAGCATATTCCTAACTTGTGGCTGTGTATTCTCAAAGGTGGATTCCTAGGCAAGAGCCAGTGAAAGCGGGCAGGGAGCCTGAGCAGTAAAGCAAGGATATCTGTGTTTATAGCAGTGCCATCCGGGTTGCTTCAAATATTCCCAGAGACAGCAGGCCTGGGAAGCATCATGGCATCTGTACCCTTCCTGGTAGGCCTCGCTTCTTTTTATAGCTTCTTACACGTAGATCCTGGAGCTACCTAGACATTAGATCACTTTGTGACTAAATCACCCTCCTCTTTTTGGAGATGAAGTTGGAGCTCAAACAGGTGAAATGCCTTGTGTTGATCACACTCCAGTTTTAATGATCTCTTCAATTTTCCATTTCACCTGTTTCATCCCAATGAGAAGAATTTTCAAAAATATCTTCACTGATGAGACTTTGAAGTTGGTGGTGGCAGTTTTTCCATGAGTGGAGGAAGAAATGGACCACTTACTTCTACATGCAATGGCATCTTTGGGCTTCTCTGTCTTTTGGCTCATCTGTTTCTGGTTACTTCTCTTGGGGGGATTCTATGTGGAAAGTTACTGGTTTTAGCTGATGTCAAGTAGGTGCCACCTCATGGTAGTCTCATAAGCAATCGAACCAAATGTCGCCTAGTCCTTCACTATCCCCATAATTGGTTATAAACTGCACAATTATCATTCACAGAATTCTCTTTGCCTAATTTTCAAAAGTGACTCTCCAAGCCTCTTTTCCTACATCATCTTAGTATGGAAACATCATTTGTATGGACTTGATGCTCTTGTTGTAGATCATGGAATGCAGCCTTCAGTATGGATTGCATCTTAGTTTCAAGAAAACATTCTAACCACAGGGCAAACAGGAAACATCATGACGGATAGAGAAGAGATTAAAATTGTCCACAACTTCATCTTAATTGGATCCACAATTTACACCCTTAGTACCAGGAGTCAGAGAATAAGGAGATATCATATTGCACTGGGGAAGTCTGCAGTTAGGGGCCTCTCCTTATTACTGAAGAATAATAATGTCAGTCTGAGGACAAAGGTGTGTCTGACTCGGACCATGTTCTTTCTGACCCATATGCTATGCATCTGAGAGCTAGACAATGAATAGGGATGACAGAAGAATTGATGCCTTTGAGCTGTGGTGTTGGAGAAGAACACTGAACATCTCATGGAAGTCCAGAAGAACAAACAAGTGTGTCATGGAGAGGGTAGTGCTGAACTGCTCTTTAGAGGCAAGGATGATGAGGTTTCATCTCCTATACTTTGCACATATTGCTAAGAGGGGCTATTCCTTAGAGACAGACATGACGCTTGGAAGGATAGTCAGCAAAAGAAAGGAAGAACCTTGACCAGGTAGACTGACATGGCGAGTGCTACAACAGGCTCTAGTGTGCTAGGAAGTGTGAAGATGGCACAGGATAAGATGAGGTTCAAAACTGTTGTTTATAGGATCTCTATGAGGCATACTAGACTCGATGACACTTAACTAACTGAACAACAAGTTTCCATCATCTTAGTACGGAAACTTTATTTGCTAAAATATATTAAGAGAGATGAGTGGTGGCTGGGAATGAACAAAGATCAAACCTGGGTCCCTGAGAAGAAGGTGAGGATTTGACCACTGGACCATCACTGCTCACACTCCATTTGGAAAGAGGGAGATGAAAACTGTCTCTGAAGAAACAGACAGGAATGTTACATATTATTGTTGTTGTGTGTCATCAAGTAGGAACTGACTCACAACTCACCCTCCAGCAGGTCAGTTGGCAAGTTTTTAGAGGCAATTAATCACATGAGAGTAGATTGCCCATCCTTTTCCTGTGGAACATCTGGTGGAGTTGAACCGTGTGCCTTTGGGATTGCAACACAGCTTCTTACTACTAGGCCATGTGGAGCGGATAAAAGAATGTGAAGCTCTATTTCTACAGTCTTATTTAAACAAAGACAACTTAAATCAAGCTGACTACTTTGCAAACTGATAATTTAAATGCTCAAATGGATAAATATTTCCAAATAGTCCAAAATATTAATTCTTATTAGATGAGTCAATGGATGACGATTCTAAGTATGTTGGATTGTTTAGTCACTGCAGGGGAAATCTATTGAACTTGGATGCAAACTTTGGTGCCAAACATCTACATTTGGTTATTTAGTTTAGTTGTGAAAAATGTGGGAAAAAGATGCATATCAGTAAAGGTCTTGGTCTTTGTTTAGCTAGAAACATAGTGGTGACGTTTATGAAGGCTTTATCAGAGTGAGGTCAACAGAACATATTTATGCTTATGCCATTTAAAATATCATTTATTTGCTTTATAAATGATTATAAAAGTCCTATATGTTCACTGTGAAAAAGTTGAAAAATGCCAAAAGTACAAAGAAGAAAAACAAATCACTTATAATTCCATTGCTTGGAGAAAGCCAATGTTAACATTAATAGTTTTAAGTTTCCTGAATTTTTAATAGGAACCCTGGTGTCATAATAGTATTGTGTCAGGCTGCTAACCCAAGGGTGAGTGGTTTGAACCCATTATTTACTCCATGGGAGAAAGATGGATAATCTTTTCCCCCCAGAGATTTATAGCCTCTTAGGGTCCCCACGATTGGGACTTTACAGAAGTGTGCATCGAGTCACCAGCAACTCATAGCGACCCTATGCCCAGCAGCTCTGAACTCTTCCCTGTCCTGAGCCAGTCTCACTAATTCTGACACACCAACCCCCATTGCCTCAGTCACTGTATCAATCCATAGTATCTATCAAGCCTTCCTCTCCTGAGCTGTCCCTCCACCCTTCTGAGCATGATGTCCTTCTCCAAGGACTGATCTCTCCTGGCCATGTGACCCAAGTATGTGAGACAGAGCTTCAAAATTCTTGCCTCCAAGGAGAAACTTGGTTTCACCTTCTCTGAGACAGATTTATTTGTTTTCTTGGTGGTCCATAGTTTGTTGAAGACTCTTCTCCAGCACCACAGTTTGAAGGCATTGATTCATCTTCTACTGTCCTTAGTCATTGTCTAGCTCTCATTGACGTATAGCAAGTCATTGTGGGGGAAGAAAAAAACAACCCAACAAAAACAGCCTTGCAATTTCAACCTTTTCTGCAGATTTAATTTGATGAACTTACACTCATAATGTTGTGTAAATATCACCATTCTCCATTTCCATATTGTCCTATCACCCTCAATAAAAGCACCAGACAAGAACTTCCTCTGTCACTCCTCCTCCCTCCCAACCCTGGTGACCACGAACAGACTTTGGTCTTTATACGTTTGCTTATTCTCAATAAATGGAATTGTGTAACAATAATGGTTCTTTTGGAGACTGACTTATTTAAATAGCATAATGTTTTCAAGTTTAACCCACATTGCAGTAAGTGCTTCATTTATCTTTATTTTTCAAGTATAAAGTGAAAACCTAAAGACAATTTGTAAGCCACAAAGAGCAATAATCATGGTATTGGTTCACCTCTAGCTCTAGTATCAGATCTAGAGTGTTTACAGTGCCTGGAGATACTGAACATCAGAGATATTGTCCTTAATGCTGGAAGAAAGATCAGCAATCTCCTTCCATTTGGTATTTGGCATCAGAAATCTACTGGAGGGTCAATTGTGAGTTGGTTCTGAGCAATAAATTCTGAGCGGTTTTTTTTTAATGGACTTCAACTCTCTAATGATTTTGCTGCCTCTTCTGTTTCTGCTGAAGCTGCCAACTTTTGTCTCAAATTTTCCCCCACCTGCTAATTTCTTCTTGCACAGAGATTCTAATTTCTTGTATTTTTGGCTTATTGTGACTCACTCAGGACCACATTCCTCCTCATAGTCTCTTTTCCACATATCACTTGTTTGACATTTTCCAGCTCAAATTATTCAGAGCATGAATCTGATTTATTTAGCTAATAATTCGTATCTTTATTTGAGCACTAGCCTATCCACAGTTTCTGTAGTAAATTGCTGTCTAGTGTAAGACTGTTGGCCATTGGGACACAAACTTTGGCCCAAAATCTACATTTGGTTTTTAGTTTAGTTGTAAAATATTAATGTACTTAGGTATGGGCAGATGATAAAGAACCGTGAAATACACTCACTATAAATTTTTACATGCACATATATAAGCTCACATATATTAATATGTTATGCTTTCAGCCAAGACCCATCTGACAGCAAGGATGTCAGTTTAAAGACTAAGGTGCTCCTTATCCAAACCATGATATTTTGAATTTATTTTTATGCATCTGAAAGTTGGACAATGAACAAGAATGACATAAGGAGAATTAATGTCTTTAAATTGAGGGATTAAAAATGTATTGAACATCCCATGAGCTGCCAAAGGAATAAATAAGTCTGTCTTGGAGGAAGTGTAACCAGGAGCCTCCTTAGAGGCAAGGCTAGTGAAACTTTGCTTCACATACTTTGGCCATGTTCTTCGGAAAGTCTAGTCCTTGGGAAAAAAGACATCATGCTGGGAAAAGTTGAAGGTAAGAGAAAGAGAAGAAGACTCTTAATAAGCTAGATTAACACAGTGACTGTAGCAATGGGCATGTCAGAATTCATGAGGATGGTGCAGATATGTTGCTATGAGTCCTAGTGGATTTAGTCACGCCTCACAATGACAGCATATATAAACCCATTACCCAGAGTTGATTTCAACTTGTAGAGGTCTCATATTATGAAGCATTGTCCAGTAGGATTTTCTTGGCAATAATTTTATAGAAGTATATCAGCAGACTTTTTTTCCTTCTAGGTTTGAATCATTTTATCAAAATAAAAAGAAGTATTGTTGGCATAGTCTGTAGGGAGTTGTATTGATAACCTAACGATGACATCTCTCTCGAGGCTCACCAGTGGTTCACAGGAGAAAGGTGAGAAATCTCCTCCCATGAAATTTATAGCCTTTAAAATACTCTACAGGGTCAGAATTGAACAATGGCAATGAGATTATTTTTTTTACTTAAAACTCACTGGAGTGTCAGCTATGAGTCACTTTCACCTGGATGACAAAGAGAGAGACAGAAAGAGAAAGAGAAAGCAAGAGAGCGCATGTGAAATCTACGAAAACAAAACTACCACCACCACCACCAAAGCACATTCTCATTCCTCTCAAGTAAATTCTGACTCATAGCAAATCTAGAGGACAGAGTAAATCTGTCCCATTGGTTTTCCAAAGCTGTAAATCTACATAGAAGGATATCTTTCTCTCAAGGAGTGGCTTCTGAGATCAAAGGCTGTTGGTTCAAAGTTGCCCAGCAGCAGCAGCAGCAGCAGCAGCAGCACAGAAGGAGGGCTTGGTAGTCTAGTTCTGTACAATCACATCCCACTGTACGAGGAATGGGAGCTCTGCTAACCTTGTCCATAGGGAATTGCATTGCTCTTTATGCAGTCATGGTGTGAATCCATCTGGTTGAGGGGCTCTCTTTTACCAACTCTTTACCTTTCCAAGCATGTCCCTCTCCAAGGATTCCCTCTCCTAACAACATGCCTAAAAGTATGTGAGAAAAAGATTTGCCATCTTTGTCCCCAAGGAGCACTCTGACCATACTTTCTTCAAGATGTATTTGTTTGTTGATTTTTTTGCCAACCATGGATATGCAGTACTCTTCTCCAGCACCACAGCTCAAAGGCATCTATCCTTCTTCTGTCATCCTTAGTCAGTGTCCGGCTCTCAGCAACATAACAAGTGATTGATAAGACTGTGGCCTCAAGCAGATGTATCTTTGTCCTCACACTAACATCATTTCACCTCAATAATTTGGAGAGATCCCCGGCTGCAGACATTTCCATTGCAATATGTCCCTTGATCTCCTGGCTTCTGGTACCAAAGGTGTTAATTGTGGATCCAAGTAAGATGAAGTTGTTTACAGTTTCAATTTTTTCTCCATCTATCATGATGTTGACTATCAGTCCAGTGGTGAGAATTTTTGGTTTTGGGTGTTTTTTTTTTTTTTATGTTGAGATGCAATCTATAGAAGGCTGTGGTCCTTGATCTTCTGCAGTAAATGTTTCAAGTGCTCCTCACTTTCTGTAAGCAACGTTTTGCCATCTGGATATTGTAGGTTATCAATGAGTTTTCTTCTGATGCTGATGTCACATTATTCTTCCTAGAGAAGATTAGTTTTTATTAGGTGTTTTCTTTTTAAAGACGTTGATTGCCTGCGAGTTGAGCATGACTCATAGCAACCCTATGAACAAAAGGCCTGAAGTCCCTCTACAACTATAGACATTTATCAAAGTTCATAGAGTTTCTGGAGACATATTATTTAGAAAGTAGATGCTACTCCTGCTTCCAAACCTGTCATAGTATGTTATTGCTGTTACATGCCATTGAGTCGACTGCAGTGTGTAACAGCCCTATGTACAGCAGCTCTGAACCCTTCTCTGTCCTGAGCCAGTCTCACTAATTCTGATACACCAAGCCCCATTACCCCAGTTATTGTATCAGTCCATCTCATCTGGGGTTTCCCTCTCCTGTACTGTCTGTTCACCCTTCTGAGCATGATGCCCTTCTCCAAGGACTGACCTCTCCTGGCCACATGCCCAAGTAAGTGAGGCAGAGCTTCAAAATCCTCACCTCCAAGGAGAGACTTGGTTTCACCCTCTCCAAAACAGACCTATTTGTTTTGTTGACATTAGGTACTTTATCTATTTGATTGCCTTATGATTTGTAAATGTACTTATTTATAATTTATCTTTGCTTATTTATTCCATTTACATATTTTAAGATCTAGTGTCTTAGTCTTTGTCAGTTTTTTGGGTTGGAAAATGAATTCACATACTTGCATTTTTTCTTGTTTAATAATACAATCTCAATGCTATGAATTTTCCTCAGTATATCTTTGAACATAGCCCCTAAATTTTTAAATGTTCTTTTCTTATTGTCACGATTTTCTAAATAGTCTGTGCTTGTAAGTTTTGTTCCTTTTTTGTTTCAAGAACTGTTTAAGAGCATCTAACATTTCTAGGGCTATTTTACAAATTCTTTCTTTTGATTTTCTGAGTTTATTACATTGTAGTTAGAGAATGTGAGAATGCAGTCAATATTATTTATCTCTTGTTTGAAAAAAATGTGAGATACACTTTATGGTTTAATATGTGATTGATTTTTGCTAATACTCCATGGAATTTGAAAAGAATGTTTATTCTCTGAAGATATCCAAAGTTAATGCTACCTATGGGTCGGTTCCAACCCCACAGTACGCAGCAATGGCAATGACATTTTATTTAAGTCTTTTCATTGGGAGCAATGAAAGAAGCACAGGAATAATGATCTAATTAACATGACAAAACTCCTTCTATATCTAAAGAGGATTCTAGCACGCATGTGCTAATGACACAATTCAAACCACAAGTGTGTCATTGCATAATCTGTGTGGTTTTCTCTCTCTGTTTCAAAGAAAGTAGGTTAAACTGAGGCCACTCCCTCCTTTGGCTGTTGTGTTATTGCTGCACAATTCAGTGATAGTTGATGAATGCGTGTCTGCTTTGCATATTCACTCACTCACTCACTCACTGCTGAGGAGCTGAAACCAACTCTCAGCTGATCGTCCATTGGGTTTCAGAGGCAGTAAATCACATGGGAGAAGATTGCCCATCTTTCTCCTGTGGCGGATTTGATTTGCCATAGAGCAGATGCATTTGAGTTAGCAGTGCAACTTCCTACAGACTATGCCTCCTAAGATCAATACAGCTCCTGCTCCAGTGACTTTATAGAAAGTTGAAAGGATCTACAGTGCTTGAAAGTGCTACTCTTACAAGTCTCTGCAGCATCTGACTGACAGTTTTGTAATTGATAATTTCTTTTGGGTTGGCCTGGGGCCTGGGGCCTTGGAGTATCTCTCCACTCTTGGAGCTGGCTGGCTAGCTAACACCTCGATGGGGGTCTCCTCATGATGGCAGTCACATAAGGGAAGTTTGTTAATTTTTAGAATGAATATTATTTAAAAGACAAAACAATCATTTGTCTGTTTGTTGTACTGAACAACTTGGAATCATATGCTGTTCGATAGTAGTGTCAAATACCATAATGGTACCCATTATGTACAGTGGTTGGATGAGCTTCCAGATTGATTCATGTTGGGAAGCAGGAGTGGCATCCACTTCCTAAACTAGATGCCTCTGGAAACTCTACAAACTCTTACACATGTACAGAAATTATGTTAATTATAGACAGAGTTAAGATCTTTTGTGCAAAGCTTACTCTGAGTCATATTTGACTTGATGATGCTTAACCGCTGCTAAATGAGACTAGTGCTGTTACATCTGGAGGAACATTCTTCCACTTTGCACATCACTCTTTGTCAATGTGCTGTATATAAGGTAACCTGGGTTTGCTGTGATGTTGAACCTTATACCATTGGGGTATCAAATACCAGAATGGTTTCCCATTGTGGATAGTGTTTGGTGGAGATCTCAGTTGTAAAATAGGTTTGGAAGCAGGAGTGACATCCACCTTCTAAACCACATGCCTCTGGAAATTCTATGAACTTGGAGAAACAACGATAGCTATGGAAAGGCATTAGGTCTTTTGTTCATAGAGTCGCTATGAGTTGACCTCGACTTGATGGCAATCAATAACAATAATAGTTTTTTGTTGTTGTTAGGTGCTGTCAAGTTGAGTACCACCCATAATGACCCCCTGAACAACAGATCTGAACCCTGTCCCCCCACATTTCTGACACAGTAGAGCTCTTTGCTATAGTCACTGTACTGAGCCATTTGCTTGAGGATCTTCTTCTCTTTTGCTGTCCCTCCACCTTTCTAAGATGGATTTGTTTGTTCTTTTGGTAGACCATGGGATATTCAGTACTTTTCTCCAACAGCACAGCTCAAAGGCATGAATCAATTCTTCTTCTGTCATCTTTATTCATTGTCCAGATCTCAGGTGCATAGCAGATGACTGAAAAAAACATGGCCTAAATCAGGTACACATTAGTCTTCAAAGACTAAGCTGCATTTTTTTAAAGCTTTTCCAAAATATTTTGCATGTTATTATGAATGAGAAGATAGGGTCGCTATGAGTTGCAAGTGACTCAAGGCACATAACAACAAACAGCAACATTGAGAGCTCTGGTGGCCTAGTGGCAAGAAGCTGCTCTGCAATCCTTTAGACACATGGTTCGAGTTACCAGCTGCTCTGTGGGAGAAGGATAGGCAATCTCCTCCCGTGTGATTAACTACCTCTGAAAACCCGCCAGAGGGTCAGCTATGGGTCGGTTCCGACTCTATGGTACCCAACAACAACAATAGTTGTGAATTTACTTCTTTTATTATGTTACTTAATTGCTGTGACTAGCATATGAGAAATCTACAGATTCTTGTACTCATGTCTCTCTGAGCACATTGTTAAGTTCTTATAATAGTGACGTTCATTTAAAAATTTCTTCATTGTATAATCACATTTTGTTGATTCTTTGCAACAATTTTAACTAATTTTTGCTTTGTAATTGGCCATTTAATGTTCCTTTTATTTTATCATTTTGTAAGAATGGTGATAGCAAACATTCTTGCCTTTTTCTTGATTTTTAAAAACAAAGTGTCTAGTATTTGACTCTAAAGTTATAATATATTTGTTTCAAACAGATAGTTTTTGCCATGCTGAGTAAGTTTTTTCTTCTTAGAGTTTTTATTCTGAATATGGGTTAAATTTTAATAAATATCTTTTAGTACTTACTGAACTTATTATATATTCCTCCATATTGCAGTTTGCTAATAGGCTTTTATTAAAATAATTATTATACTAGCTTATTTGCAAAATTCAAATACATTGTTTCCCAGACAGATTCTTGATAATAGTCTTTTAATAGTAAAATACTTTCATATTCCTTGGATATCCATAATTGACTATGATCTATCTCTCAGTACACCATTGCATTCTGTCGGCGGCTACGTTATTTAGGATTTTAGAATTTATGTTCAAAATTGATATGAGATGTATTTTTCCTTCGATGTGGGTGCTCTCTTTGTAAGATTATGATGTCAAGATTATTCTTGCTTGTATTGGACAGTTAGAATTTTATTTTATTTCTACTCTTCAGGAACAGTTTATATTGCATGAGGATTATCTGTTCCTTGAAAGTTTGAATTAACGTGACAGTAAAACTGTCCGGGCAAACATCTATTTAGGAGGGAATGCTTTAGGCGTTTCCTTCTTTCGTTGATTTTATTTTTCAGGTCAGGTTTTGTATTTCTTTTTTTTTTTTTTTAAGAAGACACTGAAGATGAACTTTATTCTGCAGGTGCCGACGGCCCAGCTCTGGGCTCACACCTGCATGTACGACCAACTGGGCAGCAAGATGTTCACAGGGTCTGCGGTTCTGCATGCGGCTAACACTTCACAGGTGTCTGCTTTTACACGCTGAGTGTTTAAGGTTTTGTATTTCTTGAGTCAACTCAGGAGCAGCCCTCTCAGAAGGAGGAAGTGGGTCTGATCCGAGTCTATGAAGTTGTGGCAGAACCTGACTTCATCATTAACCAAATCTACCTCTAAAATGGCACAATTTGTGTGGACTGAAAATTCCATGAGAATTACTTGTCAAAAGGCCTACAGCTTGGGGAGCTACCTGTTCCAGTCTCATTTTAATAATGCATACTTTGTGTATGTATGGAGTGTGTGCACGCGTGCGTGCATGGATATGCCAGAATTTATTTGAAACTTGCTTCAACCTGATATACTTCAGGGAGGAGCTGCAAGGAACAAACCTAGATCCTCATGAACATCTACTCATTGTCATTTACCAGAAAGAACCAGGAGATGGTGGTGAGCGGTCAGCTTGACTTGGCTTGATTTGTTTTTAATTGCCTTATCATATAAGTCAACTTACATGAATAACATTTGGAGCAAGCATTCAAGATCCCTCAGAAAATTTGTGGTTGCACATGGAGGAAAGAACATTGTTACGCATGTTTGATACCTGAGCAGTGGTGCATGTAGAAGGGAATTTGAGAAGTGCTTTCCTGCCATTATTTGGGCTTATGACACACTCCATTTCATATAAAAGCTGTACATGACCAACTTGCACATCTAGAAACAGTAAGTCTTCTAGAACTGCCATATCTATATATCTGTGTCTGTAGCTATGTAGCTCTGGTGGCTTAGTGGTAAGAAATTGTACTGCTAATGCAAAGTTTTGCAGTTCAAATTCACCAACTGCTCTACAAGAGAAAGAAAAATCTCTCATGTGATTCATTGCTTCTGAAAATCTGCTAGAGGGTCAGCTATGAATCGGATGTGACTTGACAGTACAAAACAGCATCATCTCTACCTATGTCATCTACACCTATATCAGCTGTATCAGTCTCTTTTATATCTATGAATCTATGTGGAGCTCCATTGGTATAGTCTGTAGGGAGCTGTACGGTTAACTCAAAAGTGATGTCTGTTTGCTAGTTGCAATGCACCAGCATTGTGAGAAAAACATGGACAATCACCTCTCATGCACTATACAACTCTCAAAGACCCACTGGAGGATCAACTATGAGCCAAATATGACTCAACAACAGTGACTTTTATATGTTTACAAATATGTTTATAATTTTATACAAGGATGGCCTAGTAGTAAGAAGATGCACTGCTACCTCAAGGGCCAAGAGTTCGAATCCACAAGCTACTTCACTAGAAAAAGATGGGAAATCTCCTCCTAGGGATTTACAGCCTCAGTTATGGGTTGGTTCTGACTCAAGGGTACATAACTATGATATCCACAACAATATATATTTATTAA
This sequence comes from Elephantulus edwardii, assembly GCF_000299155.1. Classification (NCBI taxonomy): domain Eukaryota; kingdom Metazoa; phylum Chordata; class Mammalia; order Macroscelidea; family Macroscelididae; genus Elephantulus; species Elephantulus edwardii. The sequence goes on along the minus strand of NW_006400096.1, from coordinate 1,979,515 downwards.
CACACACACACACGAAATCAGGTAAGTTTAAAGAACAGAAATTTGGCCTCAGAGTCTTGGATATTTGGAGTCTAAATGTAGGACATCAGCACAGCTGTATTTTTTTTCTCTTCTGTTAAAGGGAATGTACCTTCCTAGTCTCTTCTAGTTTCTCACCCCAGACTTTCTTACTATTCTTTGGCCTATAGATGCATCTTCACAGAACAATTCCTCCTCTGTGACCCTGTCTCCCTTTTGTCCTCCTAGCCTATAAAACACTACTTGGAAGGGATTAGGACCCACCCACGTCTAGTATGACCACATGACCTCATTAACTTAACTGGTAGCATCTTCAAAGAAAGACTCAATCTCCAAATAAGGCCATTTTCACTCGTACGAAGGTTAGATTTCAAACCTGTGTTTTCAGAGACCCAACTCAGGCCATAACAGATACCAATTAGCTTTTCCAATCTCTTTCCTCAACCTTCTTACACATTTTATTAAAGAACTTGTGTCAGGATTAAGGTTTGAGCTTTAGTATTTTCTTTGTCTTTAACAGTATTTTCTGGAATCACGGTAGGGACTGCACCACATCCTTTAAGCTAGAAACCAGAACACACTAGTAGTTGCTCTACCTCTTAGCTGTTTGTGTCATTGGGTTACTATGCTTTCCAATGCTGTTGTTGTTAGGTTATCGGCTGTCACTTATAGTGACCCTGTGTACAATAGAACCAAATCCTGCCCTCTCCTGTGCCATCCTCAAAATCTCTTAAGATTTTGTTTAAGTCTCCCATGCTTAAATTCACTACTGTAGTCACTGTGTCAATTCATCTATTTGAGGGCCTTCTCTTTTGCTGACTCCGTATTTTTCCAAGCATGAAATAATGGTTGTTGTGGTTGTTGTTTTTATGTACTGTTGAGTCGCTTGCTACTCACAGCGACCTTATGTACAACAGCTCTGAACCCTGCCTACTCTAATTACCCCAGTCATTGAGTCAATCCATCTTATCTAGGATCTTCCTCTCTTGGACTTTCCCTCAACCTCCCCAAGCATGATGTCCTTTTCCAAGAACTGGTTCCTCCTTGCAACATGCCCAAAGTATGTCAGATGGAGCCTCAGAATCCTTGCCTCCAAGGAGCAGCCTGATCCTATATTTGACAAGGCACAGCTTTAGGAGATATTGTCTCCATGGCCCAAAAAAGCAAAGATGTTTCTGAAAGACCATTGAGGGTCTGAAGCTTTGTTGTGTGCTTGCGGTATCATACCGATGAGCTCTGTGTAACCTCTTCAGGGATCCCCAGCTGTCTTTTTTGCTCTCAACTCTATTATCTCCTGAAGGCTTGCAGCTTATAAAATAGCTATTTTGGCCAAGGTTGTATAATAAAGAATCATATTTGTCTCTCACATTTCACCTCCTCTCTTTCTAACTTAATAATGTGACATTTTGAATTTGGAATCTTCCAATTTAGCTTACAAATTTGGCTTTCAGTCATTTTATCAAGGTCTTACTGGGATGCTTGTCAGTTTCCAAAGTGCTTCGATATGATCTCATCTCGTTCTCACAATAAGTTGCTTTTCTGCTCATTTTTCATGGCGATAACTCACAGAAGTTAGTGGAGGCACGGGGGCGACTTGGCCGCAGCCCCGCTGATAGCAGGAGAGCCAGGACTCCAATTCAGGTCGACGCTCCTCAGGCTGCTTTCCATGAGGTCATCTTGCTCCCCGGCTACCTCATGGTCAAGCCAAGTCTCGGCTCCCACTCAAGGTCCCAAAATACCATCACCTCCTCCCCAGAGCCCTCCCAGGTTAAGCGGGTGATTATTACCATCAGCCTTCCATTCTCTTGCTCTTCCCATTGAAATGAGGGCCAGGAAGAACCACTTGCAAGCCCATTCTGGCTCCACAGCCCGTTTTCGCCTGGCTTGTGAACTAAGAGTGGTTTTACATTTTTCAAGAGTTGTAAAAAAGAAGAATATGCAACAGAGACCTTTGGTGGCCCAGAAAAACCACAATTATTTACTAACTGGCCTTTTATAGAAAACGTTTGGCAAGCCCTGGGCTAACAGTACCTCTCGTCACTGACATTTAACGTTGACTTATCCTGCAGCCATATTTTTCACAATGAGTTTTGTGGCTTATTTCTGCTTACTTGTTTGTTCAGTAGGTGTTGAATCACCATTCTTGAATTCAATTTCCTGCTTGCTCCTCTCGGATATTTTCCCTCTTCTAAGAAGGGCTGAAGAACAAGCACAGAGTGGAATTAACTATTGCACGTGGAAAGATAAGAGGATCACTGGCATCCAATAAGTTGTTGTTATGTGCTGTTGAGTCACCTGTGACTCATAGCGACCCTATGTACAGTAGCCCTATCCTGTGCCAATCTCACTGTCTCTGACACATCAATCCCTGTTACCCTAGTCACTGAATCAATCCAACTCATCGAGGGTTTTCCTCTCCTGTGCTGTCCCTCCACCCTACCAAGCATGACGTCCCTCTTCAAGGACTGGTCCCTCCTTGCAACATGTCCAAAGTATGTCACAAGAAGCTTCAGAATCCTTGCCTCCAAGGAGCAGCCTGGCTTCACCCTTTCTAGGACAAACCTGTTCACTCTCTTAGCAGTCCATGGTATATTCAACACTCTTTTCCAGCACCACAGCTCAGAGGCATCTGTTCTTCATCCTAATTCATTGTTCAACTTTCAGATGCCTAGGAAGTATTTTAAAACCGTGGCTTAGATCAGATTCATCTCAGTCTTTAAACTGACATCATTGTTTTTAAGCTCTTTAGAGAGGTCCTTGAGAGTAGATTTTCTCAATACAACATGCCTTTGATTACTTAACTGCTGCTACCAGAAATAATTATTGTGGATCCAAGTAAAATGAAATTGATAAAAACTTTACCCTTTTCTCCACCCATCATGATGTTAGCTACTGGTTCAGTAGTGAGGGTATTTTGTTTTCTTGATGTATAATGCACATTGGAGGAAATGGTCTCATCTGAGAGTGGCTGTGGCTTTGAACTTGTCACTTCTGGTTATCAGCCCAACACTTAACCTACTCTGTCACAAGGGCTCCTTTCAACTAAGATTGAGTCCACAGAATTTATCCTGTAGTCCAGGAATTGACAAAGCCCACAGATCAAATACCCACCTTTATGTAAATATGCATAAACAGAATACTTACACATTCCGAGTACAACATTGAGTGGCTCCTACAGAAGCAGGTCTTGTTCTTCGATAATTTGGAGAGGTCCCTTACTGTAGACTTCCCTAGTGCAATACATCTCCTCATCTGTTGATTGCTGATACCAAGTGTATTGATTGTGATTCCAAGTAAGATGAAGTCATTGTCAGTTTCGATGTTTTCTCCATCTGTCTTAATGTCTATCAGTTCAGTGATGAAAACGAAAGAACCCTTCATCCTAGCTATAACTTTTTTAAAATATGCATTCCATTGACACATGAAATGTATATTTTTTTTAAAAAGTTACAGCATCCACTTCTGAAACATGGTTACCTCTGGAAACCCTATGAGCCTGGGGAAAGGATGAAAGTTATACAAATGTTCAGGTCTTTTGTTTGTAGGGTTGCTGTGAGTCACCTATGACTCGATGGCACTTAACAACAACAACATACATTCCATTACTCTATTTTATGCTGAAAACACAGAAACAATAGGCATACAGGAAGGATTTTTTCTATATTATATCCATGTACTATTGCAATTGGAGGAAATAATTATTTAGAGAGTTGAATGAATTCAATTGTATTTTCTAGTGGAGATATCTTGGGCAGAGGGACACTTCACTGCTTGGGGCTCTTTGACTGAGTGTAGATGGAAAGAAGGGTGACGTTGGATTTGCCCAAAGCCAGGAGAAACAAGTGACTGGAATGAACTGCCAGGGCACCAGCACATCTTTCCACCTTTTGTCAGGGGGCTATGTGTATACAAATGATGCCAGTGAAGACTCCTGGATGCCTGCTTCATGATAAACATTTATGAAGAGCTGAGACTGGTATTGACAATGATGCAAGAACCCGGGAAGTCTTAAATGTTTTAGGGAGGACATCTCATGGAAGGGAGCATTGTGGTGGCAAGGTGCTTGGTAGAATTCTTGCCTTCCCTATGGGCGATCAGGGTTCAATTCCCAATCAATGTGTCTCACACTCAGATTTCCAATCTGCCATGTTGTTATGATGTCGAATAGCATTTATCGGAACTTTTGGACTATAATAAATAGGAAAAAAGCCTGGTGATCTACTTCTGAAATCCAGCCAGTGAAACTCTGTGGATGACAATGATCTGATCTGCAATCTATCATAGAGATGGCTCAGCCCGAGCGGTATTCTGCTCAGTTGTGTCTGAGGATAACGTGAGTTGGGAGCCTATTCGACAATAGTTAATCACAACAATGACTCACGGAAAAGATTGGGTTTCCTATCTGTCAAACAGAGTATTAGGATTAAGGTTAGAAAATAAAATGAGACAAGTTAGTGAGATAAAGGAGTGCGTCAGGGACATTAGGATTTGAATCCTTACTAAAGAAACACAACAGAAAAACTGGAGATGGGAAGTAGAAAGAAAACTAGGGAGTAAAGCAAATTCTGGGACAAAGTAATGGTTTCTGCACTGAGGCCTTGGGAAGGGGTGGGAGAAGACGAGTCAAGTGAATATCAGGCTGAAAAACGGTACTTAATAAGGATGTGTGCGTGTGTGTGTATGTGTGTGTGTAGTGGGGGGGACACATGGATGGGACAGGCTACCAGACCTCTGTTAGACTGTCCTGTTCTGGTGACTTGAACTGCTGTGGAGGGAGATGTGACTTACACCAGTGAAGGGCATTCCAGAGAGGATATTCCAGGAAGAACATTCACTATTGCGTGAAAGAAACAAATAAAGGATTAAGTGACTTTTTTTTTTAATTGAAAAGAAATTTTCTTTTTCTAGTGGTTTACTTACAAATTTTGTTTTTTGCACTGGATAAGAGACAAATTTTGTTGCATGCAAATAGGATATTTTAGGACCTGTTGTTGTTAAGTACTGTCAAGTCAAACACGACTCAAGCGACCCTATGAATCAAAGAACTGAACATATGTATAACTATCATAGTTTCTCTAAGTTCATAGAGTTTCTGGAGGCAAGCTATTTCAGAAGTGGATGCCACTCCTGCTTCCAAGCCTGTTTTAATCTGGGAGCGCCACCAAACACTGTCCACCATGAGTAACTGTTTTTACATTTGTCACATCAGTGTCACAGTGTTTAGCATCACAGCAACCATGAGTTACCTCTGTACAGCAAATGGACAGACCAGTGCTATACCACTTGAAGAATTTTTGACCAAAAACAATTAAAACCAGACCCTCAGGCCTCAGATTAAAATCACCCACCTTTGGCTTGGTAGCATAATTTCTATTCACTAGGCCAACAGAGCTCTCTGTGATTCACAGCAATTATATAAACAACAGATCTAACCCTTGCCCTATCCTATGCCATTCCCACAATCCAAGATACACTTGAGCCCATTGCTACAGTCACTGTATAAATCCATAGTGTTGAGGATCTACTTTCCTTCTTTGACCTTCCCCTTCTCTCAGCATGATGTAATTTCCCAAGAAGTGGAATATTAATGAGCTCTGATGGCCTAGCGGCAAGAAGCTGCACTGCAATCCTGAAGGCATGCTGTTCGAGGCTACCAGCGAAGAAGGATGGGCAATCTCCTCCTGTACAATTAGCTGCCTCTGAAAACCCACCAGAGAGTCAGCTATGGGTGGCTTCCAACTGTATAATACACAACAACAACAACAGCAACAGCATTAATGTTTTGAAAACATAAATGAACATAAAAAAGAAAGGGGGCATTAACCCCTGTGTGCTCCTAATCCCATCATTACTGTTTCAACCACCTGTTGAAATTGTCAACAACTTTATCTTACTTGGGATTCACAATTAACATCTTTAGTATGACCAGTAAGGAAATCAGGAGACGTTTTGCACTGGCAAAATCTGCAGTTAGGAACCTCTCCAAATTATTGAGGAATAATGATGTCATCCTGAGGACTATGGTGCATTTGATTTAGGGCATGGTCTTTCTGATCATTTGCTATACTGCTGAGAGCTGGATAATAAATAAGGATAACATGAGAAGAATTGATGCCTTTGAGCTGTGGTGTTGGAGAAGAGCATTGAACATCCCATGGATCTCCAAAAGAACAAACAATTATGTCTTTAAGAGGGTGCAGTCAGAGTGCTTTTTGGAGCAAGGATAATGAGGCATACATTAGGCATGTTGCTAAGATAGGCTAGTCTTTGGAGAGGAACACGATGCTCAGAAGGGTAGAGGGTCAATGAGGGAGAAGAAAGCTCTTGACCAGATGGATTCACATTGTGAGTGCCACAGTGGGCTCTAACGTGTCAGGAAGTGTGAAGATGGCACAGGATAGGACAGGTTTCAGATCTGTTGTTCATAGGGTCACTATGGGTCGCACTTGACTTGATGGCACCTAACAACAACAACAACAGCAAAGTCTGTGCAGTCAAAAGAATCCACCAATAACTTATCTACAAAGAAAGACTGCTTATAGAGGTGATAATTAGCATCATACAGTGTTTTAAGCAAATCATGTCAACACTTGAGCTCTTTGAAATCTCAGGGGGAAAAATCTGCATGTACATGACCTCATGCAACTCACACGTGGCATGTTCAGGAGCCAGTTGTACATGAAGCACAAAGCGCAGTTAGGAGTGCAAGAAGAATACCCTCGCTTTCTGTGTGCTTTGTAACCAATCAGATTCTACTTTCAACCCCTTTAGTTCTTTTTCCTCTTTAGTGGCTGGAAAAGAAGCTATTTCTGTTTGTCTTACTTTGCATAGTTGTCATGCACCCTTTTAATTCTCTTTACTCCTTATAAACCTTTCACTAGTTAACCTATGCTAATACATCTACTTAGGTTATAATGAATAATATTTTTCTCTATACAGATGTAATTAAAGCATTATTGCGTATACACACAAATAGACTGACATATATGGGGGATGGTTGCATTTTTCTCATTGGGATATTCAACACACTTTTCTGCATCTTGTTCTTCCACTTAAGTTAGCTTTTTGACAACCTTCCTGAGCCAACAGATGACAACTTTAATTACCACTTTGCTTTTGTGTCCAGCATTTTCTCTACAAAGAATACTGCAGTAAACATTCACATGCGTATTAATCTTATAAATTAGTGTACCAAAGTAGCTTCTTGCTTGGAGTCTGTGAAGGAATGAATCCAGATTTGGCCCTTTGAGAAGATGCTAAGAATAACATTTCATTAAAATTAAACTGAATCTGAAGTAAAACAGAAATACAGGCTCCACACTCTAACAATCTGAGTAATATCTATCATTAGAAAAAAAATCTGTTAATTTCTTTGTTAATTCATGCATCTCTCTACCCATCCACCCACTCACCTACCCATCCATCCATCCATCCATGGATGCATGAATACTCTCGTAATAACAAGATTTATAAAAACTGCGTACTGTGAAACCTATAAGAGTCAGAACTCACTGGGACCACCCTATTTTCACAGGTTTTAAAGTTTTCTGATTTTGAAAGAGTGAAGTCTTACCTTTTTTCTATTGCTTATGCTAGTGAAACATTTTAATTTTGACCTTTTTGGATTCCAGCTTTCATGTTGTTGTTCTTATGTGCCGTCGAGTCGTTTGCGACACATAGCGACCCTATGTACAACAGCCCTAAACCGTGCTCTATTCTGTGCCAATCTCGTTGCCTCTGACACACCCATCCCGAGTACCCCAGTCACTGAATCAATCCACCTCATTGAGGGTCTTACCCTCCTGCGCTGTCCCTCTACTCTACCCAGCCTGATGTCCCACTCTAAAGACCTGTCTCTCCTTACAACATGTCCAAAGTATGTCAGACAAAGCCAGCTTTCATAGAGTTTATTATAAAATGTTGTTGTTGTTGTTGTTATGTGCCGTCGAGTCGCCTGCGACTCATAGCGACCCTATGTACAACAGCCCTAAACTCCGCTCT